>NW_026851293.1:0-324300 GCF_030913485.1 Colletotrichum godetiae | reverse complement strand
AGATTCCCCATTATCATGGGTCTCGTAACTGAAGAAGAGGCAGAATCGCTATTTGCATTGTAAGTGACATGCCTCCACCGTCGATGAGAGCTTTGTCAAACTCACCATCTAGCTTCCATGGCAAGCTTGCCCACACCCGATGGGGACTTGATCCCAAGATCTACACTCCATCCTTCACCCGTTCGCGCTCTGCCTTCCTGTGCACCTCTATCATGGCCGCATCGGCCCTATTCCTTCCGTCCGCTGGTGCCTTGTCCAAGAGACTGTCAAACCATTGCAAGACCCTCGCACATAGAGTTATCGCGAACCGACACAAGTCTGTTGAGATTGTGCTTGCATTCATGGTCAACGTTCCGTGGATGTTTCCTGGCCAGCATAGCACTGATGATGAGACTTGCTGGTATGTCAACATGGCTGCCACTATCGCCATTGATCTGTCCTTGAATAAGCTCCTCATCCCAATGGAAGTCGTCGGTTCCGGCTCGAACATGGCATTGTCCCGTGGAGACTGTCTTGATCCTCGGACTGCGCTGGCCATGGACGGCTTCAGTCACATAGAACATACCTCTGATCTCGGACAACGTCTCCTTCGTCGCCGCGAGCGCTGCTGGATCGCTCTCTTCGTTCTCGAACGAGGCATGTCTCTCGCTCGCGGCCGGCCCTATACAGTACCCATCACCCGGGTCATTAAAGACTGCGACCAATGGCATCGGTCCAGCATTGCTGACCCCATGGATGGTCACTTAGTCTCGATGGCTGTACTTCGCCGAGACCTCGACGGACTACTCAACACTGTCCGCGCGCTCTGCGACGGGTCGCAGGGAATATCAACAGACGGCGGTCTCATCGCCCAGTCTATCCAGAGTGCCATTGAAAGATTCTTCGATCAATGGCTAACCGAATGGGGCTATGCCATCGGCACAGGCCCCCAACGCCGATTGCCTCCGTACGTTGAGATTCTCGTCGCCCACACTCGGCTCTCGACGTACGGAGGCGTCATCAACCACCCGACCGCCCCGATGGAAGTCAGGCAATTCTTCCGCACGGCCGGGCTGTCGTCTGCTGTGACGGTCATGCGAGCAGCGATCCAAGGAGAGTCGCAGCTCCAGTCGATCCCGAACAACACGACAATCATGGTTTCGTTTGCAGCCTGTTTCGCGCTGACTCTGAGCGCCTATGCCACGGGCAGCTCCAACTTGGCACCTAGCATTCGAAACCTCATTGAAGAAACGGCAGATGTCTTGGAACGTATTGGCTCTGCTACGAAGCACAGAAATGGCTTGTCCACACTGTACGGAAAATATCTCAGACGTATCGTCAAAAAGGCGGCCACGGCAATGGATGGCCAGCCTCAGACGAGTATGCATCCCGACCCAGCTATCCCTCGCAGCGGTCAGCTTGGAACGCCCTCATCGGCCATTGCAGCCTCGCCTCCCGTCAACATGGGTCCACCAGTCTCGCAGCCACCCTATATGGAGTCGCAGCTATGGCCCGGAACTTTGCAGTTCTCTGCCATGTCTGACGATCAGATTGCTGAAGTCCTCAACCAGCCAGGCAACGAGTTTGATCCCTCATTCGCGGGCTTGTCCTGGGATGACATGAATAACTTTGACTGGTTAAGCTGGCCTAACCTGACAGAATTTGGGTTCTAGAGGAACACCTTTTGGTTCACCATATTGCGCACATCATGCCTTCATAGTTTCAACCGGGGCGGCGAACTGCCATTGCGTCAGTTTTCGCAGCTGTTCCATAAACACAAAGGTCAGGACAGTATTTGGCCTGCAGTACACAGACATCAGCAACATCATTAACATTTCCTTATGGATGCGACTTACGTCAATCTCAGCCACGCCGGAGTCCATCCTTTCATCAAGAAGATTGCACCTTCTTCCCTCAGACCCGCTTGCACAATACGAAGTAAAGACTAGGTTCGATTAGTCAACCGCCTTCGAGGGACTGGGACTGAAACTCTCTACTCACGTTTGCTCCTGGGCCGCTCGCAGCCGCACTTTGAATTCTGCTCTTGAGGACATCAGCTGGCGCGCAAATCGTTGTCGCCGCAGTCCCAGCAAAGAGAGATGCTACGGCATGTGTTTTGATATCATCCTTCATTTCAGTCTTTTGCAGGAGGATGCGTTTCGTTGTCGAGTATCTGTTCGTGCTTTACATTAGTTTTGCTTGATTTCTGTAATCCCCTCACTCGTGGATGTCCACTCCTTTGGCACTCACGTGGCGATTTGTCCCACGTCTATGATTTGATATCAGCTTCAATTGAACATGCCAGTCGTTTCCGAGATTTGCGCTTGACTTACTCATGAGTATACTGCGCACCACGTTGGCAGATATGCCTCGGGTGAATGCCCCAACGCCCTCCTCGCGACCTATCCTGTAGAGGCCCTCGACCGCATTTGAATATGCAAATCGTTCACCAACACTCTTCGCTCCATCAGCGCACATGCGGACGAGAACAACCTAAGTTTTTGTCAGCGGTTGCGATGCACTATGGAGTAGTGCCAGTAGTAGTACCTCAGCAGGATTTCCAACAAGCCCCGCTATGCCTCCGGCCAACCCAGCACACGATATCGTCATTGCCGTAGTCAACTTCTCTTGGCCCGTCCATTGCTTAGCCTGTTGCGCAAAGTAGTTATAGAGACCGAACCGGGCGGTGGAATATGTGGTTTGTCGGAAGATGGATGCTGACAGCCCAGACCATAATGAAAAGAAGCCTGAACAGTGTAAGTGACGATGATGCCGAAATTCGATTTCTGCCTCTCACCATCTCTGGCTGCGAAACGGTACATTGCTCGAAACATAGACTCTCTTGACTTGAGAACCTGCATGCGACTACTCGAATTAGTATCCAATCTACAGTCTGTAACCCGAGGAATGCTCTCGACCTACTATTTCGTTTGGTCCAAAGGATGTGCTGCATTCGCGTGATTAGTAGCCAGCCTGGATACTGCAGTGCCGCTCGACGGCGAACGTACTGAAACAGACTGCCATGGAGGCTGCAGCACCTCTTCAACCATCAGTCAGCTCAAAGTCCAACCTTCAATTCCGGCCTGGAATCGTGTAACTCACCCGAGCCAGAAAGGCTCCTTCTGCTTGCTAGTGCCGGACATCGTGTGCTGATGTTGCTGTGGGTATATGCAATGCTACATGCAACCAAGTGCCAAAGTCGACATCCATTTTCAGAAGCTCGATCTGTGGACATGCTCTTTTGATAAGTGATGCGGCATTGTGGCCATCGATCCCTTGTCTGAGCTTATCCGCCCGCTGTCCGTTGATACGCGCTGGTTTCGTTCGCTTCCCACAATCCCTCGGACTCCAAATGTAGAGCCGGCGAGCTCTCGGCCGCTCGGCGCAATGTTGATATCGTCGAGCTCCAGTTTCCCCACGCTGATGTCACATGGGACTCGTCGCATCGGCACTTCTTTTTGAGTCCGAGACGCACGGCCGAGGGACCTTCTTTTGTCTTCCGACTTGCGGAACCCCTCCGGTCTCGTTCAATTGGGGAAACAAAACCACTTCTGCATCCCACCATCTTGCTTGAACGTACACCTCCTGGTCCGATGGATGATGCGCCCGCAGAGAAAGAACTGAAGCAGAAGAGTTCCCACAGTGATCGAAAACCAGAGGAAACCATGTCGAAGCTCGCGCCGTCGCTCAAGGCACTTATCAACGCGCCTTTTGCCCGCCCCGGCCAGACGGCTGCGCCGTCGCATATTCGCGAGGTCTACCAGGCCATCGCAAAGGATGCGGCGTCGAAGAATGTCGGCGCAAAGCCGTGGCTAACAATTTCGGTACGCCGATTCTTTATGACTTCACAGCTTGCATCGTGTAGCTCAATTGACTACAATTGAGCTGTTGTGACAGTCGTACGGGCTCCGTTATTAACCTCGGTATTATCTTAGGCCGCAGCAACCTTCACACTCAACTCCCCCGAATCTCTAGAGTCCCTCTACAGCGTCGCTTCCTCCTCCGGTCGTCCCGACAAGCGCGAGACGGCTGAGTTCATCCGAGAGATTGGCCTCAAGTGCATCAGCTTCAATGGCATCCCCCGCACTATCAACTGCCTCAACGCCTTCTACGCAAGCCTCCCCAAGGACGTCACGGCACATCTGGAGACGAAGCCGACGCGGACACCAAACGCGCAGAATATTGACGCCATCACGTCTCGCGGTCAGGGACTCTGGGACTCGATCTATGCACCCTTCGAGGTCAAGCTCTACGAGAAGCTGGCGCAATCGCACCCGGATCTTCCGGTGCACATTCTCCACAGCCACTATGCTGGCTTGCTATCGGAACCCAAGGAGCGGGGAGGCCTGGCCAGCGTCGGGAGAGTGCTGACTTCGATGATTGCTATTTCATGCTTGCGAGCACAAACCGGTGTTGGTCCGCAGGTTCTGTCGCACGTCTTTGGCTTGAGGAAGGGACTTGAGGACGGCACATACAAAGCGGACAACCAGGAGGACATCCAGGGCGCGGAGTGGCTGGCTAGCGACGAGGGCAGCGAGTGGATCTTGAAGTCAGTCGATACCATCACGGAGGCCATTGGCGGAGCTGCGAGGTCAAACTTCGCTCCCGGACGCGAGTCCAAGTTGTAGATCGCGGGGACCTGTGGTTCTCGTCGAGATGCTGTACACTACCGGGCTCCAGGACCGGATCATTTAGCCCTTCATGAATCTAAGCTTTGTTTTACATCAATACTTCCTTGCACCAGTCCATCGTATCGTCAAATGTGCTTGATTTCTTTCGGGCAAACCCCGTCGCAATACCAGGGACTGATGTTGGTTGTCCTTACAGGGACATACACTGGAACTCAGGACGCCAAATTCCTTACTCCTTTAGATGAAATCATGAAATGTTGACTGATGACACGCGCATGCTTACGCTTGCTCTGACATTGACATAGGGCGATCTACGAAGCGTTTGGAAAAGCTAGGTCTCATATATGGAACGCAAGAAACTCCGTGACTTTATGAAAGAATATATGATTCTACCCTAAGATCTAGTATGTCCGTCACTTCTCAACATCCGCCTCTTACTTGGCCATCCCTACAGCACCATCTTGAAGTGAGGTTCCCGGTCATCGCCTGTGCCAACGAACTGGTCATACTTCCCGGCAGCCTTGTCGCGGTTAATCTTGGCGCACCAAAGAACATTGATGAGGGTTCTGGAAAATCTGTTAGTTATATCTTCAAGCATGAATACTAGAAAGATTTACTCACGCCACCCACGCATAGCACAGCAAGCCCAAGATGACAGTGTGGCCCTTGTGGTACAACGGGCCATCAGTGCTAGGGTAAATGAAAGCTGCAGACAAAGTCAGTCGTAGTCTGAGGCGGAAACCGTTTGACAACTTACTGGCTACGAAACCACCGCAGTTAGCAATGGCAAGTTGCAGTGCGGATGTTGTCGCGCGCTTGTAGTGACCAGCTGAGTTGTTGGAGTTCCAGACCAAAACGCACGGGACGGCGCTGTACATGCCAATAGCCATCAGGCACGTCATAGCGAATCTCGTCTGTGGCGCCGTGACATTGGCGATGGCTGCGTAGCCCGCGATAGAGATAGGCAGGACAAAGAGCATAAGTGTACCACGCAGACGGAGGCGATCTGATAAGAAAGCCACGAGAACTATGATGGCCGTTAGCTTTGATTCGGATCAGTCTAGTCTTATGCTGCCATTGCTTACCTGTGACTGGAGTCGCAACCGCGTACGGAATAACGGACCAGAGTTGGACTTGATTGGAGTTGGAAGCAATGTGCATGTCGTTGATGATCGTTGGAAGCTTTGTGTTTTTGTTAGTCATACGAGCACAACCTTCAAACTTTTCGATTGACTTACAAATAGTCCAAAGGAGTACAGTCCAGACAGAATAGCAAAGTATGCGGTTGCGCTGAGCCAGATTTGGAGGTTGAAAACGCCACGACCAACTTCGGACCAACGAAACTTCTCTTCCCTTTCGCGTGATGAGCTGCGAAAGAGTCAGCATCAAACAGACATGGGGCGTTAATCATGGTGCTTACTCAAATCTATCTCCAGCATGACCTTGGAGCCTGAGCAGTGCCCATTCCCGTTCTTCTTCGGTAAGGATCTTCGCTGTCGCCAAATTGTTGGGCAACCCGATGGCAGCAATGATTCCGCAAACTACCGTCTAAGATTGCATGTTAGCATCAGCTGAAACAGGCCGCTTGAGCTTCAAGAACTTACGATGATGCCCTCGATGATGAAGATCCATCTCCAGCCCTTAAGGCCGGCCGCAGGACCAATCGCGGACAAGCCTCTCGCGAGGAGACCTCCAAATGCACCCGAGAGAGATGCAGCCGTATAGAAGATACCGATGCGCAGGGCGAGTTCTCCGCGGGTGTACAAGCCGGAAAGATACAGCACCATACCGGGAAGCAGTCCACCCTCAGTCAAGCCCAGGATTGCTCGGACTGCGACGAAGCTGCCGTAGCTCCGAACGAAGCCGAGGCACATGGCTTTACAAAGTCAGCAATCTTAATCATTGGAATTACCTTCCTCAAGAGACTTGACTTACTGACAATACCCCAAGCACAGGTAAGAAAGGGCAGCCATATCCGCGGTGAGACCTTCTTCAAGACGAGGTTGCTTGGCAGTTCGCTGGGCGTGCATTAGCGACCGGACGACTGTGGGGAACCACATGGGACGAGAGCACGTTGACAGCGCCAAGATCAGCTGAGAACGGACGGAAAGATGTTACCTCGCGATGTATGTCGCATAGAAGACAGCCAAGCCTTGGTTGTATTGGTTGTTACTGATGCCAAGGTCCTCTGCTAGGCCAATAATCTTTGCGTTACCGACGTTGGTTCGGTCGAGAAAGGAACAGAGGAAAAGTAGAGCCAAAAGTGGTAGGACCCTGTCAATCGTGGCGTGTTAGTTGAAATGAGCCCTCAAAATGGACACTTGTAGTTCAAGACTTGGGGAAAGCGCTCACCTAGTGTCAACTTTGAAGAGCAGAGTCTTTGTGAGATGCCGTTGACGTTCTGCTTCAACCTCTAGGTGGCTCTCATCATGCTCAACCTTGGGGTCCATGTCAAAGTCCTTCGAAGTCATACTGAATTTGGGGTAAAGTTTGGCAGTGTAACCTTGGGAAACTCTTGGAAGAAACTGGAAAGACGAGAACAACAGTCAAAGACAAGACAACAAGACCTGAGTTCCTATCTGCCAAGCAAGGGCAAAGCTTGGGGGTCCCTCCCCCGTTTTGAAGCCCGTCTTCCCCAGATCCCAAATCTGCGGGGGAGGACGAACCCACGGCGGGCAGTATCTTAGACCATCCCCGGATCGTCTCTCTGACTTTGCCGTCATCCCGTCCAGACCAATGACAAGCCTCTGTTTACTGTACGCCAGGAAGCTGACTCGGAGTCTACTTCTGATCTCCGAGAGCTACTGCAGAAGAAACTCCGAGTTCCCACAACTCCCGGTGCCCCGCCATGAAGACGTCAGAGACTCCCCTGTCTTTGCCTGCGTCTTCCCCCTCATGCCGAAGCCACTGCTAGACCGCGGGAGCGGAGGGGCCTCTTCGCAGTCGGCGTGCAAAAGAACGGCCGAGGCGTCCCGCGCAGGAACCCGTTCAAAAAGATGAGGTCGCGCCCACCTAACCCGAACCTTGAAATGCCCCCCCGACTATCGGCCTTCCTTTTTCTTTTACTTGTGCTTAATCTTTGGTCTCTCGTCACAATTGACTGAAACCTTCCCTTTTGTGTTTTGTGGATAAGCCTGCCTCTCCTCCAGAAAAGGACCGAACAAATGTCTTCCATTACTCGCCAGTTGCGCCCGCGGGTGCTGGTCCGCGCATCCTTCAGAGCTGTGCCCGCAGTGTGTGCGCAACCTCAACGTTTCCCCCGCGCAAAGGTCCTTGGAGTTACGACATGCCGGGGCATAACGACGACACCGGTCCGCAGATCACAGAAGGCGCCTGCCACGAAGAGAGGTGGCTCAAAGCTGTATGCGTCTGCCGACGAGGCTGTCGCGGACATCAAGAGCGGATCAACTATTCTGAGTTCGGGATTCGGGTTGTGTGGTGTTGCTGGTAAGTTCGATGATGCTCTGTCTGCAAGGCTAGAGGATTGGGATATGCCTGACAGGTTTGACAATAGACACAATCATCGGTGCACTAAATCGCAGAGGCCCAGAGAACCTGCACTCGTTGACGGCAGTCTCAAACAATGCCGGTCAAGAAGGCAAGGGTGGTCTGGCTGTCCTCACCAAGGCTGGCCAGGTGAACCGCCTGATCCTCTCATTCCTTGGAAACAACAAGGCATTGGAGAAGAAGTATCTCACTGGAGAGATCGGCATTGAGCTGTGCCCTCAGGGAACGCTCGCTGAGAGGATCCGTGCCGGTGGTGCTGGCATTCCCGCCTTCTTTACCCCTACTGGAGCTCGTAGGTAACTCTTCTTGGAGATACGGGGAGCTTAGCTGACCCTTTCGTAGACTCATTGGTTCAAAGTGGCGACATTCCCGTTAAGCTCGATGCTTCTGGTGCGGTGAAGGAACGCGGCCGCACGAGGGAAACGAGAGAGTTTAATGGCAAGACGTATCTCATGGAGACTGCTCTGACTGGCGATGTTGCTATACTGAGAGCATGGAAGGTAGACACGGCTGGAAACTGCGTGTTCAGGTATGTGCATCACTCACGAACAGCTTCGACGCAATGAGAAACACTTGCTGACTGTATGTTCGCGCAGGTACACTACCAAAGCATTCGGACCCATCATGGCCAAGGCCGCAACAGTCACCATCGTCGAAGCGGAGAACATTGTCGAGGCGGGCGCAATTGACGCCAACGACGTGGACTTGCCCGGCATTTTCGTGGACCGAATCGTGCCCTCGACCGCCGAGAAGAACATTGAGATCCTCAAGACGAGGGCAGAGGTCGGCGAGGGTGAGGACTTGAATGCGCCCAAGAACGACGCGCAGGCGAGGCGCAATCGCATCGCGAGACGTGCGGCGAAGGAGTTGCAGGAGGGTTTCTACGTGAACCTTGGCGTTGGTGAGTTGGCTCAAGCTCACGCCCCACGAAGTTTGAAGACAGATGCTGACGATAACAGGTATCCCGACTCTTGCTCCCTCATTCCTCCCGGCCGAGCGCAACGTTTGGATTCAATCGGAGAACGGAATCCTGGGCATGGGTCCCTACCCAACCAAGGACCAGGTCGATGCGTAAGTATACCCACCTTTGAAAGGAAGTGAGATGCATGAGCTGACATGTCCAACTCTAGCGACATTGTCAATGCTGGCAAGGAGACCGTCACCCTCGTCCCCGGTGCTTCAACATTCGATAGTGCCGAGTCCTTTGGCATGATCCGTGGCGGCCACGTGGATGTCTCTATCCTCGGTGCGTTGCAGGTCAGCGCCACGGGGGACTTGGCCAACTATATGATTCCCGGCAAGGTGTTTAAGGGCATGGGTGGTGCGATGGACTTGGTGTCTAACCCCGACAACACCAAGATCGTTGTCGCGACTGAGCATGTTGCCAAGGACGGCTCTTCCAAGATTGTGCAGGACTGCAGTCTGCCGTTGACTGGTGCTCGTGTTGTCAGCACGATCATTACTGATCTGGTATGTGGAGTGTGGTGATCGATTGAGAGATTCGTTGCTAACATGACGATAGTGTGTCTTTGAGGTTGACCGCAAGAATGGCGGCCTGACACTGACTGAAGTCGCGCCCGGTGTTGACATTGAAGAAGTGAAGTCGACGACGGACGCAACATTTGAGGTCGCAAAGGATCTCAAGACGATGGAGTGAGATGGTGCTGTAATTGTAAAACCTGTGTTTAAGATACCACTAGAGAAAGCAATGCACTAAACGATGCAATTCATTTGTATTTGTCCATTGGCAAGTGTTGTCATTCGTGGCTAATAATACATTAACGTCTATTGTGTGGAAGTCATGAAAATCCAAGCATTCGTCGGCAGTCGTTCTCCCGGTGCGCTTGACAGAGATTGAATCGCGGGGGGGGTATCATCCAAGTTTGGGCACCAGAAGTATTTAGGAAATCATAGGAGAGCCCTCTAGTCGCTGCTGGAGCTGGAGCTGCTGCTACCGCTGCGCTTGCGGTACGGGTCCTTCTTGTGCTTGTTCTTTTTCTCCTTCTTATGCTTCTTCCCCGCCCTAAAGTTGGTTCATGTTAGTCGTGCGCTTGAATGATTGAATTGAACAGTAGTCAGTCACTCACTTCTCCAACATGTTTGCACCAACAGCGCCAGCAATTGCACCGCCGAGGGTTCCGAGGAGACCGCCACCGGCCTTGTGCGCCGCCCATCCGGCCGCTCCGCCACCGACTAATGTTGCACCGAGGCCCTTGTCCTGATCGGGACCGCCGGGACCAGCACCATATTGAGGCTGGCCGCCGTATTGAGACTGCCCGCCGTGCTGAGGTGCGCCATATTGCACTTGCTGGTTGTGAGCAAAGCTGTCTCGGTTATCGTAGCTTTGCTGGTGTTGGTTGCCCTGGGCGTAGGTTGGTTGTTGGGGTCCGCCGTATCCGTGCTGCTGCTGCTGATGCTGCTGCTGCTGGGGAGGGGCGTTATAGCCACCGCCCTGCTGGTACGGGGAGTGCGACTGCTGGGGGTAGCCGCCGCCACCGTGGTGTTGCTGGCCCTTTGAGAGGTGTTAGTACTGCTGACCTCGATGTTGCTTCACGTTAACGTGAGGACTGTCTTGAAGGTCTTACCTGTGCATAGGTGGGCTGCTGAGGGGCATAACCACCCTGGTTGTATCCTTGCTGGCCTCCGTATCCCTGGTTCTGGTTGTGGCCGCCGCCGCCGCCGCCGTAGTAGTCGTTCGCGGACATGTTGATGATTGAGGGTTGGTGAGGGTTGAGAGAAATAGGTGGGTAACAATGTGTCGCAGACGTAGTAGGTATCGATTGAAGTCTGACACCTATCTTATTGAATGAGCTGAGCAAAGCAAGAGCCGAGAAAGAGGGGAATGTTGAAGCTTTATAAAAAAGCGTCAGACTTGCTTACTGCTGAGTCTCGAAGGAACGCTAATCACCTAGTCAGACGGAGCTTGCGGAAATTGGCAGGGACGGGCACAACATGCATACTACCGCAAGCAGCCCACCGCGGGACGGGGATTGAATCTCTCTCGACTTGTTCCCAGTCAAGCTAAGTTTCTTCCCCCGCTATCCATCTATGGAGCATGGCCCATCAACCATAGAGCCACCAGCGTTTTGCCCGCGCCCCTCGGCTCAGCTTCTATCCAGTCGTCATGTCGCCGTGGCGCAGTCACTGCGCGGGGTGCTTAACGTGGTTGTCAGCCCTGCTACAACCTGCAAGCAACAGGCCGTGAGCTGATGGGCAAGCCACCAATGACGCGACCCCATCCAGTCTGCCGCTGTCCGCTGTTGCTGTTGGATAGTTCGCATTCGGTTCCTCAGGTGTAGAGTGGATGATGGCGAATCAATGACTAACAGCTCGTGTTCCGTGGATTGTCAACTTGCCAAACGCGGAAGTTGCAAGTCTCATGAAGCCATCACGATGTCTCCAGTAACAGTTCCTGTCATCATCTACTTATCTTGCAATCGTCAAAGGCAGTCACCGACATTTAGCGACCCAACTTATTGGTATGGGTCAGTATGTTTCGCGGAGTAGTATCTCTGTGATCGGCTGAGTCCGTTTCAAGAAATGGATCGGACGAACTCTCATTCTGGCACTCTCTAGCGGTGCGGCCACTGCCACCCACCTGCTGTGCTGCTGCACGCCATTAGCTGTTGCATGCCCCCGGGAAGCACGGCCAAGATCCATCATCCAGGTTCGCGTATCCCGTTGCGACCCCAGAATAAGATGCAGGGGGGTGCCGTTGAGGGGAGTGGAGTTGGGCCGCAGCAGCTGACCTCGGCGTCTCCGGTCGCGGCGCGGGTGGGGCCGATTGGCCGACCTGGTCCCGGGGGAAAGGTCCAAATTGCCACGGCGGATTGGCGTCTTAGCTCCGAGAGTTGGACGTCCCCGAGTCCGTTGGTATCGTCGCTCAATCGTCTGTTTCTCTTCTATTGTCTAGTCCGTATACTAGCACTCAGTGTACTGGGCTGAATGAGCATAAGGTACTCCGTAAAAGTAGATCAGACATGACCCCGATCCTAGCCGTGTGCACCCGCTGGTCTCTGCGACGTACCTATACAACACAAGGAACCGTGTCATTCCAACCGACTACCTTTACAGTGATCTCGCATTTGTGAGATAGCCAGGCTCATCCAGAGACCTTCGGCCGTTGATCCGGATGAAAGGATTACAAAAGGTATACCCTGATTGGCATCCAGGATTTGGAAGAGTGTCTCACAAGCTTCTACGCCAGAGCGGTTGTTGCGGGGTATTCAACGCCGTCGCCGTGTAGCGCGATCGGATGATCTATAGCGCCTGGGTTAGCATGAGCCAACACGTTCTACTCCAATATCAATGAGGCGATCTTGCAACACTAGTCGCGTGGAGGAACGGCAGTGCTGCTGTATATGAGAACTCTGGAAGCATTAATACCTGTCTTGTTCCTATTCTCAGGATTTTACATGCCTATGTAGTAGATATTTCCATCCTGAAGATACAGCTTTCAAGTAGCAAAATATATCACACCAAGACGTCATGACTAGCATCATCAACAACGTTCTTCCAATCGGAGACCTCTCCACCCGTGCCTATGTGCGGTGGGACGCGAAAGGGGTTGAAGAAGTGCCTCCAAGCGAAGCAGAGGACATCCAAGCCGTTGCTGAGATGATCAACGAGGGACAGCGCAGAACTTGGAACTCGACACGGCATGGGTACGGCGGTACTCATGCCAGAACACAGGGTATCGTTAAAGGCACATTCATCGTCTCTGATGACTTGCCTCCCCACTTGAAGCAGACGGAACTGTTCCAACACGGCGGCGAGTACCCTGCAGCCTGCCGTTACAGCTCAGAGCCCGGTGACCCGGGTCTTGATGTGGGTATTCGCTGATATACATCGTTCAATACAGTGTACATAGCTAACTCGTTGCAGGATCGCATCCCCCAACCCCGGGGCTTTGCCATGAAGCTGTTCAACGTCAAAGGAGAAATGTTTGAAGCCGGCAAGGATACTCCAACTCAGGACATTGAATTCAATAGTACCCCGGCCATTGACCTTGCTGATGCAAAGACCACAAAGGAAATTATCGGGCTTCGGCTCAAACATGCTGGCAACAAAGAGGAATTGAATAAACATCTCAACGCTCGCCAAGACGCCCAGCTTCAGCTCGCCCGAGACCAAGTCCGAAACACTCACCTTGAATCCACGCGACAGTATTCACAGACGGCGTACCGGTTCGGAGACTACGTCATCAAGTACTCCCTCGTCCCATCCACTGAGACGCAGAGAAAGCTCTACGACGAGACTGTGAAGCCAGAGCATGACGAGGCCATCCTGCAAAAGTGGCTGCAGAATTTCCATGCTCATCACGATGCGGAATATCTCTTCCAGGTGCAGCTGCTAGAGAACCTCGGTGATCAGCCTGTCGAGTACTCAGGTGCCGTGTGGGATGAGTCAAAGTACCCCTGGCAGACTGTCGGCAAGCTTGTGATTCCACAACAGGACAGTTTTGACTACGAGAGGAAGAGATTTTGGGAAGACTATGCTCGTGTTGATCCATGGCATGGGTTGAAGAGTCTTCAACCATTGGGTAGCTCGAACAGGCTTCGGCGGGCAGGTAAGTCGTCCATCTTACAATAACGGTGTTAGAACGCCCTGATACTCCGGATTTAACACTCTCAGTCTACGCTGCGAGCAGCAGTATGCGCCGCAAGCTCAACGGGGTAAAAGAGGTCCAAGTCAAAAGTATCAATGAGATACCTAATTGAAGATCTTTCCAGGCATCTGAGCAGGTCAGAGACCGGCGGCGGGCCAAGGGACGCCGTCGGCTGTTAACTTGTGTCTGAGCCATGATAGATTTTATACGACGAACCATCTAGTATTCATCAGCTGTAATATAAATTGACAATTGCTATTTCCCATTCAAATGAGCGTATTCTGCTAGTACCTGATGTTGACTTGGACTTCTCCAGGTCGGCCGAAACAATGAGGTGACTTCTCAAGCAGCATCTTAAAAACCCTATGATGTCTCAGAAACCAGAAACACCAACGACGAAATCCTCATTTTGCCTCTTCAGAACAATGACTCAGAAACCTTCTTGCCAAAAAACCCATTTCCTTTCCAACTTCCTAAACAAGCGTGTAAATATTTGTCACACAAAATCCCAAGATCCACCTAACATTTCTACGAGCAGCACGCATGGCGAGCCCTTGCCTTCGATTGTCGAAGTCCGGCATGTGTCAGTGTCTTTCAGAGATACAAGTATCAAGAGAGAGAGGCTGCTCGTATTCTAGGGGCTTCGGCCGCAAGCAACTGCGATCAGAGTTCTCGCTCAGCGTGAGCGTGACACAAGTCATGGTGTTTTTGGCTCTTAAATCCCATTCCAGTGAGGAAGTTGATTGACAACTGTGTGTGTTTGAAGGATTTTTATCATCTGTTGGATTCCCTCGGTCGTAGCGAACTTCTCCAGACATCCATGCCGGATCAGAAAATCGATCATAACGAGTGCGGAGTTGGGCTTGAATTTGTCTTGGAGAAGAATTTCAATGATTTCCTTGACTGTCTTCGGCTCGATGATTTTGACTTCTTGTGGATTGAGCTTGAATACGGGATCCACCGCCACTTCCAGGTCGAACGGAATTTTGACGCCAAACTCAGGGGCATTAATAAAGGCTTCTCCCCACCGTTCATCCCGGACGAACGCATACTGAATAGGAGGCGCTGACGTAGCTTCTTTGAGCCACCCAGCTGATAGACTAGTAGTCAGTTCCTCTTTCACTTCCCGTCCAAGACATTCTCTTGCAGACTTGTCGTTGAATAAGCCGTAGGAAGCGTTTGAGTACTGATAGCCTCCAGCAGCGCACTGATCGTATGCGCCGGGAAAGGTCGACTTCTCGTCCGAACGTCTTGCAACATAAATTGTATATTTTTCCGGATCATCTCCGTCGGGTTTGTAGAGATTCAGATGAACGCCAGTGGTCACGATGCCGAAGATGGGAGACAAACCACATATGAAACCAGTTAAGTCACCGGCACCGTACAAGGGCCACATCTCCTTTTCGTCACTCCAGACGGCTTGGGGAAATTTGTTTTTGGCGTTATTGTTTTTCGGCGCAAGGATCTCCCGGATAGCTTTCATTGCATTGACGAAAGTCTCCGAATCCTTCATATTGCCCGGATTCAGTTGAATACGCTTCTGTATTGTTTCGAACGAAAGATATCTTTTCAATTCCGTTTCCAACTCCTGGAGAAGTTTGGCATGGTGAGCGGTAACCATGCCCAGTTTCTCCCAGTCTCTTCCATTATTGTAGCCGAATTCCCAGCAATCGGGTGTCTTTTGGAAAACACTATAGGCTTGAACGAGTTCAAGTAGGTTATTGAATTTGTGGGGTGGCTTTGGTATTAACATGGTGATTGCCCGAAATTTTGCGGTTGATATGAAATTATTTTCCACTGATATTCTTTTTGGATAATTCTGGGAAGATATGTCTACAGATTGCCTGCAGAGTTTGGTGTTTTGGTTTGCTCAGTCAAAGTATCGACGGTTTGCTGCAACGTTTTGCTAACGACTCTACAGCACAGGCTCGTCGCCATGGCAGATTTAAATACATCCCGTAGAAGAGATGAAAGACATTGATAAGTCTATTCAGGATCGGTTCCTTCGACAAAGCCGCAACTTCGTTCGCTTACCGGCGTGCATATTGGGGGCAAAGCCGATGCTTAGCAGCTCACTAGCTCCCATCGGAGTGTCTCCCAACAGACGCAATTTTTTCAAAAAAGCACAATATCGGCATGAGACGACGTTGGAGAGCTATTCTCCTTCCGAAGACAGACACATTGCCTTCTCTGCGTCAAACTACCTAGGTAAGGAACACATCATTCATTCAGCAGCCTGGTATGAATGACATCAATGCATCACGGTGTTGGAAGATGGGTACAGCTGTCACTGGGTACCGTGTAAAGACTGGTTAACGATTGCTAGGCTTTAGGTCCCGAATTTCCTCTGCTCCTGCGCTAATGCACTTGGGGTAGATTTCTTTCTAGCTTCTGCTTCGGCGCTGATGACTACCTCTCCCCATTTGGTGCTTTGATCAAGTCCATTTCGGGCAAGGGTTAGTATTGAGCGCTCACCTGATTATATGCGGACATGTATTGTGTTGTCTTCTTGGCTGTATTCACCACAGATCTTGGTAAACAACAAAGTGGGAGTTAACTCGGACTTTGATAATCAGATACCTCGTGGCCACGAGCACGTGTAACGGGAGCCTTGAAGGGTGTTCAAGGTGAAAGAAGCGCATTGTTCAAATCCTTTCGAGGTCGATATCTGGTGTTACACCAAGTTGAGTGTAGATGGTGACTTAGTACTGTGTGACACTTGGGTTCTGGCCGATGATGGCCTCACGCCCAAAAGGGATATCCGGGGGCCTTTCTCGGTAAACGTGCCAAGGCTCGGTGTATCCCGGTATGCCTCGGTGTAGGTACCGACCCAACTGCCGGTTGAACATTTAGCCCCGGAACCGAGCTCAGAGCTCTGCGTGTGGTTGCCGAACCCAATTGCCATGGTATGCGGGTCCCCCCACCTCGGCTTTGGGGATCAAGCTGGGGAAATCGAGTGGAAGAAGGGGAAGAGCTATTCTCCCTGACTAGCAGTACATCGCTCAAGCTCCCCCGGTTACCAAGCGACATCGCTCACGTTTACCCGACTCTTTTTCGAGACAGCCTTGGCCGAGGGCTACATTCTAAACTTTGTTTCCTTTTCTCTGTACAACAAGTCTGGTTTCCTAACAACATCTCTAGTCAATTGAAGGCCGTAGCTCCGAGAAACATCACAAACATGTCTATCCCCAAAGGAATCTCGTCCGTCTTGAAGAAGGCGCCCTCCGACGTTGTCATTCTGTCGTCGCTGCGAACGCCCGTGTGCCGGTCGAACCGTGGACAGCTCAAGGACGCATACCCCGAAGAACTGCTGTCGACCGTCCTCAAGGCCACCCTCGAGGCTAACCCGAACCTCGACCCCAAGAAGATTGAAGATGTCGCCGTCGGTGTTGTCCTCTCGGAGCTCGGCGGCTCCAAGGCGGCGCGCATGGCCATGAACCACGTCGGCTACTCCAACGACACCTCCCTGTACACCGTCAACCGTGCCTGCTCTTCATCGCTGCAGTCAATTACCCTCATCGCATCGCAGATCAGGACCGAAACGATATCAGTTGGAATTGGCGCCGGAATGGAGAGCATGACCCGCAACTACGGCAGCCGTGCGATCCCCGTGGACGTGTGGCCCGCCCTCAAGGAGTCGCCGGTCAAGGACGCGAGAGACTGCGTCATGGCGATGGGTCTCACATCCGAGAACGTCGCCGAGCGCTACGGCGTCTCGCGTGCGGACCAGGATGCGTTCGCGTTGCGCAGTCACCACAACGCCTCAAGGGCGAGAGAGGACGGTTCCTTCGCCAAGGAAATCGTTCCCGTCACAACAAGATTCCAGGAGACGGACAAGCAGGGCAACAAGGTCGGAGAGGAGCAGACAATCACAGTCACCAAGGACGACGGCATTCGCGCCAACATGGCAATCGAGGCCCTCCAGAAGCTGAAGCCGGCGTTCAAGGCCGACGGTGCCAGCACGGCGGGCAACTCGTCGCAGGTTTCCGATGGCGCCGCCGCGACGCTGCTGATGCGCCGAAGCACCGCCACAGAGCTGGGCCTCACCGACAGCATCATCGGCAAGTTCGTTGGAGCCACCACCGTCGGATGCGCTCCCGATGAGATGGGTATCGGCCCCGCCCTGGCGATCCCCAAGCTTCTGGGTCAATTCGGCCTGGAGAACAAGGACGTGAACCGCTGGGAGATCAACGAGGCCTTCGCCAGTCAGGCGATTTACTGCCTGAGAGCGCTTGAGCTGGAACAGGCTTACGAGGACGGCAAGGTCAACCCCGACGGTGGGGCTATTGCCCTGGGCCACCCTCTGGGTGCCACCGGTGCGCGCATGACGAGCACCCTGCTCCACGGTCTCGGAAGATCTGGAGGCGAGGTCGGTGTTGTGAGCATGTGCGTCGGCACCGGAATGGGCATGGCCGGCCTGTTTGTAAGAGAGTAGAGTGTTAGTATAAAAATGAAGTTACCAGCATATATCTGTACTGCGCGCCGATCGATCGGAAATTCCGAACCTATGCCCTCCGACTCCTCGCTCCTCCGGTACTCGCAGCGCCAAGTCTCAACGACCGTCCCCGTTGAAGTCTTTTCACCATCCCCAGTTGCGACCCACGTTGCTGTAAGGTATTCTATATAGGGTCCTATTCTTAACTAGGGAAGCGCTGTCACTCTTCGCTAATCTGGCGAGATCAGTAGCAAAAGTTGCCGGCCTTCCCCGTTCGGCATCGCCTCACCAGGTGGGCCTCGTGCATTTTAGCAGGATCGACGCATAGGTGGATTTCCTAGGTACGGCAGTCTAAATGGCCCTAATACCTCCTGCTTCGCTATATCTTCCCACTTCCTTTTGAGGACTCTATTGAAGGGGTAGACGCGTTGATTCAGTGCAGAGAACGTGTATCATGGAGCTGAGAAGCCAGTCCCCCCCACAAGGCCTTGCTTCATCTTCACCAAGTGGTTGCAGGATAAGCCCCGTTTTCTGAGAATGCCACAAGGCAGATTGCATACTCATAGCCAATCACCAACGGACAAGACATGGAGGCAATCAACCCATCGAGGCGTTCTGTCGAGCCACATGTGACCTTCGTGTAGGACGATCATTGGTGCATTCCCCATCGCTTGAACGATGACTGCAGCGGCGCAGATAGGTACTCGCATCTCGAAAATCAGGCTGTGAGCAAGTCTGCTCAGGCGCCGTGTCTTTTCCCTTCTTCACCCTACAACCCCGCGAACCATCCTTCCAGAGAAATCGTCACTCTGTCTGAAAACTCGCACAACACTCCTCGAGCAACAAGAGAAATGGAAGTTATTGGGGCAGTAGCGAGCTTCATAGCCATAGGTCAAGCTGTAGGCACCGCTCGCCATGTCGTCCACATTGCCCGAGCAATCCCAGAGGTAGAGAACGAAATGAGGTGGCTTCACAACGAGGTCTGTGGCAACAATATTATGTCAAGCTAATCACTAGAGATCTCAAACGGGAGAACGTTCGTGTGCTGACCTTTAACATGATACTGTAGGTCGAGGCTTTGAGATTGATCCACGAGGAACTCGCCAGGGTGGGAGTCATTACCAATGATTCGAAATTCAAATCACCGATCCTAGAAAATTCCATGCTCCAGCTTACAGAGTCTACGAGAAGGCTCGAAGAAATTCGAAAACGCTGCATACGATCACCCAGTGCCAGAGGCAAAGACAAGGTCAAAAAGACAGCATGGTTCTGGCTGCAAGGCGAGCTGTCCGAGTGTCGAAGTAAAGCGCGAGACGCTAGAGAGAACCTCCAACTTGCGCTCCAAATAACCAATACCCAAATCATCACGTAAGTCTCATGCTGTCAATAGGTTAACAGTTCAGCCTTTTGAAGCTGACAAAATCGCCTCGTGCTCTAGGAAGCTCACTTTGCGCATCGAGAGCATGCAGACCGTTCCGAATGTACAACTGCTTGAAGACTCTACAGGAACTGGAGACGCTGAGGACAGCCCAATAAACATGGATCAGAAGTCTTCCCCCCGTGCTGAAGACATGGGAAAACTCCAGAATGACGAAATTCTACAAGCCGTAACTGGGAAACAAGCTCAACGACTTTTACCGAGTCCCCAACCATCGGCAACCACTGGCCTAGCAACTACCAAGTCTGCGAGTGTTGTTGTCCAGACGTCAAGCTTTCTGCTCAATCGATGCCCAATTCCATGTTGTTGTCGGTGCCATGCTTCGAAGCCAGTCTCGTACAATCCCACGAGATGGGCTTCAAGCTTGGTGGGCAGTCTGAATCTCAGCTTCAACCGTCAATTGACTTTTCGAAACAGCACAACATGCAACGAGGGTAGCTGCAGAAACAAAGCAGGAACATCAATGACAGTCGATTATCAATCTCCGAGTTGGCTATGTTCCAGAGCAGTTCAAATGCAAACCTTAGTGGGCGTCACGACTGGGCTGCGAGTGTCACTTAGGCCTGTCAGGATTATGTCCTTTGCTTCGACGTTTTGGAATTGCACTTATGATGGTTCTCCTTCGAGCTCGAGAGAAACAGTTCAACAGTGGATTTTACATAATGGAAAGGTATTTCCAGGTGACGCAGACCCTAGAGGCATGACTGTCTTAGAGGTAGGCCTTCCATGAGTTGTTCCTGCTGGCACAGGCATGATTAATGAAACAAACAGTGGGTTATCAGTAATGGATCAACTGAAGTCGTCCTCTATTTGTTTCAGATCTGGGAGGACCAAATACTTAAAGGAAGCTATGATGAGTAAGTTTGTCAAAATTTCGAAAGCAGTAGATTCTGAGGAGTAGCTACAGATTGACCATTTTTGTGATAGCTCTTGGTTCTACAGGGCGCACCGTATCATTGAAGACACACCTTCCCTGCCCGATGAGGAGTTGCAAGTACTTCGCCGAATTTTGTCTGCTGGAGAATTGATGGTGAATGCCAGCCAGACCCCGCTGCATGATGCTCTTTCCAAGGGCGGTTTCGACGCTACTATTCGAGCTGCAGGAGATTTCAGTTGGGCCATGAATCAGCGGAACTATGGAGGCGACACTCCGTTACACATCGCTGCAAGACAGGGTCATCTTGATAGCGTCAAACACCTCGTGCATTTAGGATGCGATATCAACGAGGTCAACTGGGAGGGTTGCACTGCTTTAAATATTGCTTCCGAACGCGGCCATGTTCTCACGGTGCAATACCTTATTGATGCTGGTAGCTGGGTGAATGCCACTGACAAATGGGGCCACACCGCGATGGTTAATGCTGCCTTTGGGGGGCACAAAAATCTTGCAAAAGTCATTCAAGCCTTAATTTGTGCGGGGGCATCGGTAAATGCTACTGACAACCAGAACTACAGTGCCCTACACTTCCTAACGTCGCGTGGTCACGACCGCTATACCACCCAAGAGTGCTTGAGGATCCTTCTGGAAGCCGGCGCTGACATCGAATTACGAACTAAAAATGGGAGGACCCCGCTTTTGCTTTCGATTCATGAAGGAGATCACGCTGGCACACAGTGCCTGATTGAGGCAGGAGCTAAAACGACATGCTTAACAAGCCATGGTTGTGGTTTGCTTCACGAGGCAGCGTTCTATGGAACCACTGAGCTGCTTCGGTACCTTTCAACCCTGAATTTAACGGCCGCAAATCCGGACTTGCTTGACAACTACGGATATACGCCTTGGGATTGCTGGATTCACTCCTTGCATCTGCAGGATTGGAAACGTGGGTGGGTCTTAAAACTAACCCCAGAGCGACAGGAAGCTTTTGTTTCATTGTTCATATCAATCAGAGACAGGAATTTGACTGCTGATATAGAGCGACTGCTCTGGCTACTCCAATATGTGAGAGACGAGGACCAACGAGCCGCCACGGCTGCCCTAAGCCCTCTGATCAAGCAGAAAGAAGAGTGGAAGCAATGGGAGATCCTTGGTACATACAAGACCATTGGTTTGCAGATCCGAGAACAGATGTGGGAGGCAGCTGTGGAGTCAGTTGAAGAGGTTGTTGACATGTTACGAGAGAAAATGGCCGCATCTCCGTGGGACACCAAATCGCGGTGGGATCCCTGGAGTGAGACAGAGTCAGAAGACGAGGATGACCATCAGACTGAATCCACTGGATCCGAAGATGAGGAGTGGGATGACGCTGCTGGCGACGACGATGACGAAGAATGAGGTGACACGGTTGAATTGTAAACGCAGAAGGGAGTTTCGAGAGGCATAAAACATACATATGGATAAGTTGATTACATTCAAGCTCTAAAGATACAGCCGAGTTGACAGCATGTCAAGGAACATAAATCAAGTAACCGGTCTCGACCGGACCCCAACCGACTTCTTTGCTGGTTGCAACTCGCTGTAGCTTAGCAAAGCAGCGCTTTATGCAGTGCTCAACAAAATATTCTGGGTGAAATCGTCGTCTCTTCGTCCTTTGTTCGTGGTCGTCGTCGCGGTCGACACAGGAACCTAGCCCGGACCGCTCGTATAACATCTAGTTGTGGCGTTAGATACTGACTTGCCGTCTACTTACATGACCGAATACCAATACAGCATATCTGCATTTCATTATGAGTACCTGAGATCCATATCAATCGCGTTGTCGGTATTTCTCATCTGGGTACATGGAAGCATCGTTGCTGAGTCGATTCAGGGTTGCTCAGTGTCCCCGTGACCTCTTTGATGACAATGCCCGAGAAAGCAGGCCACCAATCGTGATTCTAACCACATGTCCACATCCCACTAAACAACCAGAACCATGACGCTCAAGAACGCAGAGGGTGCTGCAGTCCCTGTCTACTATTGTGCCATCGACAGTCCTTAACCTCCAACCCCCCACTCAGATGTCCACCTCCCATTCTCCATGCCTCCGTCCTCGCACCACCGTAGTCCAAGATGCAGTAGTGATCCACACGACACGTTTCCGAACGAACCAGGTTTCTCTCTTTTGACGCACCTCCTCTACATCCCCGGTCCCAGAGTCCCAACACAACAGGCCCTAATGCCACTAACCCCAACCTAAACCCAGCACTTTCCATTCCCTCGGGCCTTGGCACGCGGGGCTCTATTTCCCCATTTCCACAGATTGGGTGCTGTGGGTTGCTGCTCTCGCTCCAGTTGCAGTGGCTGACCAACTCCAACCTCTTCAGTGGCGGCGGATGGTGGTGGTGGTGGTGTTGATGTTGGTGGTGCTTCGTGGTTTCGACTGACTCTTGTCTTCGCACGCTATCTGCTGCTTATCCTCCAGACTGCTTGTCTCATCAAACCCCCCTTGCCCTTATCCATTCCCATCGACCGCCTCTTTCTTTCTTCTACCTTCGGATCCCAAATCTAACCCCCGAGAACCCCGCGTTTGCTGCCCAGACACGCGGCTCCGACTTGTTGGAATCCGTCGCAATCTGGTCCCTTCCCCATGGGCTCTTCCCCAGAACGCACCCGGATCTCAAATGTTGCCCCCGCTGATCCAGTTACCCCGGATTCGGGGATCAGTCGTAGACATGACCTTTTGCGTGGGGTATCAACGATGCAACAGTCTTGAAAAGTTCATAAATACCACGTTTCTGCTGATTGTCCAGCATTTCGGGTTGGTCTTGACAAAACGAAGCAAGAGACTGACTCCATCCTCGTTTATGCTTATTTCTTAGACCGCAACTCTCTTCACCGCAGAGTTTAGCCCCGCCGATCCCTCTTGTTTTTGACAACCCCCCCTTTCCCCGAAAAACAGACTTTGCTGGGCGCACAATCCGGTCCGCGCACGAGATCAATAACATCAAATTTACAATGGCCGCGAGCGAGAAGCGTTCTCCTTCGGTGGAGCGCGAGGAGCATGCCATTCATACCGTCGATAGTGTCATCATGGACGAGAAGCCCATTCCTCAGGATGAGGAGAACCGTGACTGGACCGGGTCTGCGAAGAAGACCGATCCGGAGGAGATCAAGCTGGTGCGGAAGCTAGATTGGCGGATCATGGTAAGCCTCTAATACCCCTTGATATCACAAATGCTCGTTCGCAATCTAACGACTCTTTCAAACAGCCGACACTCTGCATTATGTACTTCTTGAGTACGATTCCCCCGCTCGATATCTCATCATCATCACAACGTATGAACTGACCAATCAGACTACGTCGATCGCAATGCCATTGCCCAGGCACGACTGAACAACCTGGAGAAGGATTTGGGCATGTCGGGAACGCAGTTCAACACCACAGTTTCGATGTAAGAAGCAAGATTTTCCAGAGCATAAGTGGTAAAGGGCGAGAAGGAAGGGTTGTTACTAACAGCCTACAGCCTCTTTGTGGGCTACGTCCTCATGCAGATCCCATCCAACATGTTGATCACCAGAATTCAACCTGGCATGTACATGAGCGCGTGGATGTTGATCTGGGCTGTGGTCTCAGGTAAGGAAACTATCAGTTAAGAAAGTGCTCGTCAAGTCTAACAGACATCTAGGATGCACGGCACTAGTCCAGAACTACGGAGGTCTTGTCGCTTGCAGGTTCTTCCTCGGTATCACCGAAGCTCCCGTAAGTTGCAACAATTAGCATCGAGCTATGAGATTTTTGACTTACACGACATAGTTCTACCCAGGCGCAACCTACATGCTATCAATCTTCTACACCCGTAAAGGTCAGCATCCCCTCCCTCTCTCCATTCAACCCCTAAACCCATCAAGTAACACCCCCCACAGAGGTCGCCTCCCGCATAGCCCTCCTCTACTGCGCCCAAATCCTCGCAACAGGCCTCTCCTCCCTCATCGCAGCCGGCATCTTCGCCGGCATGGACGGCCTCAACGGCATCGCAGGCTGGCGCTGGCTCTTCATCGTCGAGGGCGCCGCCACGGGCCTCGTCGCCCTCTTTGGCTTCTGGCTCCTCCCCAACACGCCCCTGACGACGCGCTGGCTCAACGACCGCGAGCGCGAGCTCGCGCACTCCCGCATGGAGAAGGATAAGCTGTCCGACTCGGATGACAAGAAGGCTTCTGCTATGGATGGGTTGAAGCAGGCTGTGAGGGACAAGAGGACGTGGTTGTTCTGCTTGATGCAGAATTTCCATTTGAGTGCTTGCAGTTTCAACTCTTTCTTCCCTGTGCGTTTTACTACTCTTATCGCTGTTTTTTGAAGGTGCATGGCTAATATAGAACAGACTGTTGTCAAGACTCTCGGTTTCAACACGACCGTCACCCTCGTCATGACCTGCCCGCCTTTCATCTTCGCTGGTGCCGCGGGTATCTTGTTCGGCTGGAGTTCCGGCCGACTTCACGAGAGAACATGGCACATCACAGTAGGCCTCGGCGTTGCAGTTCTCGGCTTCGTGGTGGCGGCCTCCACCCTCAACACAGCGGCCCGCTACGTTGCCTGCTTCATCTTCCCCATGGGAGCTTATGCCGGTTAGTCCTTGTCCTTTCTCTTCAACCTCTAAACTCTTTGCTGACTTTTCGTGTAGTGAACTCTGTCATCATCGGCTGGGCTTCTTCGACACTGTCACAAACCAAGGAGAAGAAGGCAGTCGTCCTCGCCATGACCAACGTCGGCGGCCAAATTGGCTACATCTACGGCGCCTACCTCTGGCCCAAGAGTGATGAGCCCCGCTATGCCATTGGTTTTGGCGCGTCCGCTGGCTTCGCCTTGCTCTCGATTCTCTGCGCGTGGTGGATTCGTGTCTTGCTTGTCAGAGAGAACCGAAGGATTCGGGCTTCCACCTCGGAAAATGTCAACTTGTATGGATACTAGGTGACGTAGCAAGAGCCTTTTGTAGACGTCCGAGGTTGGCAGTGTCATCATTGCCCTTTTGCACAGACTGGAGGCATGAATCAATTCAGCTGCTGGGACTATAGGGAGCTATGCTGCCATCGTGAGCGAGGCATGTGAGCATCAAATATGATACCATGGAACTTGAGTGGAGATCAGACTACTCACTGTGATGTATGTCCAAGACATCAAGTCGTTCTTCGTGCGATCGTGCCTCTAGCATACTCGTCACGGTCATCCTCCATTGTATCTAGTCTTGTATCCCCGGCAAAATATAGTTCAAGGCGAGAATAGTTCTAGTTTATTGCTAGTTCATTACGATGGTGTAAGGTATTTGGTACTTACCGAGTCATCGTAGGTTGTTCACAACAACTTTCCAAAGCACAACAGAATAAGGCCGCGTAGTCTAGCAGCATTGATTAGATAGGCGCGGTTCCCCAAGCACCCGATCTGGGCTCAAATAGCTGCGTAAGGTAGGCTCGCAACGCAGCCCATATAAGAGACCTCATTCCTAGCTGTATTTGATGTTGCTACGAGGATCATTCAGGGATCCTAGCCACGCTCCAAATACGATAAAGGGGGGTTTTCGGTATCCGTGTTTGACTCATAAATCATACAGCTAGCACGTCCCGTCAAACACCTTGGCTGATTATATACAATAGGGGCTGGGAGTTATGGAATGGTCACCCCTTTCCCATGATTGCATGTGCCGCAGCATACCCGTTCATTCACCGAGACGAAACGTTGTACATCATCAAACTTCAATTGACCGGGTTCTTTAACTTCTCCGGTCAATGTAATCAAATCTCGTTCTGAAGAATAACAATAAGCAGCGGAGGGGACGTGAGGAGGATGCTCTTGAAAGTCCACCACTCCAGCTATCTCGCACGCCTTTTTGGCCTACCTGCGAGTCTTATGGCCCTAGACGGGAAAGTATGTCACTCAAATATCAGGGGTTAGTTGAATCGGCAGGTGATGGAGTCTAAAGATCAATTTTGTTTCACCGGCTACAATACAGCGATAACGAAATGTATTTCGATGCAAGCTCCCTCTGCCCTCATCCATGTTGAACAAAATGCGCAACATCATGTACACGAAACATTGAACCAATCACTTGGGTTGAGCAATACGAGTCGTATCTATCGATCTCATATTCTGGCCCAAAATGATCGGGAATTCTGGCAGTATCATGCGGCAGATACGTTTCGCATTCACAGATGTCACATGTCACGAAATCAGCATTGCCATCGAGCTACTTTCATGACACATCATCCGCAAATAATGAATGAAAGCCGCCATGACATGTTGATTGACGCAGTAACTCCGAGAGATAACTAGTCTACAACAATCGAGACGACGCGATAACTCCGATCAACGTATCAAGCGAATGCTCATCAGTCTGAACTTGAGTTATGCGTGGCATCATCTACCACAGTTGATCCAGGGGTCCCGGCACACTGATCAAATCGACATATCGGCTGCAATTAACTGTTCGCTGACGACTGGGATAGCCATAATCTTGGTCCGTTTCAAGCCCGAAGTACAAAAATGCTAATGATTGAGTTATCAAGCATCGGGACAAACGTTACCTGGTATGACGTTAAACCTTGGTATCCTCCCTCAATGCTATCAGGGACGACACGACTCATGCTATGGAACGAACCCGCCGGTAAGACCAACGCGTCTTCGCGTCTAAAGTGTGCCTGAGTGGGCGGCCTAAACCAGTTCCCCATATAGACACCATTCGCCTTACGGGGCGGGCCGGACGTGGTCTGGAGAAGCGCATCACCTTATTCATGTGCCTTAAATCAGGCCTTCAGCGGCACTCACAGCGTTTTGCCACGAATAATACATAGGCCGAGGTTTCCGGGCACATGCACGATCAGTCATCACACGACTCGATCATCCCCCATTGGGACAGCATCAGCCATGACCCATCTGAACAGCTTGCCGTTACCAAGTTGCGGGGGCGGAGCTCGAGTGGTTCGGATGGTCCTTGCTTGTCCTAGACCCGTGATGAGGCCTATGTCCGATCAGGTACGGGCCCGGGAGAAGCATCGTCTTAGCCCCGGATCTTTCAATGGGGCGGAAATGAGCATTCTACCTGCCGCGAGTTTGCCGACATCAACATGACTTGTGTAGAGTTGGGCGCCTACATGAAGATGAAGAAAGTTGAGTCCAAGGCAAGGCCAAAAAGTCCGCACGTGGATTCCGAGGCTGTCGATGCAGTTGACTGATTGTCAAACAAGACAGAAACTTAATGGTCATTCTGCTAAGACCGTGCTGCTGCCGGTGCGCAGTCACGCAGTGCAGGCCCTTCTCCAGGTTCATCATTTGTTGTTAACGGTGGGGAGGAGCTTCTGCCGAAGGGAAGAGACCTGAGATGGTCACGCTATTCCCATTAGGGTAGTACTTTTGGCTGTGAGTGTCCGGGTCATCGTCGGATCTCATCATGGGTAGAATTGGAGCGGTTGTGACTTTGTCAGACGGCTGCTTATTAGTGATGCCGGGAAAAGACGGAGGTCGGCAGTTTCTTCCTCTCTCAGCAATAGCAGGCCGCAGCTATGTCAACTTGTGGAGGGATGGGCGTGCCATCGGGGCGATCCCGGAGTCCGACTGAATGATATAAAAATGAATTGGTCCGACTGGATGCTAAATCACCAAGACCCGGGGTTTTCAGGCTCAGGCTGACGCACAGCTCTGAGAGGGAGCGGGTGTGGTGCGGGTTGCAGGGCCGAGCAGAGCTGGATGTGGTGGACTGGGCTGGGCTAGGTGTGGATTTTACGGGCGGTGCGATTCTCGCGTTGCGCTGCGTCTGCTTGGCTGCGTGAAGGGCGGTAGGTAAGATTGAGTGTGGGGGTTGATTCTAATGCTGGTGAGCGTTGCCCGGTTGGGTTAAGTGATTTGACAAGTCACGTTTTTGAGTGCTTCCTGTCCCGTTTTCGAATTCGCGTTCGTATTGTGGATACGGTAGACATATTAGTAGAGGAGCCGGCGCAATCTTGACAATTCTGTCTGTACGGATACACAGTACTGAGTATGCGGGCTCGAAGCCAAAAGGCGAAAACAGGCATCGAAAGGACGACGTGCCATGTCACCCGTTATCCAGCAACTCTGAAATAAAGGGACCGCTGCCGCTGTTGGGTGATTGCGTCTTACGTTTGGAAGACTGTCGCATCTTTGCGTCGATACTTGGCGAAAATTGAGGAGGAACAGGATGGATGCCATCATCCTTGTACCTCCACGAATTTGCTGCCGCCTGCCGCTTGTGAATAGCCGCCACTCGGGGTGGTCGCATCGGTGTGATGATGCGCCAAATTTGGCACTTGGGGTTGCTAATGGAACACATGGCGGACAGTAGTGACGGATCCGGAGAACCGGTATTGGGTCGTGATCGCGTGTTTCCTGGTAGGAATTCAAGCGTCACCATAGGGGAATCAAAAGCCTCGGTCCATCGTGTTCCAACACTACGGATGTCGATCTCAGCCGCCGATATCTATCGATAATTCGATATCGGCCAAAGTTCCGACGGGTGGTGGAACCCCGAGACCACGGAGCCGTCATGAATTCCTCGGGAAGAGGCACCCGTGACGATATGGATGATGTAGGTAGGGCAAGGCCGCAAGTGGCGGGGTCGGACTCGGTGTTCGTCCCCGATGGTGGGATGTTTGGTTGCTACTGAAGCCTCAGCGTGAGGGCTGTTCCCAGAGAGCTTTCTAGACCGCTTGGTGGTTTCCTATTTGGCTCGTCTGGTGTGAGGACGGGAGGCTTTTTGCGAACGAAGGCCCTGGCTTGTGACTAGACTTTACGTGGTACGCCGTCAAACGTCGCTTAGGACGAAGGTTAGATCGTCTTGGTGTTGGGACGAGTCAGCAGACAGACGGTGGTCTCTGAGCTCTGAGGGGCAACTCTAGGGTCAGAAAGTCTGTTGTTTACTCCTTCAGTGGTGAGACTACGCTAAGACTTTGTCTCGCGGCGACTGCTGTTGATGGTCTGGCGTTGCTGTGCTTCCATCATGCCATGTGGATTGCGTGACCCGGCGAAAACTACAAGGGGAAGAATGTGCCGTCAATCTCGGAGTACTGGTGCAGCCCGCCCGGTACGCCCTCACGGTCGGAGTGGATGACTCCAGTCGGAACCGGGAGATAGATCTCGGACGAAGCTGATTGATTGATCTAGACGGGTCTACTGTAGTAGTATGTCGAACCCGCACCCTAGGAAGTATTGCTCCAAGTGTGCGATGTTGAAGCGCCAAACGGGTCAAATGCGCCGCGACCCTTGGGCCCTGGGCGCGGTGGGCGAGGCATGTGGGAATCCGAGTGATGCAGATCTGGCGAACAGGTCTGCGGTATGGCGGCGGGTCAGGGGTGGGTGCGTTTGCCGTAAATCGTCGTATATCGGCTGCGCTGATCGCCCAGTTGGAACGGGCTGCGACGTGGCCAGGATCGGGTCAAGGCGCACGCTTACCGAAGAGAGCGTGAAGATATTTACGGTCTTGTATTTGAACCATCTGTCTGTCTTTTTGCTGTCTCGATGGGATTAAAAGTGTTCACAGCGATGGTCTCTTGCACTATCAGGTCAATCAATAGGGATCAGCCTGAAGACCAGACGCTTACTGCGAACTTTAAGCTCCGAGGTGATTGGTAGCGGGCAGGACGCCTAGCTGCTGTGAGATTGGATTGGTGAGGATGAATTGGTGAGACGTATTTCTTCAGTCGCGACTCGAGAGTGCGAGGTGTCAAGCGGCAACCCAACCGTGGACCGTCAAGCGTTTTCGGTGGCCGGTGACGGATGGCGAGTCCCGGCAGGCGCAGGTGTGGGGCCAGTCGGGGGAAAGCAGGAGCCACCGTGGTCAGGCTCACCTGGCACCTGCCGCCTGCCTGGGCCGCTGCGGGTTGTCGGGGTGCTCGAAGAACCCGAGACAGGCAAGCACCACGTCGCTGTGGCTCCCTCGCTTGCGGCTCGTTTGGTGTCCACCCCTTTTCTTCTGGTCAAGCGAGTGGTACGTATCGACGAGTGGCTGCCTTCTAGCTCCATGTCAAATTTCCAATTGGACGCCGAGCGGGTCTTGCTGCTTCTTTGATGGGCCACTACGGGGATACGTACTCTGGAAATGGGGCCGTCCGAGGGAGCGGGAACTTGTGAACTCTGGCAATCTGGGCAAGAAAACACTATGCGGGCGAGGAAGGAAGGTACTCATCCAATTGGGAGCCACAATTCACGAACGAACCGAACGAGAAGAGAAAGTTACGAACGTCGCAGGAGCCAACAGGGAACGCTCCCTCCTTTCCTGGTGGAGATCTTTTTGCTGGTGCTCCGCTCGTAGTGTATGAACATCCGTAAATCGAACAGGGCCAAGACTCATGTTGCTGCAATGCTGACTGCAAATTGTTTGCTTTGCTAATATTTCTTGTACGTACCTCAACCAGATGGAAAAAGGAGTCTTGATCGCACCCGATAGCAGGGCTGTGCCGGTCTTTCGTGCCATCCATCCAACCTGTCGGGGATAAACACACCCTCAATCAACCTTCTCTCACCTCGTCGTCGGTACAGTTTGAGCAGCCTCATTGGCTGGTCGTCGGGCTGATAGGGCATCTCGAGGGGCAACCCAAGTCAATTACGTTGTGCCTGCCATGATGTTGGGATATGGAGGGGAGAACGAGCTCAAGCTGATGCTTACACATTAGGTACTTGCGGCAGGTACCTACTCTTAGAGTTCACGGTGACAGGGTGGGTAGTCTTACACGGAGAGTTGGGAGTTTCGAGGGTGCAAAATGGCACATGTGAGCGAATACTCCGTGCACTGTGCCTCGTTATTCATTGCCTTATCTGAATTTGCGCCATGGATATCCGTGATGAGGTGAGATTGGCAAGTCCACAGCCTTATTATGTTGCTGGCATTGGGTTGCTGCTGTTGGCGTTCCTGTTATCCGACTTGAGGTGTCAATTGTCGCCTGAGATTGGATGCAGGCCTGCAGCTGCATCCGTATGCAACCACAGGGAAACGGTAAACCGTTGACGACGTGTTACAGTCCCGAATGGAGGGCTAGACTCCCTGGGGTTTCTATCTCTCGATCTGCTACCCAAATGGTATGGCTTGCGCCGGGACGGGCAGTTGGTAACATGGCCTCGGGAATTGACAAGATGCCGATAGGGACCAAGGATTCAAGGATTCAACCACTGACGCGGCGCAGTCTACTGTCTCGCAGGGCATTGTCCCGGGCCCCTGCTACGATTTGATTGTTGGATCTTGGGGTGACAGAGAGACATGCAGCAGCTGTTCCTTTCTCTCTCCCTTTTTTGTCTGTGTTGGTGAGACGAAGTACGGAGTACCAAGACCCTGTGTTTCCTGTAGGTGCTCCATTTACCTTAGTCTGGAGTGGATCGAAAAATCAACCTGTGTACCATCGTAATATCGGACTTGAACTGTCTTACGGCCGACTTTGTTGTGTTGTGTCCGGACGACTTTCAAAGTCCGCATTCTACTCTATAGAAAATATAGAAATTGTGGACTGCATGTGGCGGTAAAACTTTGTGAATATGGTTAAGGTATGGTTGTTTGCTGGTTCCGTTCGAGAAAACCCCCCGCATATCAGGTGAACGGGGCGGCTACGAGTCTATGAGCATACTACGTAGAGTTCGTCATTAACCATGCGCCGTACAGGCTGGTCCCTGACTCTCGGTGATGGGCGATGAAGTCTTGTGGTGTAAGTCCAGTGCTGCAGACCTTCCATAGCAAGTAGGTGCTGAGAGGTGGGAATGTGATGTTTTCTTAGCACCGGCTATATTCGACCGAATACACGTGGCAGCGGACCAACTTGGACGGTGCTTACGCCCTTGCCCGCGGAGTTTGGACTCTGGTAAATGTGCTCAAACGGTCAGAGTCATCTGCCAAGTCGAGGCTGAGGTGGTGATGTCCAGCGAAAGTCCGCAAGTCTTTGGCGCAGGAAAACATCCGCACCTGCTCGAAATACATCTGCCACAGGGTGCCGACCGTCGATTCGGCGGACGTGGTGGGTTCTTCCCGGCGGGTTAGCACCTTCCATGGAACTTTACCTACCTCACCTTACCTTGGGTACAAAGTACCTGCCCGCCCATTTCAAAATTTCAACAGAGTGAGAAATGGAAGAGAAAGAACGAAGAGCTAGAGGAGGGAGCTAGGGGTTCTGGAGACTTTGTGGGCCCCGTCGAGCGCGTCATCCTCGCTACGGGGAAGAGTGAGAGTGAGAGAGAGGTACAGCGGTACTTCAGTACGTACCTCGTATCTTTGAGCTGCAGGCAGCGTATCTTTTGCTCTCTTGCCGCGTGGGAAGGTACATCACCCGTCGTACTTTCCCTCCCATCTGCATATCCCTGCCCGGTACGGACTGGCGAACATACGCCAGTGGACATCCATTTCGGGACGTTTCGATTTTCTGACCTTGGCCCCATTGGATCTGGAGACTTTTCGGTGCCTTCTGCGGAGGGTATTCAGTCTGGTCTTTTTTGCCTTGCGGAGGACCCAAGTACCTACCTACCTACCTACCTTACCTACTTGAGGTGACTGTGAGTGTGTGGTGGGCATTTATTATTCTTATTATTTGATTTTTATTTCAACTGCTTTGTTTTGTTATTTTTAATTTGCTCTTCTGGTTAAACTGAGAGGTACTCCGTACACCCTACTCATTTGCCTGCCCCATGTTCACAGCTCACCCTCCCGGCCAAGCTCCATTCCGTCCCATCTTTCCCACCGTGCTCCTCGACGCCGTCAAGTGTGTGTACCTTTCATCCTGGTCACCACCCTGAACTGCTGGGATCTCCTTCTTTAATTCTCGCAGCCCTCCCACCACTGCTTTCTTCATCTGAGGTGCTTCTTTTACCCCTTCCTCTTCCGTCACTTTCGACCTCTTTTCTCCCCTTTCCTCCTCACTTCCTTTTTTTCGCGTCGGTCCTTTAATCAATACCCTATCCGCCAGCGTATTGTGCTGGTTGGATGCTTAGTACCTAATACCGAAGATAATCAAGTGACGGCGCCGTCGTTGAATCGACGTTGCGACGAGAGCAAGAAGCAGCACGTTCGAACCTGTGCCGAGCGGGTGGTGACTTGCACACCTAGCAACATCAACGGCACTACCGACTAACAAGCGCAACTTCTCGAAAATTTGGGATCGCGGTTGAGTCCGTCTCCTACGAACATCCGCCAACATGGCTTTCGCCGGGATGGCTTCTATTCCCAACTACGACAGCACGGCACAGACGTCTGGTGTTCCCATCAACTCGGCCCGCAACAACCACCACGAAGAGGAGGATATCGCTGCCGCTAACCAGAACACCGTCGACACCGCCGCCACATCCATCACCGAGGCAGGGAGCGACAAGGCCCCAAAGAAGACCTCAACCCCTTTCGACAGCGACAAGATCTCTGCCGAGGGTGAAGATGAGGATTCCGAGATGGAACGCCGCCACTCGTTGGTGCAGTCGCTCGCGCGCAAGTACTCTCACGCCTCGGCTACCGGTACCGTGAGAGGAAACCCCTTCTTCGCCGACGAGTCCTCGCCCCTGAACCCGAACTCGCCCGACTTCAACGGCCGTGCTTGGGCCCGCGCCATGGTCGACCTCGTCCAGCAAAATGGCGCTTCCTTCCGTACCTCTGGTGTCGCTTACCAGAACCTCAACGTCTTCGGCTTCGGCCAGGCCACCGACTACCAGAAGGATGTCGGCAACATCTGGTTAGGTGTGGCTGATCTCGCCCGTAAGCTTACAGGGGGAGGTGGAAAGACCAGAATCGACATTCTTCGCAACTTTGACGGTCTTGTTCGCAAGGGCGAGATGTTGGTTGTCCTGGGTCCTCCCGGTTCTGGATGCTCGACTTTCTTGAAGACTATCGCGGGTGAGACCAATGGTCTCTACACCGACGATACCTCCTACTTCAACTACCAAGGTAAGTGGCGCTAACGTCCTAAACCAAGCTTGCAGAGGTTCAGCGTGGATGGCGTTGAGTTTCCTCTCACGCAAGACATCACGGCCGCCACCTGGTGTAACGTCGTGTAAATCGTTCGGTGCTAACAGGGCCTAGGAATGACTTCCAAGGAGATGCACACCCAGCACCGTGGTGAGGCCATCTACACCGCCGAGGTGGACGTCCACTTCCCTCAGCTGTCTGTGGGCGACACCTTGACTTTCGCCGCCCGCGCCCGTCAACCCCGCCAGCTTCCCGAGGGTATTAGCAGCAACGACTTCGCCCAGCACCTGAGAGATGTCGTTATGGCCATGTTCGGTATCTCGCATACCGTCAACACCCGCGTAGGAAATGAGTACATCCGTGGTGTGTCCGGTGGTGAACGCAAGCGTGTCACCATCGCCGAGGCTGCCCTCTCCGGCGCTCCTCTACAGTGCTGGGACAACAGTACCCGTGGTCTGGATTCCGCCAATGCCATTGAGTTCTGCAAGACCCTCCGTCTGCAAACCGAGCTTTTTGATAGCACGGCCTGTGTGTCCATCTATCAAGCTCCCCAAAGCGCCTACGACCTCTTCGACAAGGTTGCCGTCTTGTACGAGGGTCGCCAGATCTTCTTCGGCAAGGCCACCGATGCCAGGCAATACTTTATTGACCTTGGATACGACTGCCCTGCGCGTGCCACAACCCCCGATTTCTTGACCTCCATGACGAGCCCCCAGGAGCGTCACGTCCGCCCCGGCTGGGAGAACAAGGCACCCCGTACCCCTGACGAGTTCGCTCTCGCCTGGAAGAACAGCGCCAACTACACCGCCTTGCAGGCTGAGATCGAGGAGTACAAGCAGACCCACCCTCTCAACGGTCCCGACGCCGTGGCTTTTCGTGCCTCGAAGAAGGCCCAGCAGGCCAAGGGACAGCGTGCGAAGTCTCCCTTCACCCTGTCCTACGCCCAGCAGGTCAAGCTTTGCTTGTGGCGTGGATTCAGACGTCTGATCGGTGATCCCAGTATCACTGTTGGTTCGCTCATCGGAAACGTTGTCATGGGTCTCATTATCGGAAGTGTCTTCTACAACTTGCAGCAGGACACCCAGAGTTTCTTCCAACGTGGTGCCCTCCTCTTCTTCGCCTTGCTCATGAACGCCTTCTCCAGTGCCCTCGAGGTAAGTTCTCAATCCGTCAATTAACAACAAGTGATTCGTGAGCTAACCTGAAATCAGATTCTGACCCTGTACGCTCAACGCCCCATTGTCGAAAAGCACTCCCGCTACGCCCTGTACCACCCGTCCGCCGAAGCCGTTGCGTCCATGTTGTGCGACATGCCGTACAAGGTCATGAACACCATCGTCTTCAACCTGGTCCTCTATTTCATGACGAATCTGCGACGCGAGCCTGGAGCATTCTTCTTCTTCCTTCTGATGTCCTTCTTCACGGTCTTGACCATGTCAATGATTTTCCGAACCATCGCTTCATCCTCTCGAACCCTGTCGCAAGCCATGGTGCCTGCCGCCATTCTCATCCTGGACCTTGTCATCTTCACTGGTTTCGTCATTCCCATCGACTACATGTTGGACTGGTGCAGATGGCTCAACTACCTTGATCCTCTGGCATACTCTTTCGAATCCCTCATCGTAAACGAATTCCACGGTCGCAACTTTGCTTGTTCGGAAAGCCAATTTGTACCCAGATCAATTGTCCCTGGATACGAAAACCTCCCATCCGCTCAGCGGGTGTGCAGTGCTGTCGGGTCCGTCGCTGGTCTTGATTACGTGAGCGGCGACGACTACGTTGGTTCTGGTTTCCGCTACTCGTATGCCAACCGCTGGCGCAACTTTGGTATCCTCATCGCCTTCATGCTTTTCTTCCTGATGACCTATATGGTCACGGCTGAGTTGGTCTCGGAGAAGAAGTCTAAGGGAGAGGTTCTCGTGTTCCGCCGAGGACACAAGCCCGCTGCCCTTAACGAGAAGCACTCTGACGACCCCGAGGACATCCGTGTCGGACCTGTTACCACTGCCGACCGTGCCCGCATCACCGAGAAGAACGATGGTCTCATCGAGGAGCAAAGGTCCACCTTCCACTGGAACGACGTCTGCTACGAGGTCCAAATCAAGAACGAAACGAGGCGTATTTTGGATCATGTTGACGGATGGGTCAAGCCCGGTACTCTGACTGCCCTCATGGGTGTGTCAGGTGCTGGCAAGACTACGCTTTTGGACTGCTTGGCTGATCGTACCTCCATGGGTGTCATCACTGGTGAAATGCTGGTTGATGGTTACCATCGCGATGCTTCTTTCCAGCGCAAGACCGGTTATGTCCAACAGCAAGATTTGCACTTGCAGACCACCACTGTCCGCGAGGCTCTCAACTTCTCTGCCCTCCTTCGTCAACCCGAACACGTCCCGAGACAAGAGAAGCTCGACTACGTTGAAGAGGTCATTAAGCTCTTGGATATGGAAGAGTACGCCGATGCCATAGTTGGTGTCCCCGGAGAAGGTCTTAACGTCGAGCAACGTAAGCGTTTGACTATCGGTGTCGAGCTGGTTGCGAAGCCTCCTTTGTTGCTCTTCGTCGATGAGCCGACTTCTGGTCTTGACTCACAGACTTCCTGGGCTATTCTCGACCTCTTGGAGAAGTTGACCAAGAGTGGTCAGGCCATTCTCTGCACTATTCACCAGCCTTCCGCCATGCTATTCCAGCGTTTCGATCGTCTCCTTTTCCTCGCCAAGGGTGGCCGTACTGTCTACTTCGGTGACATTGGTGAGAACTCCAAGGTCATGACCTCGTACTTTGAGCGTATGAGTGGCATGACTTGCCCTCACGACGCCAACCCGGCGGAGTGGATGTTGGAAGTTATTGGCGCCGCTCCTGGATCCCACACTGATGTTGACTGGCACCAGGCTTGGCGCAAGTCTGAGGAATTCCAAGGTGTCCAGGCCGAATTGCAGAGACTAAAGGATGAGCGCGGTGTTCAGATCCCTGCTACCCACGACAAGGGCAGCTATCGCGAATTTGCTGCCCCCTTCTTCGCCCAGCTCAAGGAGGTTACCCACCGTGTCTTCCAACAATACTGGAGAACCCCCTCCTACATCTACGCCAAGGCTGCGCTCTGCACCCTGGTCGCTGCATTCATCGGTTTCGTTTTCTTCAAGGCCCCCAACACCCAGCAAGGTCTCCAGAACCAGATGTTTGCCATCTTCAACCTGCTTACCGTCTTTGGCCAGCTCGTCCAGCAGACTATGCCTCACTTTGTTATTCAGCGGTCCTTGTACGAAGTGCGAGAGCGGCCCTCCAAGGTCTATGGCTGGAAGGTCTTTATGCTCAGCCAGATTATCGTCGAACTTCCCTGGAACACCCTCATGGCTGCCATTATGTACTTCTGTTGGTACTACCCCGTCGGCCTGTACCAGAACGCCATTCCTGCCGATCAGGTTACTGAGCGTGGCGCACTGATGTTCTTGTACCTGCTCGTCTTCCTTCTGTTCACATCGACCTTTACCGACTTCATCATCGCTGGTTTTGAGACCGCTGAGGCTGGTGGCAACATTGCCAACTTGCTCTTCATGCTTTGCCTCATCTTCTGCGGTGTGCTCGCCAACCCCGACACCATCCCCCGCTTCTGGATTTTCATGTATCGTGTATCGCCATTCACGTATATTGTCTCAGGCATGTTATCCACGGCTGTCGCCAACACAGAGGTTGTCTGCGCTGCCAACGAGTTCCTTCACTTTGATCCTCCTTCGGGAGAAACCTGTGGAGCCTTCCTTCAGGACTACATCATGGCTGCCGGCGGATACCTCCGCGAGCCCAACGCCACCACTGACTGCCAGTTCTGCACCATTCAGGACACCAATGTCTTCCTGGCCAGCGTCAAGAGCGACTATAACGACCGCTGGAGGAACTTTGGCATTGCCTGGGTCTACATCATCTTCAACATCTTCGCCGCCCTGGGCTTGTACTGGTTGGCGAGAGTGCCAAAGAAGGGTGGTCTCTTTGGCAAAAAGAAGACCGAGTAAGGACGTTGTCACAATAAAAGTTTTCCTTGATACGAAAAGGATGAGAAGAAAATGAGAGAAAACGACATAAAACGTTGGAGGGATCACGTGTGTATGAGCGAGCTGATTAGAGAGGAGAGCTCGGGTGCAAACCTGGAGGACGTTTTGTAAAGTCCATTGCAGATTGATGTATCTGTGTGGCATTGGTCCACATTTCGGGCGGACAGCTTAAATGTCCATCATGTGTACTTTGTTGATATCCTGCAATTGGGATACTGCAGAGATGGTACATCCCCAGTTTTCCTTATTGTTACTCTTGATAGATAACTAGAAGCAAGCTTCTTGACCGAGCAAGACTGTTCCTATTCTGTGCTAAGAGACGGAATACGCGTTCGTGGTGATTACCCGGGGGTATGTTAGAAATCAGTGAAGATCCCCCAGTCAACTATTCGGCGATGGTCGCGACAGGGGGCGGACGGCCACAATCTATGTCTCCCGTGAAAGTCCATGGTGTGTGGTAAGAGGAATGATTCCGAAAGCTGCCCCATCATACCTCCTCTGAGTGAGTTAAAATTGCAGTGCAAGGTATTCGGTAAAAGTGGAGATTTTCGTCCATCCGGACGTTGATTGGGGGCTTTGGCTTCACCGAGAACTCCATGCAGTCAGCATGTTCGGTAGCTCAAGCTCAGCCTGCTTTTCTGGGCGTACATTGCTTGTCCTAATTGCTTATGGGCTTTCTGAGAGGCAGAATCAGGAGTCGGGCATGCAGGAGTCTTTCCTGGGAGTGGGTGGAAGATGAGGTTGAGCCGGAGAGCCCAGTGTACCTGTCGGATTGGAAGTCCAATTCGACCTCGGGGCAAGGGACCGCGCAGGGGCCACTTACAAACCCATCTCTTTTACACCCTCACGCAGAAATTAATACATTTCAATTTGACCTCTTCGTCAACCCACGGTTCGAACCAACTACCTTGTGATAGGGATACCAGCAGTACCTGTCATACCCGCGGCGACGAGCCTTCTTCCATCTTGAGATTGCGTATTACCTTGAGCTATGATTGAGAGCGCAATTGCTGTGTCGGGTATTTGGAATGTCTACGAGATGGTAGGCTGGCTCACTGTGATGAATTCAATGCATTTGCTATTTTGCTTACTCTGCAGAGTGGACAGAAGGCGAGCTCTGTGATACGAGGCGGAAGCGAGATGTCTGAAGTCGCCATTAGGACTTTGTGAGACAAGCTAGGAGGCTCCTATGTACCACATGGTCTCGAAAGAGCTAGAATCTCGGACAGTGCAGAGCTCTATGAAGGGGGTTAAAATGCAGTGTAGTGACTAAAGGAACCCTCGCCTGGGTCTGGTCTAGCGGCATTGCCATCTGCACTCTTTGCGTCATGTCCTACTTCGTCTGTTCGAGAACGTAGTAACAAAAGGGGTTGCCTCTCAATTTCTCAAATCTTCTCAACTCCCAAATAAGCTCTGCGTCGTGGAACGCTTCAAATCCAACCCCCCCCAATTCACTTGCTACACCCACCCTGCGCTCCAACAGTGTACGTGGCCCCCCGAATATCGTTCGACCCCAGCGTCCCTTTATCTTGACCGCGAGCATCCTCAATAGTAAACGTACCCGCAAGGAAATCGTTTAGGTTCGCAGAGGTGTTGATGCCGTTGACACGGTCGATGACGTGGCATTGTTCGTTTTGGCAGCAGCATTGCGGTGTGCCTACGAAACCGGGCGTGCCACCTTCGACGGCGTCTGGGTCTCTGAAGATTTGGAAGGTTTTGCACTTTTTGGCTTGTCTCTCGGCTGGGAGGATTGGTTAGTTTCAGGATCGAGGGATGGAGGAGTGTGGGCTATGTACTTAGGTCTCTGTTTGGAAGGACTGATGAGGCGACTAGGGTTGCGGTGATGAGAGTGAGGATGTAGGTGCACTTCATTGTGTTCGAAATGTGATGAGTTTCAACTGCAGAATAATGACTTAAAATGGCTTCAAGGTTTGAAATGGCTCGAAAGATGGACTTAAAAGATTGACTTGAGACTGAGAGACAGACTTGAGAGGTGAGCATTCCTTTCATCGTGAATAGGCCGGTATGAAGCTTGCCTTTATAGTCACCAGGCTCAAACCCCGAGATCTATCTTCTCCTCTTCGCTTGTAAGTCCGACGGTGTTCATCATCTGAAATTGTCATCTCACCCAGTCCGCCTCGAAAGCTCGGATGATAGGTCCAGATCCGAGTCAGTCAACCAGGGGCTCCTCAGCCAAGAAATTGACTCAACTGGTCTTCAAAAGCTTAATTCTCGGAAAACCGGAAGCGAATGCTTAGTTAAAGTTCAAGGTACTATCGAAGAGGGGTTTGAAGGTAATACGATACAAGAAATATCTGCGCTGCCCGCCACGTTCTTGGGAGCTAGCTTAGATGCGCACGTTCCCAAGGCTATCCGGTTCTAGAACCCCAATGAGAATGACCCCACGAGCAGAGCCACGATGGTTCCAGGTTGATGATAACTAACTTTTGACTATCGTTGCAAATGCTAATGTACGCGTATGGATTTCGCCGTTCTAAGAGCACTACAGGGGGTGTTCCGGTCGGGATTGACTACTTTACCACGACTGGCTTATAAGCAGCAGAGGATCGAATCTCCTTCAGGCTTGAGGTGTGTCATGTGATGCCATTACTGCAAATTTTGAGGAAATGAATGCTCGTGTTCATCTTGTCTCTCTTCGTGTTACAGAGAGCAGAGCAATCATAGAGACTGGACACTACGTGACACGTAAATGTTCTCAACTTTTGAGTTTCTGGCAGCTCAGCCTACTCGGTTGTAGCCGCCTTGGCCAAGCAGTTCCATTTGAGAGAATAGAGTTGCCGTTTATCCGTAGTGGCTTAGACTGTTAAATGGTATTGCGGAAAGATGTCAGAGAGAGGAAAGAACATGCCGCCTTGTTCGATAGTAAACGAATGACTATGTGCGTCCCGTGGAAGCTACGACAACATTACAGAGGACTTTTTGATCGCTGCGGATACACGAGGTTTAGTAGTGACACTGGGAAGACTTCTCAAGGCTGTATAACCATGAGTCGTCCGTAGCAAAGCGTCTTCGTAACGAGTGGGTCTGAACTCTTGACTCGCAAGTCCGACGGTCCGACCTAATTAGCCCGCGAAAGCCCTGGCATATTCTGAAAATTAGTGCTTCGCAAGTGGACCTGTTTCTGAGTCTGCCTCAACAAGGGAGTACTGGGACGTGTCGTCTTTGGTTGAGATGGGGTGTGGGCAAAGAGCTTAACGCACACTTACATGTAGGTGGTTTGGTCTCTGCGCAATTGTGGTGTTGAAGCCCTGAGGCGGGGTGAGAACGCAGTAACAGGGCAGAGATGCTCACGCCACCACTGACATTGGCAGCGACATTGCGCAGATTCTTAGTGTAATGCTCCTCAACCGCTGTGATTCTCTCCTCGAAGGTTTAGAAAATCACGCTGAAGGGGTTTTTGTCACACTTCGTTGCCATGGTGGTGGGGGATCGGAGAGTATCCCCCAGAAGGAAACATTGATTGAACGAAGTCCTTGGCGTCGATAGCATTGAATATCATGCATCTACCGCCGACGAGACCAAAGCGTCATAAATGGGTTTGGAGGTGAGAGGCCACCAATGTATAGGCAGCGGTTTTTCCCAAATGTGCACTCATTTGACCGAAGTAGAATATCCCGCGCATTCGAGCAAACCCAGCATTGTCTCGTTGCGTTCAAAGCCTTAGTCCGTGGACCAACAGTTCGCAATGGGCCGTAGTGAATCTTTTCGAGACAACATAGGCTTGAGAAAACTCTCGCCAGCGCGTCATTTGAAAGACGCCTGAGACCAAGACGCCATACATGGAAAGTTTTGACAATAGGAACCCATGGCAGCTTGAGAGCCCCGGAACGCAGGGGTAGCAAGTTGCCGAGTAGCCGTCGTTTGGAGCTTAGAGATAAAAACACGGGGTGTACGTTGAACCCCTCCTCTGGCGCGGACCCTTCGTGCAGGGTGATCTGCATCGCTTGGGGAGCCGGCGCCGAACCCGAGGTTGATGCCGCCTGTAGATACGTCACTAGTCCATCTAGAAAGGGAGCTGAACATCTTTTTCAGAGCTTGGGAAAAGATGTTCTGGTTTCCTTTGATCGTTTTTTGATCTCCTGTTTGTCAAATTTGTTGATAGCGTCATATTTCTCAGGACCTATATAGAGCCAAATTCATTTGACGAAATTTTTGCGGTATCCATACACCATCCGATCCGTTTCATCCACATCGGGTGGGGAATGAAAATTCAATGCGGCTGAAGTTCTCACGTTCGAAGAAACCTTGCCATTCCCGGGAAACACTTGCCCAGATTGAGTGGCCATGCTTCTCTTTCACCCTCTGGAGCTGTTCCAGAATCATCAAATCATCAGGCGAATTCAGGCGGCAAGACTGTCCACATACAATATTTCAGTGACGTACAGGGTGTACGTCGTATTGAAACGTGGCTTCATGCTTGCGTAGTTGGTTGATCAACAGGTCAGCTTGTCGAGATAACGGTGGGAGGCGGGGAGTGGTTTTGTGGTGGATATCGTGCGATATGTGGCGACGGTGTTGGAAAATAAGTATGTTGCAGTGGAAATTACGAAGCGCCTGGTCATACGTTAAGACCCAGGTCATTCTTTCATGTACGATCGAGGAGACCAATCTCCTAAAGCCTTCGTTACTCATATTTGCCGCCTAATATGGCGAAAGCTGCCACCGTAGGTCTCTAGGCAAATCTAGAATCTAGGGGCTTAATCTTTGCAAAACTAGCCAATAAGCATTGTTCAATCACATTTACTTTCTACTACTTTATCTATGCAAAGGAGGGCACCGTGTTGCTGGAGCTGATGGCCGAACTCAAAATGCCAAGGTAGTCCACCAACACATCGTCATCCTTGTGTAAATCCTGCTGAACCCAAATGGACTGTATCGTATTCTTGACCGCCTGTATACTTCGTATCCGAACATCTCTTTGGGTTCTCTCGATTAAGTTGATGATGCCAATTCTCTGTTCGTCACTTTGTGCCTCACAAGCAAGAATCAATAAAGGAAAGAAGTGCTCGCAGGTGCATGACTGAACAGGTCCCGCGAAAGCTGCCCCCACCAGAGCATCAAGATTTGCAGGGGGTTCCCATGGGCTCTGCGAGGCCCGCACGAGATATATCTGTGTCGCCATCTGGTACAGCTCCACGGCGAATGCGGCGTCAGGGTCTGCTGTCGATGGGATAGCTGTGTTAATGGAGATATCCCGCACCCTTCCACCAAGGTCCTTTAGTCGATTTTGGTAACTTTCGTTCTGACTTCGGGGGTCCCGTGGGTCCACCAGGGTATCGCAAACCTCGGAAAGCAGGTTGAGAATTGCATACGTCGGGTTCACAGGGGGTATGTTCTACAAGTTCAGCGATTAGGAGGGGTAGCTATTGTTGGTCATGAGTGAGTGAACGACATACGGGTCTGTACCTCGTTAAAGGGGGGTACTGGAGATCTTGCAGCCTTGAATGCTGCTTAATCGACGTCGATGGAATCAAGGATTTGTGGCGCCAATGATGCAAAGCGAACCGAGATTGGGTTTCATGATAGTAAGCCCAGTTCAACAAATGGCCAACGCCGCTGTCGTATGGTTCGTCCTTGAGTTGCGTGGCGTGAATCATGTCCACAGCACCCCATGTGTGCCAAAGCCATTCGCCTGAGCCCTCCGAAGGTTGCATGATCTATGAAGTGAATATTGAGCTCCTCAGTGAGGTCTGATTTGTTAGGAATTATCTTTTTACTTACCTCGAAAGCACCCAGAACCATAGATGCGGCTACATGTTGGGCCGCTTTCCCGACGTGCAAGATCAAGTGCTCGCTCGTCACCGAGGCTGACAGATAATGAATCGCCTGTATTTTCAGCTTAATAGCTTGCTCGTTGAGTCCGTGTCGGTGTAGTGAAGCATAGGCAAGTAAAGCATGGAATAGCGCAAGACCGGAAGTTGTGTCTCGTGCCAATGCCATGCTCATCAGTGCGTTTCGAATCTTCCCCGTATTTTGACCAAATGTGACTAATGACCTGTAGGCAAAGTTCTGGACTGAGGCTGTTGTCAATCTCATAAACTGGGGCTAAATGTCTCCTATTCTTAAGCTTACAGTGATGAAACAGGTCTGGGTCCATATGACCGACTCCAAGTTGAGGCTGCCTCAGGAACCTCGGGAACGACGGAGTTGCATAGCATTCTTGGTTCGGTAGGGAGGAGTAGCCATACAATTCCATGTCATGCGAAGTTGTGTTTATAAAAAAGGGATTGATAGTAATTCTGTTGGATGTGCCCATGGCCGTCACTGCCGGTGCATCAATACCCTTGAGTGCTCGTTTCTTATCGCCTTGCCTCGGCCACGACAATCGAAGTTCGTACCCCTTGCATTCTCGCTGGGATCGGGCACATTTCATGCAGGTTGGCAGAGCTCCATCGCATTGAATCTTACGAGCTGAAGAGGCGTCGTCAGAAAAGTCTCACATGGGTCCCTGAGTCACTGACCTGTACACGTCCAGCAGCACTTTCGTGTCTTCATCGCGGTAACGGATTGACCAGCATCTCCTGGCGAGACTTCACTGGTCACCGTTGTCGGGTCAAGTCGGTAGATGATGCGATTTGTGATGTGCCATGTCAACCCCCTGGATTTGGGCTCGGAGAAAGTTGCTCTCGCTGGGTCGCTGACATTTAAGTAGTCGCATGGAGCAGGTAAGACCAGCCATTTGTAAGCCATCCTCTAAGCCTCTTCAAGATGCATTACGAAAGGACCCCCGAATCCTTTCCATCTATCACTTACCCCACAGGAAGCAACTTTTATCGAGGCTAAGAGCTTTGTGCATCTTGCCGCTTGTCCGTCTTGGGCGATGTGCTTACTTCGGACTTCACTCTTATCCGTCAACCCTTGCGAAAAACGCACAGGTTGGGCGACGGCAAAGCCTCAGTATGCCTAAGTTACTGGGCATTATGAATCAATGAAAGAGACGTTCCAGTTGTTATAGAGGTAAGGCAACATGGTCGGCACTTGGATATAAAATGATCGCTTCAACCTCGCAATGTTAAGCAGTAATTCACTACACAAACACATCCAAATAACACCATCATCATCTCTCTGCTCCCACAATAGCTTATATTCAGTCGACCATTTTTCAGCTACAGACAACATGACTACCTATTTAATCACTCAGGCAACTGGACAGCAGAGCCGCTCGGTCATCTCACACCTCCTTCAAGCTGGTGCCAAAGTGCATGCTGTTGTTCGCGATCTTCAGAAAGTCCCACCCAGCTTGCAGCACCCTAGCATCACCCTCTTCCAAGGTGAAAGCAAGAACTTGGATGGTATCCTCCAGGCAGCCCAAGGTTGCAAGGGAGCTTTCCTGAACACGTTCCCTTACCCAGGCCTAGAGGCCTTGCAGGCTAAGACCATTGTCGAAGCATGTCAGAAAGCTGGCGTCGAAAGTGTTGTTGCAGCTACAACCCACGGCACAGGAAGCAAAGATTTCTGGGATGACAACGTCACTAGGGAGATCCAGCTGCACCAGTACTTTTGTTCCAAGGCAGAAGTTGAGGAAATCGTCCGGGCCGGAGGGTTCAAGTCGTACACTATCCTCCGCCCAGCTGTCCTCCATTTCGACTTCTTCGTACCGGGCGCTTACGGAAACTACCCTCGTCTCCCTACACATGGAGAGATTGACGACGTTCTTGTCAATGGTGCTCGCGTGCCTTACACGGACGCGAACGACGTCGGCAAATACGCTGCGGCGGCCCTGCAAGACCCGACCAAGTTCAATGGTGAAGAAATTAACATGGGCCATGAACTCTACACCATGGAGGAAGTGCGTGACATCCTCGTCAAGGTTAGTGGCAGAAACGTGGGAGTGACTAAGAGAACTCCCGAAGAACTAGAAAAACTGGGCATTAGCGTGTTTGGCCAAAAGTTCCATATTATGTCCAACGTCAAGGATCTCAGCTGGACCACTCAGTCTTCCAAGGATGTTGGGGAGAAGTTCGGCATGCCCTTGGGTTCCATTGAGGAGGCGTTGCAGAGAGACAAGGCTCAGCTTTTGGAGTGTTTGCCTGAGAACTAGTCTCATTGTGGACAGTAGAGTATTTGTAGTCATCAATTTGTGTGAATTCAAGAACCAGTATGTTCTGCTTAGGTACTGTACCCTGTAGATTGAACTTAATATTACAAGATGGATGGTCTCGTAACTGCCGTGTATGACATGAAGTTCTATATTTGCAACCACCTCGACAGCTTTCCATGAATATGTTCATAAGCTTCTCTTTATATCAACAGTAGTTCATCCCAACCTTGCCAAGCAGGTATGCACCGAAATGCCCCAATCCCTCTGTCAAGTTTGTTGGTTGCATCATCGCCATTAAAAAATTGATGTAGCGGGGTCCGGCAGCGGCGCTGCCCCGCAAAGACGGGCCCGTGGATAAATCAAGTGATTTACTTTGAATTTAACCGTAAACTCAGAAAGGCCACCATGACTAGTAGCACTGAGACAGTTGAACAAGCTCTTCGCAGTGCCCCTTGGCGAAACAGAGAGAAATTAGACGAGGAGCAAGTCGATCGTAGTTTTCTGTGATATTACTACTAGGTACTGTGAAATGCTACAACAAGGTCTCAAGCTTCGCCAAATCAATCGAGAAATCATTGCATCGTCCATCACCCAGACTGCAGCGGGCCTGCCAAGGAGAGGGGATACAAGAACATGCTGCGATAATCTAACGATGCCGGCGTACTAACCAATCCAAGTATCGTCTGCCGGCACTTCCCCATCATGTTTGTCGTTACATGCGGGGAAAGTGGATATAAACAACTTCCAAGGTTGTAGATCACCACTCCGAAATCCAACGCTTCGGGTCAATGCTACCCGCCAAAATGTAATAAGAAGCGGCTACCTGCATCAGCCGGTGGGATTGAGGTACTCGGTTTTTTTAGTTCAGCTGTCCAACCTGAACATCATGGGAGTGCTTCACAAGTTTGCCATTGGCCTCAGCGGCGCCGTGGCCGGGCTATCCGGATTTGTGCAAGCAAAAGACTACACGCCATACGTCGACCCATTTCTTGGCACCGAGGGCCCCGAGCCCGGGTCATCTTACCAAGGCGGGAACACGTTCCCCGGCGTGACACTTCCGTTCGGAGCCGTGAAAATCGGCATCGACACCACGAGATGGGATACCAGGTATCAAGCTAATGCGGGTTACACCGTCGAAGGAAATGTCACGGCAATTTCCATGTTGCATGTCAGTGGTACGGGAGGCGCCCCTACGTACGGCCTCATCCCGCAAATGCCTCTCACGACTCTGGAAGGGGTGAATTTTCTCGACAACTTGACGTACATGCAGCCGAGGGCTAAGCATGATATTGCCGAGGTCGGCTACTATAAGACATCTCTGGAAAGTGGTGTTACAGCCGAGATGAGCGCCAGCATGCACGTCGGCATCATCAAGTATGAGTTCCCTAGCGATGGCGGCCGCCATATTCTGGTGGATATTAGCCACTACCTGCCGACCCGCGGAAAGGAGTCTCAATGGTACAGCAACGGCTATCTGGAGCGTAGTGAAGATGGTTCTTCGTACACTGGTTATGGTATATATAGGGAAGGCTGGTCTCTTGGTGAGTTGAAATACGATATACCTCTAGGATGATGGCCAATCCTGACTGCGATAGGCGGCGACTTCAAGATCTACTTCTGTGGGCAGTTTGATAGCGTGCCCGAAGACGTCGGACTCTTCTCCGGCATCTACACGGACCCGTATTGGCCCAATACCACAGATGTCAAGCCATTCTACAACAACGACACGACGGTCAAAGGCGGCGTAGACGGGTACCAGTACGCCAACCGAGTCGGAGGCATCTTTACATTTTCACCTAGTGTGGCTAGTCTGACGTCTAAAGTGGGAGTGTCATGGATCTCCTCCGAGAAAGCTTGCCAATTCATCAAAGACGAAATCCCCCATAATGACCTCAATCAGACGGTCAGCGAGGCAAAGTCTCAATGGAACGACGAAGTTCTTTCCAAGGTTGATGTCAAGACCGAGAACCAGACGCAGTTGGAGATGCTCTACACTGGACTTTACCATGCTCACTTGATGCCCTCCGACCGAACTGGGGAGAACCCTCACTGGACGACCGAAGAGCCGTATTATGACGACTTTTACACGCTTTGGGATACTTTCCGCTGCACTCATGCGCTAATCTCGTTGATATTGCCTAGTCGGCAGGTTGATATGAGTAAGTACTGACGTTTAAAGTCCCCACGGTTGTGACAGGCACTCACAAAAACCAGTTCGAGCCATGATCGACATCTGGCGACACGAGCGATTCCTGCCGGAGGGTCGCAGCCATAACCACAACGGTCGAGTTCAAGGTGGCTCCAACTCTGACAACGTCCTCGCCGATGCTTACGTGAAGAAGCTCGACACTAATGGCCTCATTAACTGGGCGGATGGATATGCTGCTGTGCGAACCAACGCCGAGTTACAGCCATATAACAACTTTGACTTCAACGACCCAACAGGAAGCACCAAGGAAGGTAGAGGCGCCTTAGATGACTGGAAGAAGTATGGCTACGTTTCTGTCAACTACGGTAGAAGCGTGAGCAAGACCGTCGAGTACTCTCTGAACGACTTTGCCGTGTCGCAAATTGCCAAGGGTGAGGCACCTGAAGAGGCGGCAACCTATTTGAACCGCTCGACGTAAGTTCTCTTGTCTACGATCTGATTTATAAGGGCCATAACTTACGGAATCAGCGGTTGGCAAAAGATCTGGCTCAAGGATGCCAAGGCACTCAACTTCACCGGCTTCCTCGCTCCCCTCAAACCTAATGGCACAGTCTTCCCAGGCTACAGCCCACTCGAATGCGGAGAATGCAACTGGGAGGCCATCTCGTACGAGGGAACGCCATGGGAGTACAGCTTCACCGCACCGCACGACATGTCTACCCTGATAACCTTGATGGGGGGCCCCGTCAGCTTCGAACATCGACTCGACACGAGCTTCATCCCCGGGTTAGCCGAGCAGGACCAAGGAAATAACGGAATCGGAGACATGATTTACAATCCCGGAAACGAACCAAGCTTCATGACGCCGTTCTTGTACAACTATATCGGACGTAGGCAATGGAAGAGCGTGATGAGGAGCAAGCACATTGTCGACGACTATTACCACGTCGGCGCGAGCGGTATCCCCGGTAATGACGATGCGGGAAGTATGAGTAGCTGGCTCGTGTGGAGCATGCTCGGTTTGTACCCGGTGGTCACGCAACCCATCTACCTTGTTCTTTCCCCCCGATTTGAGGAAATCAGCATACGACTGGGCGTAGACGGCGGGCTCTTGCGGATCACCGCAACTGGCCTTGAGCAAGGCCCGTATGTTCAAAGTCTTAAGGTGAACGGCAAGGACTGGGACAAGAGTTGGGTCACTCATGAAGATCTTCTCGGGGAGAACTTAGAGGGAGGTCAACTTGAGTTTGTGTTGGGCGCGGAGCCCGCGGAGTGGGACTCGGGCGAATTACCGCCCAGCCCGGGTGCACTTTGAGAGCTCGGTTTCCCAATTATACGGAAATGCAGATGCGGTACTGCCTAATGTATGTACTAATCTCGCCGAATCTTTGCCGCAAGTAGACACGTTTGTGTGGAGTGTCATCTGGTCACCTAAACTTCATCTTGACCCTCTCGCAATGTTGCTGCTCGCTTTGGATGAAGAATGATCTGCGATATCTCCTCGCTTTTGTTTAGAACTCACATCTCGGATTCAGAAATAATTGGGTTGACATGAGTTACTTGATTGAGCTCACTTAATTTGGGACCATACATTCAAGCGAGCTTGCAATAAGACATGCCATAGATGATCTAACCAGGTACCATGGGTCGCATATGCAGCTGTCGAGTCCTCAACAGGCAAGTCACAATGGCGAATGAGACCCTCGAAATACAACGTCTTCATCTCAATCGGCGCGTTCGCTTTCGCAATGTTTCACAGGGATTCTCGTAAACGGCCCGTCACCCCGAAGTTGATCTTAGATTTAATGGGGGAAGTCTCCAGCTGCAGGGTTAAAGACACAATGTGACGACCTCAATCATCAATGGACTGCCACAGGCTGATCAGCCTACCAGGTAGAGAAAAACGGCCGAGCAAATGGGCACCCCTTGATAAAATCTGATTCTAGCGTAACACTTGTGTTGTGTGTCTTGACAAGAAAAAGGCAACAAGTTGCGATGTGATTGCAGATCTTTCGAGAACGCTCCCGTCTCACCCTCATGGCTAAGATAGTGTTATCCCTGTGCAGCCTGGACTTTGTCTAATTGAGCAAAATCTACACTGTTTTGGGCCGGCGGTATGAACTAAGATATATGAATACTATTTGTGCCTTATAAGAAATACGCCTAAAATGCCTGCGAGCTATGTAACTTGTAGTCTATGTGTAGAACTTGTGTGAAAGTGTCGTGTCGAGTATGAGAAGACGGAGAGTTGCGGGGCAATGATTCCTGGTTCGCGTTCCGTCCAATGTCTGAGGAATAGATTCAACGCCTGACCGGCTTCAGGTAGGCATTCAGAGGACCCTTCTCCCAGAGCAGGTAGATCTTTTGCCTGCTAGCCCAGTCACGACTGTCGTCGGCAATCTTGAGGTCAAAGTTCCACAACATGCGGGTGACAATAAGGCGCATTTCGACGTATGCCAAGCTGAGTTGACAATAGATGTCAGCAATCATTCACCAAAGTCCGGAGGTTGAGCTCTGAAAGAGATCCAAGGAAAACTCACTTTCTTCCAATACAGTTGCGAGGTCCAACGTGGAACGGCTGGAAGGCCTCCTTGTCATCGCTGGCGAAAACGGGATCTTGCATCCATCTCTCGGGGTGGAACCCAAAGGGATCGCGAAAGTTCTTTTCGGAGTGATACATGGCCCACTGGTAGACGGAAACAGTTGTCTGCGAAGACCGATTGTCAGTTTTGGTCATATTACGATAGAATGCTGTCAGTTCTACTTACGTCTTCGGGCACGAAGTGATCCGCGATAGTCGCGCCTCCCTTGGGGACAATGCGGGGCAGACCGATAGGCACAGGAGGGTACAGGCGGAGCGCCTCTTCGAGGCATGCGAGGAGGTAGGGAAGGTTGCTGACGGAAGTGAAGTCGATCTCACTCTCTTCCTTGAATGTGGAGCGAATCTCGTCGGTCAACTTCTTGTGCGCATCGGGGTTCGTGAGCAAGTAGTATGTTACACCGGAAAGCAGTGTCGCCGTAGTCTCGGAACCGCCGATGATGAGAATGCTGCTGTTGGCCTTGAGCTTCTCAAAAGTCATGTTCTGTCAAAGAATGTTAGTCTTTACGTTTCCCTGAAGTCTTGAAGACTTTTCGCAACGTACCCAGTCCTCCTTCTTCTTCAAGAGACCCTCAATGAGGTCAGGACGCGAGCCCAAATCCATGCGACGTCTGAGCTTTGCCTCGGTAAACTCCTCGTGGTGTGCTCTTTCGCGCTTGGCCTTCTCAGGGACCATAGCCATCATCAGCTTCATGACAAATGGGTAGTGCTTTCCAGTTTGCAAGACAGTGCCCAACCGCGCCATCTGGAAAATTGCGGCAACCCAAGGATGGTAATCTGAGCCGTCAAGGCAGCCAAACGATTCACCAAAGGCAAGATCACCGATAATGTCGAAAGTGGTGTAGTTGTACCATGCCGCAAGATCCAAGGGCTTCGCGCCGTCATCGCCGTGCTGATGAAGTCTCTGGATGAGCAGGTCGACGTATCCCTTGATCATGGGCTGCTGGTCGCGCATGCTCCTCTCGCTGAAGCCGTGCGCCAGGGATCTGCGCAGAACAGTGTGCTCCTCGCGGTCTGAGCTGACAATATCCGCGGGAGCGCCGGGGACGGAGCGGTAAAACTTGAGCGACTTCTCCATCTCGGCGCCGCCCTGGGTCTTGTGGCCCATGATCTCCTTCCAGGCGCGGGAGTCGTGGAAGGCGAGCTCATCGGGGGCGATGCGCACGACCGGACCGTACCGCCTGTGCAGGTCGAGCATGTCAAAGGGGAGCGTGCCGGTGAGGAGCTTGTAGCAGAACGGGATGCGGGATGTGCGCATCCATATCGGGCCAGGAAACTTTCGGAGCGGGTGCAGGAAAAGGCAGTAGAATGCTTGGGCGAGCTGGTAGGCGACGTACTATGCATTGGAGAGAAAGTTTGTTAGATTACGGTGTCTGATTAAGTAGTGTAGCCTCACGGAGCTGAAAGAATCAAGCTTTCAAGTGCCGGCCGGGGTAGAGCGGGAGACGGGGGACTTACAACGCCTACCACCAAACCAAGAGTATTGACGAAACCAAGTTCTAATAACTTCATGTTTGCGAATAGAGTCGGTTCTCTGCAAAAGCCACGATGCGACAGAGATGGGAAGGGGAAAGGTTGAAAGATGCAGAGTTCGAGAATGAGTTGACAACCAGACCTCGAATATCAGCACATGGCAGGGCGTTCCATCGAGCTGGTTTTATTCCCAAGTTCAGACTCTCAAGTTCAGACGAAAGCGAGTTACGAGTAAGATAAAGAAGATGTCTAAGCCTTAAAGGCGGGGAGGGGGTGTGTGTCTTGCTCTCCTTTCCCCATAGCATCATGGCATGGCGGCGGACTTTTGGGCAGCGTTTGAACTTGGTCTTGGACGGTTTCTCTCAGGTCCCATCTTTTGCAGAGGAATGGCGTGTGACAAGCGACCCTCCATCTCCATCCCATGGTTGTCCCGCCCCCAGTATGCCATGCTTTGGATTCCTTCTCTTTCCCTTCTGCGGAAGAAACTCGAACTCCACTCATGGCGTTTCACTACAATTACCGACATGGCGAACAAATGGTAACCGTCCTGGGCGTGGATCACATTAGTGTAGCAGTAGCAGTAGCTTAGCTGTCGCGGCCCGCAGCCGGTGATCAGTGCTTTACTGCTTGCCTCCTCAAGGCAACGATAGGGCAAGTCTTCCAACGTTGTCGTGTAAAGAAAAGGGATCGGTCTCGTGTTCGGTCTCGCACTGAGGGCCCTTCCATCGTGGTCGTCGATCGTTTGGCACCGTGGACGGGGTGCTCCGTGCCATGCGTGCAATGTGCATAAGGGGGTGGTGAAAGAGGAACCGGGAACGCTGCAACGGTTCAGTTGCCATCAAATGTCTTGGGATGTGCCAAGTTGGATTCGGGGGGGGGGGGGGGGTTTGACGAATCACAAAGCCACAATTACGATGCCGCGGCAGCTTTACTGCTTTTACGCGGGGATCTTGGCCGTTGAGTGGGTTGTTTTGAGGTCCGTCTTGGCCTAAGCTAGCCTCGAGGTTCGAGCCCTTCCCTCCACCGACTGCCCATCCGATTATTCATTACTCGTGCTTTTTGTGGTGTGTGTGACTTGTGTGTGGTGTGTGGGGGGAACAACCATGACGAAAGTCGAGACGCAGGCGGACTTGTCATTGGAGACCTGACGAGTTTGCTGGTTCGAGAGATGGCTGCAGATCAGTACGACGTCCCGTCAAGCTGGATGAACCCCCAATCTCTACGACGGGTTTTTGGATGACATCGACATCCCGAGACCGACCCCGAGATGGGCTTCCCAGAGATCGCCACAGGCAAGTCAGTCGTGGCAGTGAATGAGACATCGCAGAATGGCAATAACGCATTGCTGACTTGCTAAATCCGACGAAACACCTGATGAGCGGAGTTTCTCTCTACCATGGTAAAGTAGTTGAAGAGTGGCTGGATGAGACGCATAGCACTAGTTGGCGATGACCATTAACATCGCTTGGAGTACGAAAATTCACAACCTTTACGCAGCGCGGGAGTCGGGAGTGATTAGTTATTGCTACCCACAAACTTTCGGGAATTAAGCAACACCTCGGAGGACAGAACGAATCCGGGATTGAACGATGCTCGGCTTTACCCCTTGCGGTTACCTCTTGGGTTGTTAGCTGTGCCAAGTCGGGGGATTGACGAGCGCCGACTTCCGCGGCAAACTCTTGTAAATAAACTCTCGAGCTCCCCCACTCCTACTCGTGACGGGATGCTGGCTGTGTTGATATGAAGCGAGGCAGACAAGTTTTGATCGTGAAGGGCGCTGCTGTTTCTTTCCTGACCGTTGACCTCTCCCTTAATATTTCTAGTCCTTCGATTCCAAGTTCTCTAGTATTTTTGATTCCTTTGCGAAAACTCACCTGCTCCTTTAGTTTGGCCTCGTCTTTTCTCCCTTCAGGGCCATGTGGGCGGGCATGTGCGTTTGATGGGTATCGAAATGTCCTAGGTAATTACCACGCACTCACGAATAAACTTCACGTCACGGTCTCATGAAGGCGTCAAGTCCTCATTCTCCCCAGGGGTTTTGAGAAAGGTAGGCTTCTTCTCGGGGACCACTGGTGTTTACGTTCATCTCTACACCCATCGACCTTGTTTCCAGGAGACTCGAATGACGCTTCTGCTGTTGATTGGCACATCCGTCCGAAGCGTTCGCCCAGCCACGCACGCTCTCTTCACAGCCATGAAACTGCACCCATAGTACAACTATGCGCAGCAGCCTACACGCATTCACAGATTGCAAAGACTGAGCCCTCTATCGCGTGCCCACAAAACATGTCAAATATCTATGTCAAACCAACGAGCCTGATCTTCCGCATCAAGATATTCTGCCCAAACAATTGGCCAACAGATTTTCTGCTGGGGTCCCGTAGAGTTTCGCCTGATCTGCAAGCAAGTCGCAGGGTCCCAGCCAGGACTTCCCCACGATCGGTCCGGTCCGAAGACCTTCGGCCGACGAGCCCTCTTTCCAGCAGATACAGGCCCTCGATACTGATAGTGAGAGAAAGCCTTGGCGCAGTTCATGATGGGCAGAAAACTTTAGTTTCAAGAGCTGAAAATAAGGCTTTCAAGGCGCCATCGAGTGTTTGGCATTATTGCAGCATTAATAGCTGTCAAATCCCCATTCGAATTGCACACCGTGCTGACCAGAATCCGCTGCTTGTCTGACCGCAAAACATTTCCCCAACGATGGATCGAGTGGCTTGCAGGTTGCTTGCCGGCCATCGACGCCAGTCCGTGAGACAATATCTGAGCTGCAACATAAGACGACGCCTCCTGCTGCATACATACAGTCAAGTTATGCTCCCCAAGACACTTGATAAAGTTCGGCGTTCGTCCACTCCGGAGCATGCGATTACCCCTCCTTTTCTCGATTTTGTCTTCAGCTTCACCTTTCGTAGCTGCTGGCGAGCCCCCCTGCGAAAATACGAACTCAACGTTGAACGACTCGCTGTGTTGATTGAGGGTGTCTGCCTCTAGCGCGCAATAGATCCATCATGCTGGACATTGCAATTGTTGGCGCCGGAATCGCGGGGCTTACGGCAGCAATCGCGCTCCGGCGAGCAGGCCACTCGGTGACAATATACGAAAGATCGTCCTTGAACAACGAGATCGGTGCCGCGATCAACGTGCAGACGAATGCTTCGCGTCCGCTGGTGGCGCTGGGTATGGATCCGGTCAGGGCGAGGTTCGTGATGGCCACGGACAGCCGACTCATGCGGGGGGATACCTTGGAGGTGACCCACGAACTCAACCTAGGGGCCATTGCAAATAGTTACGGCTCGCCGTGGTACTTTGCACACAGGGTCGATTTGCATGAGGAACTGAAGCGAATGGTGACTGCGGCTGATGGCGGCCCGCCTGTAACTTTCAAGTTGCGGAGTGAGGTGACCAGTTATGTGAGCTTGTGTGGCTTAGGAATCTGACTCTGTGCAGAGACATCGACATGCTGACGGTGTAATCAGGATCCAGAAGCTGCCAGCTTTACTCTTCGAGGTGGGACAGTCGTTTTTGCGGACCTCGTAGTAGTGGCGGATGGCATTCACAGTGGCGGCGTCGAGGCAATTCTGGGGTCACCCAATCCCGCGTTCCCAGCGGCACAAGACAACTTTTGCTACCGGTTCTTGATCCCCATGGATAACGTGCTTTCGGAACCCATCACCTCCAACCTATATAAAGACGCAGCTGGAGGCTTCAGAATATTCCTCGGGGACGGCAAGAGAATCGTCACCTATCCATGCAGAGAGTATGTTGATCAGCCGGCATTACCCACTGAATCTGCGACTGACATGATCTAGCAATGAGGTGCTCAATTGCATTGCTATTTTCCATAACGAAGTTGATTCTTCTAGCAAAGAAGGTAAGTGTGTCTGCATAAGCGTTGTGGTGGCATGCAGGTCGAGGCCACCAGGGGCAGCAGTGCTCAGCTTTGCTGGCTGGAAAGAACGAAGAGCTAACCTTCATTCTCAGACTGGCACAACTCTGTTGACAGATCCCACTTACTGAAGCTTTTTGATTACTTTCACCCCAGTGTGTTGGCTCTTCTTCGGTAAGTGAGAACTTCAAGCAACGCAAGTCCTGGCGGCTGACGGGTTTCATAGCAAGGCAAACGAAGTGAAGCAATGGCCTCTACTATATAGAGCCCCTATACCCAAATGGAGGAAAGGTCGAATGATTCTCATTGGGGATGCAGCACATCCCATGCTTCCACGTAAGAGATTCATTCTCGGTCTTCTTTGGCCTAATTTGTCGTGCCTTTACTCACATACTGCTTGTAGACCAGGGGCAAGGAGGTGCGCAAGGCATCGAGGACGGCGTTGCCCTCGGCGTGTGTCTATACAACACAACCGCAAAAGACGATGTGATAGAGAGACTGGAAGTATTCGAAAAGATTCGCAGAAATAGGGCCAGTGTGGTCACCATCTTCAGCAACGCAGGACAAGACGAGGCGCAGAAGATCAAGGAGGCTGCGTCGCAGTTCATACCTGTCGAGCGTATTCCTAGTGAGTCACGCCGCCGATGCAAGGACACACATCTAATTGAATTGAGCAGCAAATCCACGTGGATTCTATGATTTTCATTTCAGTTACGACATCATGGAAGACGCGGCCGAACACATGCGGAAGCTCGATCCCAACTTTAGGCTTCCCGATTCGTTCCTGCGGAACGAGCCAGGAAATCGAGCGTTCTTGTGAGCGAGGAGGAAGTAAGCGATGGAATCCATGAGAGGTTTCAGTCGTGAATGATCGTGGCCTGCTGTGTAAGATTGAAGCTATTAATGCTCTCGTTTATGGGGTACTTCCTTCCACTTGGTCAACGCACGCTAGTCAAGGTACCTGAGGATGTTGGATACTGAAGGAAGGCAGGACGGTACTACTTGATTAATCTCAGAGAAGAACCAGCGTCATTTGGGTTATGACAAAGCAGGAGAAGTTTGCATCGCTCATGCCAATCCTGAAAGTCGTGGTGGCGGTGGTGTTTGATGTGGCCTCGGGGTCTTCCTCCGTTTCTCCGCCACCCTTCGTCGCATCAACATTCGGGCCATGTTCATATTCCTATATATCTTTAACCCTGGCTTTTCCTAGGGCTGGCCGTCTTGTCTGACTGACCCATTGCAGTCGGCAACTTTCTACGCCATCACTAAATACCTCAGCGGAGGCGGCAAGCTTCTCGAGCTCTTCCATTGTTTCGGATCACGAACGAGGGCGGGCGACTTGGCGACCTGTCACCATCATGGATCGCAGCGCCGACAGATGGAACGAAATTTCACCATTGCTCCGGTTTCTTATTGTTCTCGGAGTGGTTGAGACACTTGCTACCATCCTATATTTCGGCATCACATTGTGGTACCTGGCTAGACACAAAAAGCCGATCGATGATGAGAGCGTACGTCCCGTTGCTTGCCCACTCCTCCCAGTACATGACTGACCCAAGAACCTTCTTTCTTAGCAGCCCCATACCAGCACCAAAGGGATACGCGGTGCCCGCGGCATCGTCGTGACAATGAACAAGATGAAGGAACAAGCCCCTCTAGCTCGCATCGTCTTGGCCCCCGAACGAAGAGGAGGTCCTCGGGAAGAAGCCTGGACCGATCAACCTTCCGTCAACACCCTCCGTTACAGCAGCTACCCCATTGTATGCCGTTCCAGAGGCAAGTCGCAGCAGATACTCGCTCTCAATGATGGCACTTCAATCGTACGATCAGTCTTGACTGCAGGCGGTACAACTACGGTGGGAACGCGAAGGATGGATGGGACCCTGCCGAAGGGCGGGCTTTCTTCACTGCATTGGCAGGCCTACTGATACACTCTACGACTTAGTAGTATACACTCTCCACCACTTTAGCTCCTGTCTTCCGCCCGTGACTGTTGTTCCGGTGCGTAGACCCGCTGAACTGCGCGGTCGTGGGCCGCCTTGAGCAGCACCAGCTCGCGTTCGTGTCTGCTCCGCATCTCCCTAGCATCGGGAGGCAGCATTGTCTTGTACAGAGTCTCTCTCGCCTTGACCTCGGTACAGCGTGCCAACACGGTCACGCTTGCCAGCCATGCGGCCAGGAACGCGAGGAATGCTTTCTGTCCCATCAGCCAAGAGTCCAGGCCGAAGAAGTGCACTACCAGCAGCGTCACACTCAACAGGCATTGAGCGATGGGCAGCGCCAAATCCACAATAGGCCACACATTTGGACCAAAGGCGCCTCTATCCTTCATCTTTTCTTCGTAATTCATCAGTTCGTTTTTCCACTTGAACTCGCATTCGTGTGCTGATTTCATGTCTACGAGGCGCAGATGGTATGCCTCCGTCGCGTATACGATACGCGAGTGCCGCTCTTCGTACGAGTTCTTTGGCTCAGCCCACTCGGAGAAGAGGGCATCGAGCTCTGCTTTTGCCTCGCGGACCAGTCGAGCTCGCCGGCGAGGCGTATCGGGAGCCTCGACTCGGGTTCCCGCGGGTACTACTTGGGTTGGTGTTGATGACCTCGTCCTTGATACTGATAGAAAAGGCAAGGTTTTGTCGGTTTCGATGGTTGGAGATTTCCCTAAAAAGTCTCCTGATTCGTACTCGGTCGGGTCCGAATCTATTGGGTGTGCTTCATAATCGTCGTCGGACCCATAATCGCTTTCGCCGTCACTCTCACTCTCACCGTCCTCGTCCTCGCCCTCGTACTCAACATCGTCATCCTCACTCTCCTCGGCTATGAAGCTAGGGCCGAACCGATAAGGGTCCTGGTCAGCGCTCTCACGCGCAAACATTTCGCAGATTTGGATCAGCGCGTCAACGCATCTCCTGTCCAGCTGCGAATCACTCTGCACCTCCTGCTCCCTCTCGCATACCCTGCCGATCGTGTCGATGCACTTGTTCACAACAGCAAACTTTGCATTCTGCTCGGTCACGCTCGCCGAGGTCGACGCAATCGCCGCGCCGGCCTGTTGCTTAGCCAAGTCCCTCAGCTCCTCCAGCGTCTCCTCGACCTTGTCCAGCCGCTCCACCACGTTGGAAAAGCTCCCCACCGATTCTGTGGGACTATCATCCTCATCCTGCTCCGGGACGGCCTGCGGGAATGACGCGAAGCACATTTGAGGCGCGTACATGGGCGAAGGGGCTGTATGCGGTCTCTTTGGCGAGTTTATCGTGCCCGGCGATATTGCGCTCGCCGGGGACATGGGCGATATGGTGGTGCTTACTGATGACCGCCTTTGAATCTCTGTCCAACCTGCCACCATGCGCTTCATAAACGCTGCCTGTTCGGGCATGATCTTGACGACCTCATCGGCTGCACTGGAAATAAAGTCGTCCGGCAGGAGAACGGGGCAGGTTGATGAGCGGCGAAAGGGCGGCATGGAGACCGCCGTGGATGGGCGGCTGCTGTAAGTCGCCGTGGACGGACGGCTGTCATTCTTTTTTTCGGTACGTTCTGACTCGGAGGTTGTGTCCTGGAGCTGCTGTTGCTTGTAGGCGTCCACCTCGTCAAAGTAGCCGTCCAGGCTTTGTGAAGATTTGCGCGATGAGGCGGGCGTCTCGATGCCGTCGTAGCTCTCGTCTTCCTCGTCCCCCTCTTCCTCATCATCGTACTCATCGCTGGAGAACATCAAGTCACCGAGTTCCTCAGAGAGTCGTCTTGGTGCGAAGGTGGGGGACCCTTGTCGGGGACTGGCTGGGAGATCCCTCATTGTGCTGGTGTGTTTTGTTCCGTTATGTGTGTAGAGTTGATGAGCTGTTCAAAGGTCTCAAGTGAGGCTCCGGTTTTGAGAATTATGGATGAGTGAGTTGTTGCTTTGCGTGGATGAAGCGCAGTTTGGAGTGTTGGTCTTGGTCAGCTCCCAAGTGGGCGCTGGTTGGGATGAGGGATTGCGAATTGCAGCAAGGGGTGTGAGTGAGTGAGGAGGGATGCGTAAAGGGGAGGGGACCCTTGGCGCGGGGTGAGTGGGCTGGGGGGCTGGCGGTGAGTGAAAAAGGCCGCACGATGGTCAGTTTGCGTTGCTGCTGAAGGCTGACTTTGATCGCCCAAAGAGCACGATCCTTTTTTCAAGATCTCGGGGATATTTTGTTACGATGAAGGAAAGGGAAAAAAAGATGAGATGGAGCGATCTATAGAGCTAGGATGAAACCTTTCGGAAACGGCTTGCCGTGGTTTGTGGTTGGGTGCAGTTTTAAGAAAAGCTGCAGCCGGAAAAGACTAAAAGACTCAAAAGACCAAAAGGAAAAAGAGGAATGTAGTATGTATGTAAGGTAAGGTAAAAAGGTATGTATGCAAGTCTTGCAGATGCGCAGAAGAAGGTGTTTCCGATCGGCGGTCAAGATAAACTTCGGTCAAGACCTAGGCACGGACGGGACGTCCATCCACGAACATGAGTATATGACTGCTGTATGGGTACGAAGTATGGCTGACGAGACTGAGAGGTCAAAGGTATGAATGGATGGATGTATGAGCAAGTGAGTGAGTGGATGGGTACAGTAGACCACAGAGAGAGAGAGAGGCAAAAAGAGTGGAATCCAACGCAAGAGAGAGACGAATGATACAAGAAAGAAGAGAGAATGAGGGATAGCGCGCCTCTCGAAAGGGGATATCCCAAGTCGAATCACGCGAACGAAAGGTAAGGGAAGGTGAAGATGGGTGGATTGCAAAGAGAAAGGGCAAATCGGCCGTTGGCACATGCGAGTTTGTGTGCGTGGGTTGTGGAGTTCGTTCTGCAGCAAGCTACACTTTTAGCTGGGGAGGGGTTCGTTCCAATTCGTTCTGGATCTGGCCCAAAGTGCGAAAGACTGACAGGGGTTTCTGCATCACTTTGGGAGACTTTCGAGAGTCTGGGCTGGACAACGCAGTTTCTGTCGGTCTACCCGTCCATCGGTCGAGACCCCTCCGGCCGGTCACCAAGTTTCTCGGATCGCGGAAACAAGATTCAAATGCGTCAAGCATGGTCGTCTGAAGAGAGACTTCAGTGTTGTCGTCAAATGTCGTTACCCATTGATGTATAAATGTAATATCGTACTGTACAGACTTTGTCCATCCCTTGGAAACCCTGCCTGATAAAAAAAACCCCCCCAAAAAACCAAACGACGGCCAGCGACGGCCAGTGGTATCATAATCTTCGTTAATGCAATTTTTGGCCATCTTCCATCCCTCTCCCTCCCTTTTGTCGGCGTCCCTCTGGTCGGTGACTCTCCCTCCTCGAAAAAACAAATGTCTCCATAAAGCGCGGCCCAAAGCCCACCTGCATGATGCCACGTCAAATATCCCCTGTAGCTGCAGCAAAAGGGCAGCAAAAAATACACAGTAGGCAAAAGCCATGGACCCCTCCTCGGCTAGGGAACAACGCCGCAGCCGCCGTGCTATCCCCACACACCGCTCTCTGCCTCCCAAACCCAGCCACCTCACCGGACGAACCATCCGCGGCGGAGATCGCTTGTGCGCTTGCACACGCGTGAGCGTGGGCGTGGTACGGTCAGGGCCTGGCAGAGAGGCACTACTACTTCGTACGCACGCGATGCCTTACGTCGGGTTTCAACTGTAACCGTACTGGATCCCAAGACCGACTTTTGGGTTGTCGCCGCCAAGGGGACCGCCCACCCGCATCTTCTTGGTCGGGCTCACCATATCCGATCGTGCCTCTTGACCATGGCTGTTAGACCCACCCCCATTGAACTTGCGCTTGTCCGCACCACTTTTAGTGATGCCAGAGAACAGCTTTGCCTGGAGTCTGGCGCTCTTCTCTGCCGGTGCCGGTGTGCCGTCGCGAGAACCAACGGAGCTGGCCACCTCGAAGCTCTCACGGGGATCGCGGCGCAACATCTCTGACGCCGCCTGGCTCGCTTGGCTCTCGTAGACATCCTCGTCATCGTTGCCACTGCCGCCGGGGAGAGGACGACGAGCACCACGTGAGTTGCGAGACGCTTGCGAGAGGAACGAAGCCGATTTGGCGACAGACTCGAGGGCCTGACGAGCAAGCTCCTCATTGTCGTCGGCTGAAATGGTGCTCTCGCGGCTCTTGCGTGCGCGCTCTTGAACCCGCTCCTGGATGGCCGGTGGCGGCGTGCCAGGAATCATCGACGAGTTGGTGTACCTATACCGAGGCTCGCTCTGGGGAACCAGGTTCACGGAGGGCAAGAGGCCAGACTGCTGCTCATGGCGCTGGGTGCGGGAGAGCGGCGTCGTTGGCAGGGCAGACAGAGACTGTGCGTTTCGAGTGTGCTTGGGGGGCATGCGGGGCGCGGGTCTGACCGCGGTTGTGGGTGTCGAGGGCGCGCTGTTGTTGTCCTGGCTAAGAGCCTGCAGCAGAGCCGCAATGGGCTCGGGGCCGTGGTCGCGGTCGACCACCCTGGCCTCACGGTTGGCTGACCGAGGCGTCTGCTGCTTGGGAGTCGCTCGGTGAGGCTGCTGCGGAGTTGAGACGGTGGCCTGCTTGGGTGTCATGGCACCATGAAAGATTCCGCCTGGGCTGCACAGCATGTGAAAGTGTTCCCGATTCTCCCGGATACGGTTTAGGAGCATGTCGCGCTCCTCTGTAAGACCGATGATCTCCTCCTCCTTGTGTGAAATGACCTTCTTGGCCATCTTGACTCGTCGAATAAGACCTTCGTTCTCGTCCGTGGCCTCTTCATACCACATCTTCATCTGGAGGTACTTCATCTGCGCCGACTCTGACGCGGCGCTGAGTTCGCGGACGGCGTGGCGGGAGTACTCTGCTGTTCTGAGAGCCTCGATCTCTCGCCTGGTCATCTCGTGCTCCACGGCTGCCCTCTTCGCGTCCTCATCGGCCTGGAGACTCAGTAAGTTGTACTGCAGCTTGTGGTGTGCGGCCTCCATCTTCAACTTGGCGTGTTCTGCGATGCTAGCCTGCATCATGGCCCGAAGTTCGTCTGCGGTGGCTTCGACGACCTGCTGGGGGGCGGGTGGCATGTATTCGGCACCGAGACCTCCATCTCGTCGTACAGTCGCGTTGTGGCCTGTGGCGGGCGGGGAGAAGAGAGCGGATCGTTGGGAGGCGCCGTATGCGGTCTGTAGGGCGCCGTTGCCCGTATGCGCGAGCAATTGTGACGAGGGCGGCGGGGTCAAGGACGAGGGAATCACGGCGGAGGAGCTCAGACGATCGTCGTTGACTTCGGTCTTGAATGATTGATTGGATTCGGCGGGCGATGCGGGAACCTCAGTCGAGGGGAGTGTTACTTGCGACGAGTTCAATGCGAGGACATCGTTGTCCTGAGGTGTTGTGGGAACGGTCGTGATATCGTTGGGCTGCTGGGCCGCAGCATCGGGGGCGGTGGCCATGATGGAAGTGGGAGCGATAGTTCGAAGCGAGCGAGCTATGCCAGAAATGCGATCGAGAAGATGCGTATGTTTGGTAATTGATTGATGCAATAAGAGCGCGGGGCAACTGTATGTACGACTCTAGTATAGTAGTGCCGGTCTGGGAGCCGGAGGGGGGTGAGTGCGGAGAGGAGGCGTCGCGTTGAGAACCACGTCAGCGGTGGAAACAAGGCAGCGTGGATTGGTTCAGAGTAGCCGGCGATGACAGAACCACAGAAAGACGATGGAGCGTTGGGTTCGATGCAGAGATATAGAGACGAGGAGGCGGGGGAGGAAAAGGAGAAAAGAGAGCAAAGGCTCCTTGGTAGTGTCTCTGTGCTCAACCGAATGCTCTTTGTCTGCCGCACGGGTTACCTGTGGATGTGTGTAGTGTAGCGTGTGTTTGTGTGGTGTGGTGGTGTATTGGCGATGGTTGGTGGGCGGTTGCTGTGGGAGCAGATGGAAACGGAACGGCGCACCCAAAGCACGAGCCAGCGGAACACCAAAGAAGAGACACAATCAGCGGACGGCCGGGGCTGGGAGGACGACGGCTCGTAGACGGGAAGACGAAGGGGGACGGGAGCTGGGCCGCGAAGGGAAAAACCAGGGAAAAAAGGAAGGCTGGCGGTGGGAGGCTGAGTCGGCGCTAGTCCCAGAAAAGGCCAAAGGTGGGCTCGGTGACCGGCGAGGTGAGCAAGGTTGGGAGCATGGGCCAGGCCAAGGTGAACGGTAAGTGATTTGATTGGTTTCTTCACCGAAGTGCTAGTCCCCCCGTCTTTGTGCTCCCAGGACTGCCCCTTTTCTGTTAATTCAATTCACAAAAGCCACCAGAGCGACCAGAGGCTGGGAACGGAAGCCGATTGCAATAGCTTCATCAACTCCAACCACCAATGCCCTAATAGAGTAAGGATGATGGTGATAATTTTGTTTTCTTCGTTTCCTCCTAGGATATCCGTTGACTCGCGACTACCTTGGGTTCCACGGGTTGATTGATCACGCCTTGAGGTAGCCCAGAATCACGTCCTTAAACTGCTCAAAGTTGTCGACAAACGGGACGTGACCCGCGTTCTTAATCACCTTGAGCTCAATTTTGTTGTCCTTACCAGCCGCCCTGAATCCTTTCTCCACGCTGTCCCGCATCCCCTGCATTGCCTGTGGCAGATTCGCGTCCTTCTCACCAACAACCAACAGTGCCTCGTCAACACCTGAACCAATCCTCTCAAACAGAGGTCGAATATCGAAGCTGTCGCTCTGCAGCGCAAAGCAACACGTCTGGAATCCCTCCACGGTAGTCTGGTTCATGATCGTGCGTGCGCGGGCCGCCTCTTCAGGGTTGGCCTTGATCCATTCGGCACCGAACCAGCGGTCCATCGTCTGGTCGACCTGGGCCTCCATGTTGCCGGCCTCGCCCGCCGCCTTGGCCCGCGGGCCGAACAAGTCCTCCACCCCGGCGTGCTTGGGCGACGAGCTGATGGTGTCGCAGATGGCCACCTTTTGGATGATGCCAGGGTACTTTGTCGCAAAGTAGAAGCTCGTCGCGGCGCCCATGGATACTCCAATCCACGCAAAGAGCTTCTCAATCTTGAGCGACTTGACCAGAGAGTGCACGTCGTCGGCTATCGTCTCGAACTCGGTGTCGAGCTTCTTTGGTGCCGACGACTTGCCGTGGCCCGGCTGGTCAAAGCGCAGCGTACGGAAGCCGTTGGCGTGGAGAACCTTGACAATATGGTCCCAGAGCGTAAAGGGCGCCGCAAGCGAGTTGGCTAACAAGACGACGGGCTTCGAGTCTGGGCCTGAGAGGTCGTATGAGAGAATACGGCCGTCAGGCAGGTTGAGTTGATGTGCAGCTGCCATTGTGAATCACACTCTTCCGGTGATGTGATGTTTGGTGATGCTCGACAATTTTACTCAACGAACTCACGTGAAGAATGAGTGTTGTAAAAGAGGCAATGGACCAAAACGTGAATCTACGGAATGAAGTGACGGACCTTCCGCGATTAATATCAGAGAGACGACAGACAACCTCAACCTTTTGTGACTTTCACGTCGTCATGTGACGGCCGCGGGGTCGGATCGGGGTGGCAGCTTTCGGGAACTGGCAATGGTGGGGTTGCCTCCTGCCCGGCACCCGATGGACAATAACGTTATCTAATCGTGATACGTACCATCACACGGGTGCCGTGGCGTGCGTGGGTCCCTACAGCCTCTCCCACACTGCTCGGTATCCAAATTGTCTCATCACAGCCAGCTCAACAATGCTCCAAACCAAAAACTGAGTTTGCCATCAACAAGAGCGAGAGCACCGGATGACGATATGTGAGAAGCAAAAATACAAAAGGTAAAGTGCGTCAAGGACAGGATTCGAACCTGCGCGACCGAAGCCACTGCCTAATCTGGAATCAAGGTTTGATAGCAGGGCAGCCCATTAACCACTCTGGCACCTTGACTAGTGACTATTGTTGGCGGTTGAAGTCCTCCAACGTGCTAAGTAGGGTCCAGCCAGAGCCTGACCGCCCTGCCCATTTGGCGCGACCGCAGCATCTAATGTCCCGTTTCGAAAGGCAGAAACTCCAATTCGTACTTGCGCGAGGATTGACTTCAGGTGTGGTCGGCGAACGCTAGCAAGGTGTTTGAGTGTTTTTCTGGAAAGGTGACGAGTAGGAGAGAAGGAAGAAACTAGATGTAAAGCAAAAAGTCAGTGAGAAAAATCTTTCAGAGCTAGCTACTTACTCACCTTACTCGGTCGCTCCCAATGGCCACTTGCTGCCCCTGGTTCGCTGCAACCTCAAGGCGTGGTGGCGGCAACAGTGCAACGAATAACCGTGCTCCATGGTGTTACTGTTACAGACCCAAATTCCGAGTTCAGTGATCAAAACACCAGAGAGAAGCACACTTCTAAAATCAATTGAGGCAATTGACGGAGATGACATTTTCTCCATGGACTATGCAGCAAGGCTGTCAATTTGTTAGATCAGTGTTACCTAGCACGGATTTAGGGAGGTGGTAATAGTGAGACATTTCAGAATCGATTCTCATGTCCCACGGCAGCAGTTTGGATTTAAACCTTGCTACGACCGTATAACTTTCTAAGAACCCGAACAGAAAAGGAAGCATCCATCAAGAGCATGCAATGAGATTATAGCTATGATGTAGTTTTGTCAGCATATGCCTCTCATCATCCCAGCCAGGGCATGGAGCAATACTCACAAGTCTCAACGTAGATGGCTGCGAAAGTCTGGTTCCATTCAACAACGTCCGACTCTTCTTCGGTCTCCCCTGCAACTGCTGGAACGCCATCCGGACATGCCTCACGTCAACCGCCTTCCTAAGACCCTCCGGTTCAGCGAATAACCCACCCAAGCCCGCCACCAAGCCCCTCTCTTCCCTAGCTACCGCCGTCCCCTTGCCGAGACAAATCGCCTCTTGCTTTTGGACCCTGAGTGCCTGCGCAGTCAAGTTCTGTACCATTTCACTCGTCAAGAACCCCAGAATGTCCATCACATCGTCATTGGGCTTGTTCTCTGCAATCACGCCCAACCCACACCACTCTCGAAACCTCTTGGCCTTGCGGTAGGTCAGCGACGCGTGACGGTACTCTGACCACGTCGCGTACTCCGCAACAGTCATATCCCTCGTCCGGTCATCATTCCTCCTCAGCTTCTCCAGCGCGGCCTCGCTGCTGGTGATGTCCACCAGATCCTCCTGGCTCGCCTCAGTGACTTGCTCGGAAAAATAGGATGCCACGTCCCATGGGAGTGTGACGGTAGGTAGCCTGGCCTTGCCGCCGGCAGGTGCGTCGTCTGTAGGAGCGGCGACGTTTTCTTCCATGTCGGCTTCGTCGACGAAGCCTTCTTTTTCGTCAGAGTCTTTGACGGTTCTGCGGATGGCTTTCCAGGTAAGGAAGATGCGGAGACGTTCGACGCGGGCTTTGTCGTGGCGGACTTGGAATATTAGGTCGTTATTGGAGAAGACGCGGGAGCCGCGGCGGGCGGCGAGGTCGCTGGCTGTTTTCAGCTAGGAGACTTTGATGAGCATGCACCTTGTATCTTGCGGTGGTGGACGAGTGTGAGCTATGGGTGCGTAGGAGAATTACCAGGTGGATGACTTGTTCTCGGATGATGTCCTCAATGAGCTTGGTGGTCTGTACTGAGACATCTTGTGGTTCCCCTGCAATGTACATCATCTGGTTGGCATCATGTCAGAAATGGCTTCGGCCTTTGATATGAGGCATAGGATGCGAAACCATGGTCGTACAGAAAAGGGGGAAGGGGCGGCTCATCAAGATTCAATACAGGCTGATGCCAACCGAGGAACTTCTAAAGGCGTGGTGATATGTGTTCTGGGAATCCTTACGATTTGAAATGGCTTACCTGTTGGATCTCTTGTTTAAATTTGGGCTCCATAGCCATAACAGGAGCCGCGTATCTTGGACGAAGACGAGGGAATTGGGTGTAAGGCAAGACAGTTAGTTGTGTGGCCAGAGAAGAACCAGAACGGTATCAAAAGAGTAAGGAACAAACAACGAGGGAACTCTTGCTTCGAGTTCCCAAAAGCGAATAGTCTGAGAAAACAAGCATGGCAAACATGTCGGTAGAAGAATCCATCTTGGCTATTTTATACAAGCGTGTAAGACGCTGTGGGTGCGCGCTATTTATTTGACACTGTGTCCGCGTGTGCCGCTGGGCATTTGGTGGTGATGAGCGAGTTGGAGAGGGAAACTGGGGATGAAAAAGCGCGGGAGTAGCTCTACTTCGATCATTTCTGCTGGTACAAGGCCGTGCTGCTGGGATCAAGTCCCCTTACCCATGAATCATGATATCTGACTGGATCACTCTGACTACCCGTCTCCACACGGTTTTGCCGACACAGTGTATGGAGTGCGTGTTAATGCCCTCCCTGCCCTATCTTCGTCTGTTAAAATACGAACATCAAATTGTTTTTCAGAATATAGAAGTTCATTTCAAGAATACTGGCTGGATCTTTCACTTTCCTCGAGAATAGTTGTCAAGTCAACTACAGATTATGCAACAATAGGTATCATCATCTCTCATGACAACTAACTACCCCATCAAGGTTTCGTATCCCTTCTCCATCATGACATCCATCCAATACACATCCTGCTGCTTCTCATCCATACAAGTCCACGTCTCTTTCGCAAGAATGATCATCTGCCGTATTGGCTTGGCTGCCAGGATACCCTCAAAAGATGCAAGACGTGAGAGGACCAGCCGTCTAGCGTGCAATATATCGGTCGTGGTTGATACTACTTTTAACCTGGGACTAGAAGCAATGCTTGCCACAGCTGTGTCTACCACAGAATCCAAAGAAGCAAAGCCACGATTCATAGAAAGCTCGCTGCAGATGCTTACTAAAAGCAGTGGCTGGATGGATCGAGACCGCGACGTGATTGGGATATCCTGCAAGAGATCGAGGATGTGTAGGGCAAGACAAGTCAGCCACGTTCCATGGACAGTTTCCGAATCGTCGGAAAGGCTGGGATCCGTGTCTCCTGGTATATCCAGCCATGCAGACGGACTGGCTGACGCCACATCTTGTAAGAGTAGATCAGGAAAATTGCGATAGAGCTGCAATAGTCCAGTGCACCTGTATGCCTCTGCAGCTTTCAAGAGATGGTCAGTTGGCGTCATGTCATCGCCTGAGTCCATGACTGTAACCTCTCTTGGAAGTTCAATCTTGCAAAGCCGCGAGTGAAGCTGCTCCGCCGTCTGAATGGCGGCAACTGATTGCTCAATGTCGTGCCTCGACGAGCGCTGGCGGCTCCGTATCCGTTTTCGCTCTTTCCTAACCAGGGCCCCAACCTGGCCTACAATCTCTAATACCTCTACTCCAATTCCCGTCTGCGGATGTGGCATCCTCGCGTCATTGCGACTCGGAAAGCGAGGTGGTTGTGGCTGAATGGCTCCAGTGGACGTCGGTGAAGCCAACTCCTGGTCGGTCACGAAGGAAAGCAGCATCCTCCAGTAAACAAGAGAGTTATAGAAGAAGAAGCGCTTTTGCTTGTCCGCCATTGCCAAGTTGCTTTCTTGGGCTTCAAGATGGAGTAGAGTCTCGGCCAGTAACTCAAACTCGGATTGGCCCAGTTTGCTCGGATCATGCCAACAGAGACTGAAGCCTAGCATGACCAGCGCCAATAGTGATGATGTATCCGTCGGACCTGCTTTGCTTTCTTTCCATAGAGCATTGACAGCCTGATCTCGAAGCCGGCCACTCGCTGTCGAAAGACCAGGCGAGACCTCGGCCAAGCAGGCTGCTGCCATGCTTTGCGTGACGTAGTATAGAGACGGCGAGTTGCCCCAGAGATTGGAAATGGTCGTTCTGTATGGATTCAAGTTGCTGTCGTAGCAAGACATCATTCCGCAAACTTCTTTGAAGTAGTACTCCACTAGCACTGATGTATTGTCTTGTAAGGAGGGCGATAGTGGAGATTCGTAGCGAGCTACTCGCGAGGGAACCGGGTTGTTTCGCTTCTCAATAGCGAAGAGACCATTGCCCGGACTGTTGGGGGTGATATTCGGCCACAAGTCATCGGTTGCGAGTTCTGGCAACCAGGTAGAACATGATGTCTCAAGAATCGTAAAAGGAGTTGGCGGCTCAGCCGGCAAGTCCGAGAAAGGAAATGCATGCTCTAGATGGTTGCCATCTTGGAAGTCTATGCTTGCCGGTGTGTTGATATTTGCAAACTGACTGAACAACCCCACGTCACAGAGATTCTTGCCAGATGAATCGAAGGACTGTAGAGATCGACATTGGTCTTTAGTCCTTTGCTGCCGGCTTTCTGGTTCGCTATTTGTAGGAGTCGTGATATCGATCCTAGGTGATCTTGAGGTTGGCGACCATCTGAGAGGCTTTTGGTAGCCGGGGCAAGGTATCCCGAGCCTCTTACATCTTGAGCAATTTGGCTTCAGTTCGTCGCATTTCAACTGACAGAAAGCATATTAGGACTTAACAAGATGAAGGGTAAACAACGCTGGTGATTGGTCTCATACTCGTTTAGATTTGCATACTGCGCATCCATTGCGGGATCTGGTGATCGTTTTTTGAGACGTTGACAGCATCTAGTCATACTAAGATAATCACAATCTATGATAAATGACATAGCAGCACAATTCAGTGAAGCACTCGTTCAAACTTGTGATTCCTGAGTGTGAAGCTTTCCAAGTGCTTAAGCAACGATTGTCTCGGTGGATGAATGAACTGACTCGCGTCCGGATGCGGGGAGCTTATCAGCAGCGGAGCGCTCGGGGGATTGCATGACCCAGCGAAGATGAGCGCATGCTCGCCCCCATCCGCTAAGCCGAATCCGGTTCCTCAACGCGAAGGAAAATGATGCTGGAATGGGGAATGATTGATGAGGAGACGATGAAGCTCAGTCTCGTTCTTCTCTTATTCAAAGTTTGTTTGATAAAACTTACTGGAAGCACTAAGCCACGCTCAAGCTGTATCAAATCCCAGCGCTATCAGTTCTGATCTTATAATCTCTCAACATGGCGGCCGTCTCAGGAAATCAGTCTTTCAAGGTCGCACTGCTACAAATCAGTCCAAAGGTGAGCCCACTATCGACGTCACTCTAGCACGAACCATCGCCAACTCTCACCTTTTCGCAGGTTCTGGATGCCGAGCACAACTTTGCCCATGCTTCGAAACAGATTCGGCTTGCTGCAACTCAAGGAGCATCGCTTGCCGTTCTACCAGAATATCATATGACAGGATGGGTGCCGGACGAACCCTCATTCGCACTTAGCTATGAGGAAGCTCAAAGTTTCCAACGCCGATATCAGCAACTCGCAGCCCAAGTGCACATCAACATCTGTGCCGGCACAATCGTCTACCGCGCACCAGATGACCAGCAGAAAAATTCCAAGCCAACTCTTCTCAACACCTCTTACTTTATCGACCATGATGGACACCTTTTGGGCGCCTACACCAAGACCAACCTCTGGATTCCTGAACGCAATCACCTGACTTCAAGCATCGACTATGCGCACAAGATGCAAGTCGACGAAGGCACGCCTAAACCTCATCAGGTCTTCGATACGCCGTTGGGTCCCGTGGGAATACTGGTGTGCTGGGATCTGGCCTTCCCAGAAGCGTTCCGTCAGCTCATTCTCGCAGGAGCAAAGATCATCATCATGCCCTCGTTTTGGACCTTGTCCGATATGAGCAAGGAGGGTCTTGAGTATAATGCAACGTGCGAGAAGATGTTTGTGGAGTCTACGCTTACTACGAGGGCATTCGAAAACACTGCTGCCATCATCTACTGCAATGCAGGAGGACCTTCGGAGCAGGGCTTTTTTGGTTGCAGCCAAGTTGCACTACCCATCGTCGGCAAGGTTCCAGGGAGTTTTACAGACGGTGAGGATGGCATGCGGGTAGTGGACGTGGATATGCGAGTTGTTGAGATCGCTGAGCGGAATTATCAGATCAGACAGGATTTGGGACGCGTCGATTGGCATTATGGTTATGTGAAGGGGGCCAAGTTGTAGTTTAATGAAAGAAAACGCTACCTATACCTGACTCCATGATATCATCCATGGTCTAGTTCAGATGCGCTGAATGTCAGCACTTGCAAGTCTAGATTCTTGTTTGTACCTTATCATCAGTTTTATCCGATGCGGATGATGCCTCAAATAATCTCAAGTTGATCTTCCAGGACAGTTGGGTTATAGGGTACGACCAAATCGAAACCAATAGGCCATCGAAATAGTTTTTTCTACGCGGGTTGTGTGTAGAAGGGAACACATTGAGACGCGTTCCTGGCGGGGGAAACGGTCCTCGCTGACTCTGTCTACCTAAATACGGAGTAATTGGACTAATGGCAAAATTTATTTCTATTCGACTGAGAACTATGTCAAAGTTCACAACTTATTAAGTGGTGAGACGGCTATTCCTTTTGCAGAGTCTTGATCTTCGATAGGGTTTACTGTCGGCAACTCCTCCCCGAGGATCAGCTCAAATCTGGGACCATTGTACGTTTTTCTCTTGATCACCCAGAGTGTAACCGCGTAGACGATGAAAACCCCGATGAGGGCAGTTACGTAGTCTGCGGCATGTTAGATGCATGGGCATGGTACTAGTAGGTGGAGACTTACTCATGGTCGAAAGGTCAATGGGGATTGCTGGTGGGAAGCAAAAGAACTGTTGCAGTCTGCGTCAGCAACCTCTCATCATCTGAATGCATCTTTGTACTTACGACAGATGTTACAACTACAAAGAGAACCGATGTCCAATTTGTGAGATAGCCCATGAAGCCTCCACCCAAGGAGAAAACAGGTGGGTTATTTGTAACTAGCCTGCGCCCCCTGATCAGCAGAATCATGACGGGCATTGCGTAGGAAAGATTCAAGAACAATGTGCAGCTTGCGATGTACGCATTGAACGCCACTTCAGGACCTAGACGACGTCAGACATCGAGTCTCATGCGCGGATGATGAGACTTACCAAGGTAAAGAAGACCGAAAAGGATGTTGAAGATGGCTTGCACAACGATTGCGCGTACAGGAACATTCAGCTTGGGGTGAAGATGTGAGAGACTGCGCAAGGGCAAGGTTAACAACAGAGTTTTATGTGGTGGTGAGGTCAACGTGTGCTTACTATTTCGAAAATGGAGTTCCATTGTCTCGAGCCATAGACCAGACCAGGCGACTGCCCGACGTAACGCACCCGTTGGCGCCATTGACGAAACACAGGGCAACTGCGACGCTCAAAACAGTCGCGGCTGCTTTGCTCTTTGTAGCTTGTAATATCATCTCTGTCAGAGGACTTTGGGTGGGCGAGGAGAGTAGTACATCGATATCAACGGCACAGAAGAGCATCACGAGGATGAACGCAATTCCCCTACATCAACTGTCAGAATAACGAGACTGTATTCGTGAGTTTGTCTGTACTTACGTCGTACCACCAACAATCACAGCACCGACCATGGCTTGGGGGGCATCTTTGGATGGGCTAGGCATCTCCTCAACCATGTGCGCGACAGCATCAAACCTGCAGCAATGTTAGCCTCGCTGCTGTAATGCAACAGTGAGATCCAGGACAAACCCAATCAGGCTGAGGGCAGACTGAAGAAGTCCAAGCATCCAAGCGGTACCATCGCTCCATCCGGTTGTATTAGAGAAATTCGTGAAGACAAACTCGGCGTCTGTCTTTGGGGAGGTTGCAAGAAGCACGATGCTGATCACGACGACACTGAGCAAGGACCAGTACACTTGAAAAGATTAGCAATCCGTCAGATGTACTTAGTCTCTAGTCATTGATTACTTACGCGCTCCTTCATTCCAGCGGTTGAGGATTGGGTACGCAAAAATGTTCAAGAAGACCCCAATGATGGACACAGCAACGAACATCAGGTATGTGCTCCATTGTGTGATCTCGTAGGAACCGCCAGAAGCTGCGACAGCTGCTGCGGCCAGGAATCGAGCTGTAGCTGGAGTGAGCAAAGCCATTCATATGGTTGATGATAATCAATTCGTACCTCCAAAATACGCAGCTGTAGTATTCAGTGTTAGCCAGCCAGCGATGTTGACCCATCCAACGAAGAAGCTCTGGTGCATGTTAGCATCTGATTTGCAGCTGGGCTGCGAGGAAGAGGGTTTACCGTCAGCTTCCTCCACTTCTTCGTCGAAAGTGCATAAGCGTAGTGATACTGTCCACCAGCTGTTGGATAGAGTGATGCAAGCTCTCCAACGCTGGCACTGAGAGCGATGTTGCAAATGACACAGAAGATGAAGCCGTACACAAATGACACTGACCCACCCGAGGGCATCACCAGCCCAATGGACCCAGCTAGAGAAATCCAAGTACTTTGAGAGTTAGTAACAGGATTGAAAAGTGTAGGACGACAAGTTCATGACTAACTTGAGGATAGCAAAGGCCATGCCAATCATGGTGATTTTGGAGAACCGCTTCTGCAGGTGGCCATGTTGGCCATCCGCTGGTGGTGTGGCCATGGTGACAGCAGAGTTTCAATCTAGTGAACTGGAGGTAAAAACAAGGGCGTGCGCAAAAGAAGGTGATACTCTCATGTCCTCTTATGGTCGTTGAAGGCTGTTTCACTTGTACATCTCAGTGTCGCACCGATGATAACAATGCAGGTGATAAGAAGAGACGTCTTTACGCTTAATAACATGCCAACAAACAGCAACAGGATTATCCTCTCGGGTAGCTGCGAAGCTGCGAGTAATGACGGTGGTCTACCAACACGCTATCCCCGAAGTGGTAGTCTTAAGCAAAGGAAAAGATGAACCCCACGGCCGGCTGTGGATCGGAGACGCAGCTGTGGAGGTCTATCAGCCGATCACCCCGCATACGATGATAACGGTTACGGACCCAAGTTGTGTTAATGCCGGCACCTGTTTCCGCTGCGAACTGTCGACTTGGCTATCGAAGAATGGTGTTATTCCCTGAGCACACCCTTTCTCTGACTTCGTGCCTCTCGTTTGATAAATCTTCATTACGATCCCTAGATGTGAGACACATTGTTAACTAAGGTAGGCAGAGTTGCTGCTCTCCATGACTTGGTAGGCTGTTCGGTAGGCTGTCCGGTAGGCTGTTCTACTGTCCGGGCTCTTAAGTCAAGTGCGTGCATAGAGCGATTGGTACCTGGTCACGCCGGTCAAGTTTGGTCGATCGCACGGCGCCCCATCGGCCTTGGACAACGGCCGCTCTTCAATTTAACGAAACAGACTCGAATCAATTCAATGCCATAGTCCGCTCAATTTTGTCTTGATTCAGAGCAATTTCTTATACACCTCGTTGCATTCGATCTCCTGAACCCATAAGTTCCACGGTCGCATTAATGACCACTGTGTCGTCTTGTCAGAAGCCATGCACTCTTCGTGACTTAGAGTCCTCACGCCGCCAGCGATTCCAGTGACACCTTGAAGCATTAAAGCCGTAGTTTGTATACTTGCGTTCTTCTGCGTATACACTGCCCGCATCACAGCCAGCTCGATGGCCTCGGCGACGACCGTAAAACCATGTCCGCGCATCAACGCCACATTATTACCATCATCAAAGTGCTTTGCCAAGTGGGCGCCCATGTTCTCGCTGCGTACAAGTAGGTCATGAACGTCGCCGTCCTCCATGTGGTCTGCAGTATCAAACACCGGCAAGCCTTTGGCGCCTAAGAATCCGCACATGTGGCTGACAGCTCTGAGCGGAACACCGGATATCGTGTAGGGTACCACAGCCTCGGAGTGACTATGGACCACCGCGTTGATCTTTGGGTGCCGCTTGTAAATTTCCGAGTGGATTCGCCGCTCCGCAAAGCCCGGAGGCGACTCCGCGTCGTGGGGCTCAGCATCGCCGACCCTATAAGCGACAAGATCTCCGATGTCTGACACTTGGGCTGGAGCAACGTTGCGAGACATGACGAATATGTCAGGGTCTAGAGGATAGCGGAAAGATAGGTGACCGTAGGCATCGACGACTTGATGGAGGTGAAGAATGTGAGAGCCATCGATCAGTTTACTGAACAGCTTTCGTAGGTCATCGGTGTGAGGGAGAGAAGCCATTCCAGCGAGATGTATGGTTTTGCCAACGATTGCACAAGAACGTAACAGGTTGTGCAGCGTTATCTTGATTTCTTGATGGCCGCTGGACTTGAGAAAGGTCGGAAATGTCGCGAGTGCCGGGTGCTCAGACAGAAGCAGCTGATCGACGGGCCGATGACGGGATTCCAAATCTGGCGGGGTACGAGCACCAACTCGATGCGGGGTCATCGAGGGGGTTAGTTTCTTGGGCCTTTTTCGGTCTAAGCACAGAGGATCTTGATGTTATTTATTTCTTAATTACGTGAATCTGCTGGGCTGATTTCAGCTGCAATAGTTGACTTGATGAAACTGATTTTTCCTTCCTTTTCAGTCTCACGATGTTTCTGCTGACCTTTTGGTAACTAGACCTAGCTCAACAAAAAGACGTTCTAAGCCCTCTGCCTTGCAAGGTTTCTGAATCGAGGCATCAAACCCAAGACTGCGTGTCCTCTCCATGTCTACCGCCATCGGTATGCCAGCAGCCATCACTACAATGTAGCATGGTTTCAGACTGTTTTCGGTTTCGAATGCGCGAATGAGTCTTGTGGCATGCAAACCATCTATGACGGGCATGGAGGGCTGCATCAAGATGCACTGATATGTCTGGTGCCCTTTCTTGTATGCTTCGAAAGCTTCCTGGCCGTTGCATGCGAACTCGTACACGCAATTGTGACTTAATTTGTCTATCTGCCTGCCGATGACCTTTCTCATCACTTGATTGTGCTCGGCTACAAGGATGTTGATTGATGGCATGCCTGTTGCTGCCGCTGTGATGGGAACGCTATATATCTGAGCTGAGCTTGAGAGATCCGATTGCTCTGTGCCCAAGTCTTCTAGTGGAGGTGTTCCATTCTTTGGCAGGGATTCTTCGCTGAGGGACGCCATGTCGGCAAAGCAGTTACCTGAATGACTTGCAGCAACTGTCTTCGGTAGTAAGCGAAATGGTGAGAATGGGTAGGTTGGGAAGTGTCGCAATCGATTTCCTATATCAGGAAAACGTTGACGGAGCAAAAAGTCACTACTTAACTCTTCTCAAGACTAGATTATGTGCGGTGAGAAGCCTGCTGCCTGCTTGGCTTCTCGCCTCTCGCTTACTTGAGGCGCAGTATTTCCAGTCTACTGATGTGGATGCAGGTTCACAAGAGCCCTTACAATGAAGTTTACGTCCTGGTTAGCTATCATGATACGGTTCCAAGCAACGATCATGGCCATCGTATGCTCACAGGCCCATATTACTGGGAAATGTCAAGACGGGGTTTCTCAACTTGAGCCAGGCGCGCCCGAAGCCGACTCCGTCAAGGGCGTGGAACCACACATTTATGGGGCCGTCTTACGGGATCGGGTTGAAAATCGCGGCAAGGGCCCCGGAACCAACAAGCCCTGGCACCAAGAAATGACGAGGTTTGTTGCCGGCTTCGAACTCAAGTCATCTCTCACGGACTCTCCGCGCGGACTTCGGGGTTCGGCTATTCCGTCCTTCCTCGTTCTCGCAACGTTCCAGAAGCTCTATCCTTGAAGCTCAGACTCGTGTTGAGATGCGTCTCCCAATGAGACCGTCGTAAACACGAGACACGTCCAAACTTTGTTCTCCTTACCTGGCCTTTTGTCAAGGCAGTGTGCCGGGCCTCTGTCTGCTCTCTCTCAGTTGAGTGGAATGCGAATGGCTGGGCGCCTCGAACAAATGAACTCTGCCAAATTCAAACCCCCGAAGCCACTTCCCCGCGTCCCTCTTCTCCAATAATACTGGGTTTCCGCTAGGGTACCTTACAGCGTAGTTCAATGACGCCCAGTTCTGGGGTAACGCACTTGGTGGGACTACGTGACACCCCTAGATCCATTTTCGCTTCGCCTCGCATGAAAAGCATCTGCCGGCTGTTCGTTTCGGGATCTGGTGGGACAAGGGAAGGGTAAAGACTGGGGGAAGCTTGGAGCTCGGGTGCTCGGTCAAGCAGCAGTAGTGAAGCACGGCAGATCGGTAAAAATCCCAAACGACAAACCCCCAAAACTGCTTCTCCAAAGGCACCTTTTGCGTTTATTTTTGAAGTCCGACTCCGTGACCTCGGTAAGCTGGCCAGCACCTTGGTATTTGGGTAGCCCCACGTTCCCCAAGGATCCAGCTCCATATCTCGGGCCTGACGACGGCATAGGTTCATTGTTGAAACCCCAACCTTCTCAAGAAGTTATCTGCGCAGCTTTTCACGTAGATATCGTCATTGTATCGCAAAAGCCTCGCCACATATCAGTGATCATCGGGAATTGGAATCGCTGTGCCAAGCTGCAGCTACTGGAGTTCGATTGAGGGTAGAGCTAAGAACGTTCGGACAGTCTCCAAAATTAAGGCGAAGAAACGGGAACCATGGCACTAGGTAAGATTACCTTAATCGCGACCACTGAACACCGCCATAACCATGAACGCGCGCTCACTCGATAGCAGTCACTGCCGCAGCGCTGGCTGGCAGCATGGCCTCCAGCATGTACGTAGATGCCAAATACCACATCTCCAAGGACTTCAAGGCCATTAGAGGTCGACGAACGATGACAAAATTTGTTGAAAACTCGAGTAAGAAAAGCCGGAGCCTGTTCGAAACTTGTACGATAGACTGACCAATGATTCAGTCAAGAACAGCCGTGTTTCTCCCTATTACTTCTTCGAAGAAGCGGTCCAGAAGCATCCGTACGATGAAGCCATCTGGACGCGAAGCGGCAGCGTGTCGTGGAAGTTGACCTACGACCGAGCGAACCAGTATGCACAGATGTTCTTGTCGCAAGGGGTCAGGCCTGGGGACTTCGTTGCGATTCTCATGCAAAACTCGCCCGACTTTGCGTTCGCCTGGGTTGGACTACTTGCCATTGGCGCGGCGCCCGCCATGATTAACTACAACCTTGTGGGCAAAGCCCTTCTCGGCTGCATCGAAATCAGCACCGCCAAGCTCGTAGTGGTGGACGGAAGCCCTGAGATTGCCGCCAAGTACAACGACGTTCAGACCGAGTTGGACCTCAAAGGCGTCAAAGTCGTCAACATTGGGGAGGAGAGGGAAAGAATATACCAGATGGATCCCATTCGACCGAGAGACGAGCTCAGGAAGAAATTGACGCCAGCTGATGCAATGGCCATGTTCTACACAAGGTAAGCTCATCGAAGTCGGGTCTTGACTTATCTGACAACTGCAGTGGGACTACCGGCCTACCAAAGGCTGTCGTCATGCCTGCCGCTGCTGCAGGTAGCCTTGCATTGTCCGTGAGTAGATGATCCGCTTTCTGCCTTCCTCCGGCTTTCTAATCATGTCCAGAATGACCTTGGCTTGCATCCGACAAACGGCGGCAATGAGAGATGCTACATTTGCATGGTAAGTGGATGCGCCTATGCTGTGATAATCACACTCTCTAACTAGATGAGTATAGCCGTACTATCACGGGACTGGTGGTATTACCATGATATCCCAGATTTTGGTGAGAAATTCCCATTATGCGCTACTCCACCAGCGAGTCCTGGTTTAACACGATATAGTCCGGTTCCACAGTCTGCATGGCGCCCAAGTTCAGTGTCTCGAACTTCTGGCAAGATGTCCGTGACTCCCACGCGACTTGGTTCGTCTACGTTGGAGAGACTCTTCGATACCTCTTGGCCTCGCCGCCCTCGCCGCGCGACAAAGACCACAATATCCATGCCGTCTTCGGCAACGGATGCCGACCCGATGTATGGAAACGCTTCCAGGAGAGGTTCGGCATCGACACGATCTGCGAATTCTACAACAGCACCGAGGGCGCATTGGGGCTTCGAAACCTCTCTCGGGGAGACTTCTTTGCGAATGCTCTTGGTCACCACGGGCTTCTGCTCCGACTCAAGTACAGAAACATGGTGGTACCTGTAGAGATTGATGCGGAGACCGGTAACATCAAGCGAGATCCAAAGACTGGACTCGCCTTGCGCGCATCATATGAGGTCGGTGGAGAGATCCTGGTTGAGCATCCAGGAGAACGAGCATTCCCGGGGTACTTCAACAATGAGGACGCCACCAACAAGAAGTTTGTCCGCGATATCCTGAAGAAGGGAGATTGCTTCTATCGGACTGGAGACTCATTACGGCGCGATACTGAAGGCAGATGGTTCTTCCTTGACCGGTAAGTGTCAGAAATATCGCACTCCCGGCTGCACCTACTAACACAAATCCAGTCTAGGTGACACGTATCGCTGGAAAGGAGAGAACGTCTCGACTGCGGAAGTCTCAGAGGTCCTTGGCAGCTATCCGGGCGTCAACGAGGCAGTCGTCTACGGCGTCCAGCTTCCCGGCCATGATGGTAAAGCTGGCGCGGCAGCCCTCGACATCGCTGCGGATCAGAAGGGGTCGTTTAACTATACCGACTTCCTCAGGTGAATAGACTCGGCCTCAAGGTTTCGCAGGCATCAAGACTGACTTGTTAACAGTTTCGCCCGATCAAAGCTGCCAAGATACGCTGTGCCAGTCTTCATCCGACTCTTGAATGAGGGAACGGCGACGCACAACAATAAGCAGAACAAGGTGCCGCTGAAAAATGAGGGCGTTGATCCAAGCAAGATCCAAGGGGGTGATCAACTGTTGTGGATCGAGAAGCACGGGAAAGGCAACACATATGTCCCATTCACTCAGGATGACTGGAACAACCTCGGTATGGGCAAGGCTAAGCTGTAATTGTTCTAGAGAGGCACATCGTGTAGATAAACGGTGTGATGAGGAGTCACACGAATGCTCAAAATGTCTGAAAAGTAACCCCATGTTACCTTACTAAAGATTCTTGTCGATCTCGGGGAACTTACCAAAACCGACCACTTTATGCGACAAGGCAAGTCCCGTCTATCTATCGCACGGTAGGATGTGACGAACCCCGCACGACGCAATCACGCAGCAAGGTCCTGGTGCGCGGGGGAACACCCCTGCTCGGTTCACATGGAGATCAGCACGAAATGGGATGGCTGGGACCGAGGCCGGCAAAAGACAAACAAGATGAGGTGAACCATGGGAATCCCTTGATCTGGATGTCGCGTCCAGAGGTTCCAGTTGATATGAGCAGCGTATCCCTAGAGATGACCGTTTCTTTGGTCCACTATTCCTCTCAAGTCTGAAGTCCGTGGTTCATCGTCAATATGGCCGGCATCAAGAGAACACGCATCATTTTTGCGCTGGTCATCACTGTCATTCTGATTCTACTGTTCAAGAAGGGCGACGCGAATCCCCAAACATCACAATGGACACCCAATTCACCACCAGAGCAGCCACTGGGCGGCTCGCCCATCACTCTCGACATCCCTCCAGATCACATCGAGGTACCCATCATCGACAACAATCTCGAGTTCCAGCCGCCGCCAATCGAGTCGCACGTCCTCCCCGACGCACATAAGCTCGCAACAGCCGACGACTTCATCCCCCACTTTGCTGCCGTGACTAGTATCAAGGGCATCTCCCAGCGGGAAGCCCGCGCATCATGTACCTGGCCAGCGGACATGTATGTCGATTTTCAATTCTCCGACTCTCTGCCGTGGGTTATTGAAGAACGGCCGGTGCTTGAAATTGAGCTGCGCAGACGCGAGTGGCATGATTTCGTCAAAAGCGGCATGATCCCATACGCACGCGTCAAGGATCGTTTTTCCGGGCGAGGGCTGGTCATAGTCGCAGGCAACGCCGACACGGTGATGCGCGTCAAAGTGATCTTGCGGCAGCTGAAGAGGCTTGGGTCGACAATCGCCATTGAGATTCACTACTGGGACACCGAGATGAACATGGGCGCTATGGCATATCTCAATGCCCTCTATGAGCCAATATACTACAACGACTTATCCAAGGATCATAATATCGTGCATATCAAGAAGGATGGGATCTTTGGGATCAACTATCAGCTGAAGACTGCCGCACTGCTCAACTCGCGTTGGGCTGAGCCTCTGCTGCTAGACTCCGACAACATTCCCATGATCGACCCGTCAACTCTCTACGACTCGATTCAGTACACAGAATACCACTCCGTATTCTGGCCCGACATCGCTCGCACGCGCCCTCAAAACCCCGCCTGGGCCATTTTCAATACGCCATGCCGAATGGCCGAGCACGAGCAGGAGAGCGGACAACTTCTGGTCAACAAACAGCGCTTCTGGTACCATCTCCAACTTGCCTCTTGGCTCAACAACGAGCAGGGGAAATACTACAACGAGATCCTGCTGGGCGACAAGGACATGTTCCGCTTCGCGTGGCACGCTCTGCGGACAATGTTTGGAAAGCCCAAGAAATGGGTCACGAGTGTCGGAACGGAGAATGATGGGTTCTACTGCGGGCATTCGTTCGCGCAGCACCACCCAGACGATGGCCGCGTCGCCTTCCTCCATGGAGGGCTTGTCAAGACTGCATCTCTCGAAGTCATGAGGTGGAATCGGGACATTAAGGGCGGATATCTACGGCATTACAAGAGGGCGCTGAGCGAAGAGAGTCCCGAGGTGAATGTCAACGTCGCCATCAAATTCGATGGCGCTACATACATGCCTCAGCATTCTGAAAAGTTTGTAGCCGCTCAATGCACCGATATGTTTGATGTCCAGGCTAGAGACTTGAACGAGATTCTACCTGGGGTCGAGCAGACGTTCCGCGAAATCGGTGGGTACTGGCAGCTGGACCAAGAAGATGCGACCAAGCTGGGGCAGTTTGGATCTTTACCTGCCAGCTGAAGTCCGAGACGTTACGGCTTGCCAGACAGAACAAACAGAACCACGAGGAAACTAGACTTGTGTGCTGCCCCTGACGATCCTCGACGGGCCGATGGCTCCCAACCTAGCGCCAGGCGCCAGCAAGGAGAGGGGGGTCAAAGACACCGAAAAAAGGACAAAGAAGGTTTAGTGCCGTTGCCGCCGTCTTCTCGGGTTCAGAAACGTTCTCTTGCAGGAACACTTAAAGACCAACACGAGGAAGCAGGATGCCGCTCGGTCAGCTCGCCCAGACCGAGGTCCAGAGTAAGGCTCGAAGGCTTCGAGCTTATTCTATCAGCTTGTGTCTGACCAGTCGAAGCCGGCCCGATGTCAGCAGCCCTCCTCGGACGAGGCGTGTCAGTGTCATGCGGGAACGAGGGCATTTCGATTGTCAGAAAAGCTTGGCATGACAAGTCAAGAGAGCGAGGAAATTGCAAGGCTGAATAAAGAAGAGGGTGTTGAGTGATTCGGTCTTCACTACAGAAAGGCACGATACTGATGTCAGAACATGAGGAATTGCTTGCGCGTCCAATCTGCCAGGCGGCGACTTGCACTCCCACTTCACGTCGATGCGTGTCCATACGTTCACGAGACACGACCAATCTAGCAGGGGGGAAACGTAAAGGAAATCCCTGTACCAAAAGATCCTCTACTATTACGAGTTAGAAATAGCATCTCAATTATTGGACGATCCAGCTGGTTGGCGCGCCATCCGAGCGTTGAAAGTTTCTTAGACAGCATCGGACGACAAGAAACGTCCATCCACCTCACGAGTCACATAGGAAAACAAGCTCAACGGTGGTCGTGTTCAGAGTATTAGGGTCTTCTGTGCCATCCCACCTGATGTTTCAGGGGAACTTAGCAGCCAAGCCGTGCCGTCGCACGCTAGAAGCAGCATTGGATTAGCGTCGGGATTGTGCAGGATACGGGATGCAACGCTAAAGCAACTCTCTCCTTTGTGGGATTGCGACTCGCTTCATTACCCCTGAACAACAGTAACTCTGCTCTAACTCGGTCAAAGTAAGTTACTCGAAGGGGAAAAGTGGTCTCACCCGTAGATCGGATCTGGATTAGAGCCAGTACGAAGATGGGAGCTAAGAAATGTTATGCGTCTGAACCCGCGTTCTGTTCCTGGCACATCTCTCAAGGTCGGATGATGGGTGCATCGATACGAAGCACGGCGACAGACATTGGCAGACTGCCAGACATGGTGCAAGTGAGTCCATGTCCGCACGTAATTCAAGATGAACAACTCTTACTGACTATTGACGTTCGTTTGCAGCAAACCTCGACAGTAATACTAATACCCCAGATAATAGAGCAAGGGAAACAATGCCTAGCAAGTGGTATCTCGACGTGGTATTAGTCGGCACACAGACCTCTTTGTTTCCTCCTGGTCAACGCCTCGCTCACCGCTGTAGCAACCACCGTCTTGCCCCGGTCTGGCTATCCAATCACCATCAACACGATTCTCGTCCGACTCTTCAAGGCTTCGTGGAGGCGGAGCAAAAGTGCACAAGGTAGCGCTTGGACTGAAGCAACTCCTACTCGGTTGACACGGCCCAATACGAGGCTACCAACGACTGACAGCAGATGAGAAGGAGGAAAAGCAAGTCTTCACTACAACGTCGACGGCGCCGAGACGCCCCGGAACTAACCAACGCGACTGGAGACTCCTCATCTCCACAGTCAGCGTTCAAGCTGTACGATGGCTTCTTTTGCCAAGAATAGATTCGCAGGGAAGAGAGCACGGCCTCCCGGGCTTGGAAGCTATCGATGAGGATATAATGAACCCATGATGCCCAGTCTCTAGCACTTGGCTCATCAGGATACGCCTCATCATCTCCTTCGTCTCTAACATTCTTTCTCGATTCTATAGAATCATCCTTTCGTTCTACCACTTCGGCATACAGTAATACACTCTGCCTAGACCACTCTCTATCAACTTCTTTTCTTCCAGATACACAACTATTTCGAACTCATCATGCGTGTGTCAACTTTCCTCACCACCGCCCTCGCGGCCACACCCATCGTTGCCTACCCCGGCATGAAGAATACATTTGCCGAGATCCGCTCCCGCGCCGATGTAGACGGTAACGGCGCCGACGACGGTGACTCCAACGAGCTCATTGGCGACCTTATCACCCTCGACGACTCCAAGCTCACCGCCGTCGGCAGCAGCGTCAAAAAGCTCCTCACCGGTTTCGATAAGCCCGAGAGCGACGACGCCTACCCAACCGTCGGAAGATCTGGCACTCTCGCACCAAAAGGCTCCGCAGCTTGCGCTGCTGACACCTGCTGCATCTGGAAGTATATCGCCAACGATCTTCAGGGTACCTTCAGAGGCCGGTCCGGCCGTTGCACCGACTTCGCCCGTGCTGCCGTCCGCCTGGGCTTCCACGATGCTGGCGGTTGGTCCAAGGGTACCGGCAATCTTGGTGGAGCTGACGGCTCTATCATCCTTGCTTCCGAGGAGATGTCCCGCGGCGAGAACCATGGTCTTGAGGAGATCGTTGCCCAGACACAGGTCTGGTTCGACCGGTATAAGCAGTTCGGAATCGGAATGGCCGATCTCATTCAGTTCTCGGCAACTGTAGCCACTGTCGTGTAAGTCCATCTAGGCCCTTGGTCTGCCAATCTGAGCATGAACTGATCTCATGATAGCTGCCCCTTGGGTCCCCGCATCCGCACATACGTCGGCCGCAAGGACTCGTCCGTCCCGGCTCCTAACAACCTTCTTCCTCCCGTCACCGGCTCTGCCGATTTCTTGATCGAGCTCTTTGAGAACAAGACCATTAAGCCCCACGGCCTCACCGCACTCATCGGTGCCCACACCACCAGCCAGCAGCGCTTCGTGGACCCCAGCCGCGCCGGCGACCCGCAAGACAGCACCCCCGGTGTCTGGGACGTCAAGTTCTACAAGGAGACCCTCGGATCAGCCCCAGCTCGTGTCTTCAAGTTCGCCAGCGATGTCGTTCTCTCCAAGGATTCCCGCATCAGCGCCGAGTTCCAAGCGTTCGCCGGCCAAGGTGGACAGTCTCACTGGAACGAGGACTACGCTCGCGAGTACATCCGTCTCTCTCTTCTTGGTGTCTTCAACATCAACGACTTGACTGAGTGCACCAAGGCCCTGCCTCCTCGCACCGGAAGCACCTTCAATGCTCCCGACCAGGCTGTTTTGGACAAGTGGCTCGCTACCAAGGACCGTCTTAACAACATTGCCGACCAGCTGAGGAACGGTGGCGACATCAACGGTATGATTGCCTCTGTTATGAGCTGGCTGAAGGGAGTCTTCCACTTCAGGTGGTAAGCATCTTCTGGTTCTCATCCTGTCATGTTCGGGACATAGTCACATAGAGGCGTTCGGGTCTATTTATTGGTATACAAAAACCGCCGTATCCGGCAACAGTAGATACAAACCACATAATGTCTATATCTAATCTAAACCACACTTGGTTTCCATGAAAGTAGCAGGCCGTTTGTCATAGTTGTACCATGCCATCGTGCTTCTCCTTGTCGATTTGTGCCCTGTCGGCAGAGAAGGAGGTATCCAAGACACTTGGTCTCAATGATAGTCCTTGAACTATAAGTTATAGCACTGTCTTTGACCAGACATTTAAGCTAGCGCTCTGTCCCCCGCAATCTAGGCACACGTTACTCTCGTGTAGACGAAACGTCTGGTGAGTGCCCCCATCGTGACCCGCTCCAACTCCACAGACGCACAACTCGTCTCCCACCAGCTTTCTTGAGCAAAACTGCGGCGCACTCTGAACATCCAGAACATTGTACGATGCTTCAGGATCACTAGCCCTGGTGGTCTAGCGGTATGATTCTTCCTTAGGGCTTCAATTAGATTTTCGAGTCTTAACAGCCAGATTGGAAGAGGTCCCAGGTTCGAATCCTGGCCAGGGCCTATCTTTTAGCTTCTGTAAGCTTCTCCCGCAGCCATCTGGCCTTTTTGCTCATGGTAGTCAGTTACCAGAGCTTTTGAACTATCTAGACAGATTTTCAACCTGTATCTCGGACAGACGCATCAATATGAGTAATTTCTACTATTGAAATCTCTAACGCTGAACAATCTTAATACAGAATTTAAACAAAAGTAATGTGCTATACTCCGGATCCAAATTTCTTGCAATAGGCAAATGCATGTCTATCATGGTGTCATGATCACTTAGGAACACAGACGCAATTGGCCGAGTTGTTCCCTTTACACGAGGATCCGCCACGTTTCTGTAGGCCTCATAATCAGGATTGACACCTACGAAGAGTAGAAACGCCAAGAAGGCTTGATAAATACTACTCACCATTCCTTGCTTGCCGCAAACATCATTACAAATCGCAACGGAGTCGCAACCTTCTCCAGGCGTCTGAGGTAACGCATTCGCGAAGTAGGCAAGAGCCATCAACAGCGTAGCGTACGGAATGGTCTTCATGTTCGTTGAAAAGCTGTTGAACCGGATCAAGATGATGATTAATATGCGAACTGTGACTCTAGTCGGCTCTTTTTGAAGTGGATGGTCTGATCGTAGATCTTAGAGTTGTGGAGTGCTAAGCATTGTTTTCATTTGGGGAAGCTAAGTAGATATTTATCCAGGTTCCATACTCGCATCCACGCAGACGGTCAGAAAGCGAACGCGGTATTCAGCGCAGTCATGCTGGCCATGTCATCATGTCATGTTTCGGAAGACGGGTTGACTCATGTTGTGCAGACGGCAGGCCATCGATTGATTCGTGCCCCGGACTTTCCTGTGTCGTCTCAAGAAGTGAAACAAGCTTGAAGTTCACCTCGTATTCTGGAAAGCTTAAGATCACCGGTGATCCAAACTGCCGGAAATCTGCCATACCAGTAATGACCTGGCATCTCAATTGTCGCCCTAGTGTATCTGCACTGGGTTTGACTTGAACACTGAGAGCCTTTGTAGGGCTGTGATTGTTTGAAGATGTCGCCGGTCATCCGCACAGGTCGTAGCCCACTGGATTCGGATTTGCCTCCCTCGCTTTCAGAAAAGGCTGCTGTTGAATTTCTTGAATCATGTGCAGAATTGATTACGACTTGGTTGTTTCGAATGAACCGATGAAACTGCGAATACCCACGGGGTCGAATATCCACCAGCCCGACCCTACGAGGACTTCTAGCCCTTTTGAGGCTTCCGAATTCAAGGCTGAATACCGTAGTAGCCCACTAAAAACTTACTTGCGCTCTGCTTATTTAGGTATCATGCGTTGGAACAAGAGGAAATTGGAGAGGGAGAGATAGTTCGATGGATGAGAAGGCAAGTTGAGGTTTTGGAGCAATGTAGAGTCATTAACATTAGCAAGAGTCAATACCTGACTTTAACCGACATCCCCATAAAAGACTCAGCATGAAAGTTGAAATCCATAGAGTTTTCTAAACCCTCGTGCCTCCGTCAGTGCTGTGAGCAAAGGTTATATTTCGAGCTCTATGAAATTGTCCCAACTTGAGGGGAAAAAGCCTAGTGTTTATGCGAGGGAAAGTATGATAAGGGTGAGATTCCACTCGCTGCCTGCATATCTGTAACTCCGGACATGATGTGAGCTACATTTGTTTGCTCGTGTCCGCTAGTTATTCATTACAAAAGTCCCATCTTAAACACTCAACTAGCAAGTTGCCGGCCAACAGTGACCCAATCGGCATCGTCGGCTCACCTATACAAATGGGGCGTCTTCAAGGCTCGATATTCTCTCAACTGCCTGCGGGTTTCAGGTCTCGATTTAGTGTTGGAGGAACTTTGGTGTTGCCAGCGATCTAGAAGTCTTGACACCTGCTCCTTTTGTATTCACTCTCGAGAAACTAGATGCGGCGCAGTCACGCCTAGGCTCAGGGGAAAGCCTCTGCACTCAACGCCGCCTCGGAAAGAACCTAGATGCAGCCTTGCAACGGCCCTGGTTCCGGCGAACCGAGAGGGCGGCTCAGCAACAATCTGGGGATTGTTGCTGACCAGGGGGTCTATACCAAAGTTCCAATATTTTCCGTCCGTCGCGTGACCCCGTACAACATTGCAGAGATTCTGAATGGTTTTCAATGTTCTTGAAAAAGGTTGACAGGAGTTGAGCGGAAGGCATATCGAAATAGCATACATGTAGTCTTCAAGAGTTAATACTGAGTTTGCTTCCTTCACATGAGGCCCGGCATAGTCTAATCGAAATGCTCGCAGAGCATCTCGCCGCATAAAAACAAGCTTATATGCTTAAACGAATTTAACTCCTGTTCGATAATTCAGGTGGGTCGCTCATCTCCCCATGCCTCTGGCTATAAAGCGAAAACCGAAGTCCGATAGGTCCAGGGTTCATTGACTTTCCACCAGTTACAGGCGTTCAATCCCACACCCAATTGAGGATTTTTAGGAACTAGGTGCCGAGTAGAAGGTGGTGGAAGTTGAAAATTCAAATGATCAAAGCAGAAATTGGTATGAGCGAAATCACATGTGACCCTCTCAATGCTAACGAGATTTGGCCGTTGTAGGCCCACAGCATGAATTTGTCCTCGCCAGAGGGCGTAACAATGCTTGTCGTGATGCAGGTAAGCTCCCGTTTAACACCAAAGTTCTATTCTTCGGCGACTACTACGCGATTTCTCTGAGCTTCCCTAAGGAAAGATCCTTATGACAAAGCCGAGGCCTTCGAGTTTCGTTGACAAACAGAGCGACATAAACAGTTGAGGCCATCTCGCTCAAGTCAACAGCAATTCTTGGAACATCGAGCCCACTCCAACTCTCTTCCCTAGTCCAGCATTTTCCACCAGTGTTCGCGCTTAACATTCATCATGAAGATCTCTACTGTTCTTCTCGGCCTAGTCGCAACTGTGGCCTCGTCGGCCATCCCCAGCGAGGTGAGTACCCAAGAAGCCGATGATTTGAGTGATGACTGACGTGAACGGCCTAGCCTCGCGGTGTTGAAGTCCAATACGCGCCCCTACCTTTTCCAATTGGCCAGGCCGGATGGGTTGGGGTCTTGGAGGAGGGAGGCCCTGTGGTTGAGGTCTGGGGATCCGACCTACTCGTAAGACAATCTCTTTTCTCTCGTGGTACCAATCTTTCTCCTTACTTATAGCATTCTTAGGATATTGAAGCCAAGGTTCAGGAGGCGCACAGCGCGTCCATCTTCAACGGCACTGTCGATGTTGAAGGCATTCCCGCTACCCCTGAGGTTGCCACAGCCTTCTACAATGAAGCCCAGAACCGCCAAAACGCAAAGCGATCCCTTGAGAAGAGAGTACGTTACACGTTCCATGTCCTAAATCTCCACAGTCACTAGCAAAACACTAACGTTGTGATGTTCAAGGCTCCCCATTGCTTCGAGAAATGGGGTAAAGTAGATGGCTTCCAGGTCAACACTGGCGTGAACAATTTGCGCGCCGTCAACGGAGGTTGCAAGGTCAGAGCGCGCCAGTGTATTCGCACCCAGTGTGTCGGTGAAGCGGCAATCGCTCTTTGTAACGACAACTATTACGATCTCGAGGTCTCATGCGGTCACGTTGCCGATCTTGCGCAGGCTATCGCCCACGACTGCATCTGGGTGGACATTTGCTTTGACCCAAAGCAGCCAGCCCATACCTGCAAGACTTGGTCCGCTGGCCAGAACTTTGACGGCAGTCACAACGTGATTGTTGGCAACTGTGGTGCTGTCAGCTCTAGTGGCCAGCCTGTCAAGGCTTAGAGATTCTGTGAAAGCCATCATGCCATGGTGGATTACTTCAGTACGCGGGCTTCGCTGGCAAACGTTCCAAGCCTGTGGAACATTCTTTCCAGCCGCTTTGATTCTTTCTTGAATACCTAAATACATCATCGCAAAAGTATGATATAGGAAAGCATTTACTGTTTGCAGACCCAACAAGTATTTAGCCACCTGATGATCTAATTGAAGCAGGCGCCTTTGGCATCTCCGGTGGCTGAAGCACAGTTTGCCTCAAAGTCAAATGCCGGGCCTCTTATCTCTACGGAAGGATCCAGATAGGACATCGTATCAGCTCGTAGACGTCAACAGGGGCTCGTCTTTCCAGTCGGCAGACTACCCTTCCAATTCGTGACCCCGGTATGATCAAAAGTTCCTCAACTCTGTATACTATGATGGGTTTTGGCACTTGTTGCGCCTCTGTTTGAGATCATTATGCCTTACGAATGGCATGTAGTCGCATTGCGTCTGACCTTGCGTCTGACTTGGTTGACAGAAATCCCTTTCGGGAATGTTGAACGCTCCCTGGGGACTTCGGGGCCCGCGCTCCATGGGATGCCGGTTTTCCGGTCGAGGTCTTGTCGTGCAAATCCGTGTAGGTCAAATGCGAACCTGGAGTTGAACATTTGCAGAGCATGCACAGTCAATTCTAAGTCTCATATGTTCCTGCAGGAACTTTTGTTAATCGATGACATTGGCGACGAGGCAGTGCTAGATTGACTCCTGCCGGCGAGGACCTCGGTTTCAACTGGGTTCGATGACGGACCACCCAACGTGGTACATGGATCATCATCTCTGGCATTACAGTAGAGCTTTGATATGGGGCACTAGGTACTATGACCTGGGCGTGATGAAGCAAGCATGAAGACCAGATCTACCTGCATCAAACGATTCCGAGGTCATCGGGAAGGCAAGGGCCCAGGATTACAGCTCGTGCAGTAGTTGGTTCATCTTCACTGAATAGCATAAGTTGGTACGAATGATATGCACAAAAGTGTGTGTCGTCTAATTTTATCTACTCTGTGACTGGAGTTACATAGCATCTTAAATGACCCTTGAACAACGCAAGCCCAACATCAATCCAGTCGAAGTCGTCGTCATTTGTCCCATCTAAGCTCAGGTCGAAGCGACGGAAGAGGTTTGCGTACGCAAGATACAACTCGCACCATGCCAAGTTGATCCCGAGACAGCTGCGCGGTCCCTTGGAGAATGGGACGAAATAACGATCAAGCCTTTGTTTCGCAGCCTCGTCTGCTACAAGCCATCGCTCCGGGGTGTACTGATCAGGGTTCTCAAATGCCCATGGATGTTGCATGGGAAATAGAACCCCCATGCTCACAATCGTCTAGGAGTCGTGTCAATCCTCTGGTTATTGCATTCTCTGTATTAGGTCGAAACTCACGTTTCCTGGGACTTCTGCCCCGCCAATTTTTGCTCCATGGGGAGGCACGAGCCTAGAATTTTCAGATGTGGTTGTTGGTGCCATCCGTAGTGCTTCCTTAATGACCGATGTCTGCCTTCATGTTAGCTTCAATCAAGAGTGGTGGCGAGATACTCACCAAATAAGGCAGTTTCTCCAGCTGTTGTGCCGTTGGTGTAGGGCCTTTCAAATCTGGCCATACTTCCTTCAGCTCTGTCTTCAACCTCGCATACTTCTCAGGGTGCTTGCACAGGTGATAGGTGCCAAGCGTCATAGTTGCTCCGGTTGTATCAGTGCCGGCGATGACAAGAGCAATGGCCTCTTCCATCAACGACGCACGAGAAGGCGGAGGCCTGGACAGGCTGTAGTTTTCTGGATCTGTGAGTGCGCCGTAGATCATTGGGGTCTCATCTGGACTGGGCTTCCCGACATTGGCCCTGATGTTGTCAATTTGTTCCGCGAACATCTGACAGCAAGATACTTGTTAGCCGGACTTCTCACGGATTTGAATGTCCATTCTTATAGGGCCTAGATAGCGAACGCACGTTTTTCATCTGCGCGAATGCCACGCCGCTCTTGAAGAACGTAAGGCCAACCCACTCTGGCACCCAGAGGATGAGCTGCCTCACTAGCCAGAAGTGCTTAAACACCATGAACCAAGCGACGATACTTTCCATGGACTCCAGAATCGGGCTATGGAAGTCTTCATGCTCGAAACAAGCTGCTGATTTTCCAAAACAGATGGACGTGATTGTCTCCAGGCCAATGCACCGAAATGCGAGACTCATGTTGACAGAAACGCCCCCTTCGTAATGTTTGACCAAGTTTGAACAGAACTTGTTAATCTGAACGTACGGTCAACGAAGAATCCTACGGGTACACATAGTATATGCTTGCGTTTTCTTGTATAAGTTGCTCTCGGTTGTAAACAGAACTCTTGGAGAAGAATGGATGGAGGATGTCCTTGCGATTCTTGTTGTCTTGGTGTTTGACAAAGGTGACGGTGGCACCGTCGCCGCCTAGAAGAGCGTACATGAACGGATCTTTGTCGAACTTGGTGCGATAGATTCCAGAGTATGCGTCAGGATGGTTGAAGTGAAGCTATCGCCATGAGTGACCATGCGTTCAACGAGACGTCAGATTTGCTTACCCGGTTCGGCCCAATTCTAACAATGTCGCCTGTACACAGAGGTCAGAAGAATAAACAACCCCGGAGTCTCATTTAACTACCATATTTGGCATGCAGATCGACACAAATATGATGCATCGATCTATTGACAATAGTCTGCTGATATGTCGACCACCAGCTACTGGCTGCGGCTAGTCGTGGGCCTGGGAACTTGGAGAGTGGGTGGAAATAAACGTTGCGAATGCATTCTCCAAGCCAGAACAAGGCCCAAAGGCTGGTAGCAAATATGATACCAGACTTCAGAGCGTCCAGCGCGAGATTGGTATGGTTCCAAGTCATTGTAAGATGGTGTATGATGGTGTTTGATCAGAGTGTCCCAACAGAAAAGCTCAAGAAGCAAGATAGCGCAATGCAGTAGCAATAGGCGATCCGAAATCCAATAATTCAGCTATATATGAGAGCTCCCTAGCGTTAGGAGGTAAAGTAAGGTCTGAAATATTTCCTATCAGGGACGATTCGTTGTAAACGCAATACAAGCCCCCTCCCCCTACGATACTACGTTGGAGGCCATGTAAACAAAAGTACCTGGCAGTTGTGACCCAAGCCTGCTTATCAGCCACCCCTACGTTTCGGGTCACGTCCAAGAAACTCAAATGTTGCTATTCTGCAAGATCCATTCCATTTTAATATGACTTGGGCATGGGTCTTTGGCCCCTGCAAGACTCTATGGTACGCTGTCCCGTAGTTTAGCCATACCTTTGACGACCTCACTCATGGCTCAGTGGCCTACGGTCGTAAGGGTCCTGGTAGTACATGAGCTCGAGGATATAAGAGGGTCAAAATTCAACTACTAACGGTAAAGGCCCTTCATGCAACACTACACAACAAATCAAGAAAACCAAATTATCAAATCACCAAAATGCCTTCGTCAAAGTTGAGCGTATCCTCTGTCAACGGTAAGCTCACCGCCCATCGTCTTATCACGCCATATTACACTCTTCTCATACTCCTACAGGGAGCATTTGCGGCCCGGAGAATCTGAAAGATGTTTCACAGATTGCTTACGCCTACGATTGGCTCCACGATGCTCCGTATTTGGATCCCAAGACTTCTCTACTCCCGTTGGCCGGCTACGAGCGGCTTCAACAATGCCGTACTCCTTCTACTGACGAAGAAGACGAGCCTACTGATGTTAATGGTTTCGATATCTTTCCCGTTCGAGCCGGTCTGCCTTGGCCGACGGGATTTCCCAAGGCACGCCAGAGCCGCCACTGGGAGGCCGGACTGAGAATCTCTTCAGAGCTCCTGGAGCTTTTCAGCACTGATTCCAGCATGTTCACCGCCGTCAAGCTTAATGGCAGGTCGCTTGCCAGAATTGCGTCTCACGAACTTTTACTGCCGGAAGAGGACCGGTTCACCAAGTTTGCCACGTACCTGTTCCCCGAAGCCGACAAGGAGAGAACCCGCCTTCTCGCAGCCACCATTGTGTTCATTGTCATCTTTGATGGTAAGTGACAATGCATAACTGTGTGTACTTCATAATCGCTGAACTGTCTCACAGACTCGTGGGAGATGCATAGCGAGGACAAGGTACACATCCCATTCCCGGAATAATACTAGGTCCTTGCACTGAGTGAGTATTGACCTTGAAATTTAGCTTGGCGTGGTTCGTGATGATTTTCTCCGCCGCCTGGAGTCCAACGGAGAGAAAGAAAAGTCCAAGTCCGAACTGCAGTCCCTCATCGGTTACGTTGTGGACGGTCTCAAAAGTCACGACAAGATCGCCGGCAACGGAGGCCAGGAGGTCATTGACCGACTCGCGGACTTTTGTCGACATGTCCCGCCCCAGTCAAACTTCGCCAGCCTGGCAGACTACTTATCCTACCGCAAAATTGATGCGGGTGTCCCGTAAGTTCAACATTCATGTCCTTTCAAGTGCCGCGCACTTCTCCTCATCACAAAAGGCCCGACCCGCATCTAACAATCAATTGTTTGCAAGGTATATCTTGGCATGTGTGAAGTTCTCGCTAGAGTCCAATGTTGAAATTGAGGACCCCAAGATGACCAGGATCCTCCGTCTTGTAAGCGATCACGTGTCGCTAGTCAACGACCTGGCATCTTTCGACAAGGAGCTGAAGGCGCTTGAGGACGACAAGGTCTGCTACATGATCAATGCGGTCGACGTCGTGCGTCGTCTGCTTGGATTAGCTACCTATTCTGCCGCCAAGGCCGTCACTTACAGCGTGCAGCTGGAAGTGGAGGCTCAGATGGAGGAGGAGCTGGAAAGGCTTGCCAAAGAAAGAATCTTGTCCCCCAAGGAGGAGCAGTTTGTTTCCGCTGCATTGACCATGACGGCGGGGAACCTATTCTATTCCGTTGTAACTTCCAGATATGGTGGTGAGGCTGCCAAGATTGATGTCTAACGACAGACATGGCCCAAAAGGCGATTGCGGAGCGCGTATGAGTCGGGGAGTTACATCGGTCCAAATATAGGCTTTTGAGATATGTCTACAATACAACGGTTCTGCGTGGATATGCAGGGTCATCAGTGCTACAGTACCAAAAGTGCCTCCCAAGGATCTACCCTATCCCCCCTTCGCGTGGCTGTGAAAGTACACAACTCTATAGGATTATTTCATTACCGATACTCCCCGAGCGAATCATAAAGTGTCTATATCATGATGTCTTGATTCGTCTCGAATCGGCAACTAACAACTTGGCGCGCGCTTCTTGCACGGACACGAAAACCGCGTAATGTCTTTTCCAAGCCTGCTTCTCACTCCTTTTCAAGTGCTTTCGAGCCACTGGCTCTCAGCCTGCCTGTTATTCTTTGTTATTCGTGCTGTCTGTCGTCGCTATGCTAGAAGTCTCAGGAACATTCCTGCAGTCAACTTCCTTGCAACTGTGAGTCGTTGGAACAAGATCCTCCAAGTGTTGTCAACTCGCGCTGAGAGGAACTTGTTAGAAGCACATAGGAAGCTTGGTAAGTCCTTAGACAAAGTTTAACGTCGTTTACTTGTTGAAGCTCAATGATGTAGGTCCCATCGTCCGCATCGCCCACAATGAAGTCTCGATTGCAGATCCAGCAGCTATTCCCATCATCTTTGACAACGAACAGAGATTCGTCAAGGTAAGGTCGCATCCCGCAAAGACCTCTCTACGCTTCAAACCCACCAACACGAACAAGACAGACTGGTATTACATGTTTGGTTTCCCAACACCAGACGACGCCAACCTCTTCTCCGTAATAGATGCAGTCGAACATAAGCGCATGAAGCGCAATGTTGCCTCAGCCTTCTCCATGTCTGCCCTCATGGCCTTGGAAGAATTTGTCGACTCGACTGTGACGTTATTCATCCAGTGTATGGATGAGCTCGCCATATCGCCTTCAGTCCCGCCATCACAGCGCAAGGCTCCGATCAACGTGGTGGAGTGGTTCCAGTGGTACGCCTTTGACGTTGTAGGCGAGCTGAGCTTCTCGCGCCGTCTCGGTTTCCTCGACAGCAAGTCCGATGTGGGCAAGATGACAAAAGTGCTCGATAGCTTCATCCAGTACGCATCTACGGTAGCCATGATGCCAGAACTGCACAAATTCCTTCTCGGAAACCCGTTGGTGGCCTATTTCCTGAGCTCCCCGGCGCTGGTTATCTCGGACGTTACCAAGCAGGAGATGGACAGGCGTGAAGCGGATCCGGATGCAGTGCACGTCGACATCATGGATAAGATCATCCAGTCTCAGAAGAGGATTGGAACTCAGGAGTTTCCGCACAGCGAAATCTTCCAGCATGCCGTGGTCAACCTATCCGGTGGCTCGGACACGACCGGCATCGCCATGGACTCCTTGATTTACCACCTCCTCAAGAACCAACCGGCCTACGAAAAGCTTCAGGCGGAGATAGACCAAGCCGCGGTCAAAGGTAAACTATCGGACCCGCCAAAGTACAGCGAGATAAATCACCAAACCATGCCATACCTCGCGGCATGCATCAAAGAAGCTTTCCGCATTCACCCACCCGTCACCACTACCCTTCCGCGCCATGTGCCACCCGGCGGAGCCTACATCTGCGGCCGCTTCTTTCCGGGCGGTACCAGAGTGAGTGTCTCGCCCTTTGTCGTGGCAAGAGACAAGACCCTCTTTGGGGAAGATTCGGATGCGTTTCGACCGGAGCGTTGGCTCGAGTGTTCACCGGAAAGAGCCTTTGAAATGGAAAATGGTTGTCTGCATGTAGGTTGCTCCCCTAACATTGATTCCCTTTTTCGACACAGATCACTTCTAACTACGACATAGTTCTCTCATGGGGCGCGTATCTGTCTAGGACGCCACATTGCCGTCATGGAAATTTGTAAGGTCATGGCTGCGCTACTAAGACGTTTCCGTCTGGAGCTTGCTGCCCCGGACGAAGAATGGGATGTGCGCACGTACAACCTGCCGAAGCCAAAGTCTCTCAACGTCTGGATATTTCGTAGAGAATAATACAGCGTCTTGATTTGTTGAGCAGCGATCAAGAGCATCACGACTAATGACTCTGCTTGCCATGAACTCAGAAAGCTTATGACTTCTCACTAACGATCATAATCTCCAATCTCTTCCTCGTAATACCTCTCCTCAACTCTCGTGAACCCAACTTTCGGCCCATCAACGGGCCATGGCTCACCTTCCCCGGTAGCAAACAACGCAAAAGACGCGCCAGTGAACACATAAAACCCCGTTGGCGCAAAAGCCTGCCATTTTGACTCAATCTCTGTGACATACGTCGGTTCGTCATTGCCAAAGCTGTATCCCAAGTGATATGCTAATGGTTCGGCCCGAATATGGAACCTGAGCCCGCCCTTGAGCGGAGACGACGAGTTGAGAGGCCGTTGCCAGTACTGTTGTGGAATCCATGTCAGCATACCCTCGTCGTTCCATCTGTTTGAGCCTCAGCCCAGCGGAGAGAACCCAATGGTAAACAAAAACTCACATCAACAGTCCCGTTCCTCCTAACCTCCGTAAACAAACAAACCCCCCCAACATCATCACATCCCTTAACACCAACATCCTGATGCTGAAACTCACTCAAATAACTCGCCACACCAACCCTCATCCTCTGCCCCAACAGCCCCTCAAATCCAAGCAGTTCCGCAGAAAACGTCATGTTCAGCGATGTCTGCTTCCGTAGTACCGCCGCGGGGTGATCCCGGTCACTTAGACCAAAGACATTGGGCTTGAAGACTAGACGCCCGTTGTAGATATCGTACGATTTGACGTACGGCGTCCGGAGCTGGTACCATGATGGATCTAGCTCTTTTCCAGAGAAGTCGTCCATCCAAGGGTCGGGCGTGTTCTTGGGTCCCGTCTTGGGGCCTACTTCTTCGCTGAGGAGAATGGGATTGCCGTTGTTGATGAAAGGCCAGTCGTTTTCCCATGTTACTTCTGCAAGGAACGTCTCGCGGCCTACAAACGACACGTTAGCTCTCATATGGTAGGAGCATGTACCTTGAGAATCGAACATACCTAGAGGCGAGCTCCCATTCACATTCCGCCTCGCAATGAACGAAGCAAACCACTTCCCATCAGCAGCCTCCACAAATGTCGCATGCCCCGTCGATTGCACAGTCAAATTCTTGGCCCCCCATTGTCCGTTATACATGAGAGGATTATGCGGACATGGCTCAAACGGCCCAGACGGCGACTTACTTCTCGCAATCGAGGCGCGGTGCAATTCATCGGTGCCGCCTATCACTCACGTCAGTCTCATACAAACAACCAGACGCAAAGTAGCACATGGCAAAAGACTCACCCTCAGCAATAAGCAAATAATACCAACCCCCTCTCAAAAACATCTTGGGCCCCTCAGGTCTAGCCGTCGCATTCCTCTCCAACGTCCCGTTCCAAAGACTCTTATACCCATCGCCCACGCACTTCCCACTCGAAACTGAGACCTCACACTGCGCAATCCCCCAAAGCCTCTCTTTATTATTATTCGGCGCCATCAGATTCAAATACGTCCTCCCTGTCGCCGGATCATGGAATAACTCTGGGTCGATGCCCCACGGCTCCGCCCACACGGGGTCGGACCAACTCACAAGATCCGGAGAGGAGATGAACCATACACGCGGCCAGACGCGGGCTGTGGGGTCGTAAGTCCAACGCGTCATGCCGGAGAGGTAGAATTTGCCGTGGAAGTGGGTTAGGCTTGGGGCCCAGGCGCCTGCAAGGTGGTGTTAGGGATATGATTGAGATTGAGAAACAGCCGTTACCGGGGTTCGTGTGAGAGGATTGGAGGTATACTACCAGCTCCGGTTGGGACGCCGTAGAGTTGAAGCTGCTCTGGCCTCGTCAAGGCGTGTGAAACGAGCGTCCACTTCGACAAGTCCTTGCCTATCCACCCTGTATCAGCATGTTGTAGTGACAACACTTTAAAGGTGCGATGGGTATTGTTGTTGATCTTACTGTGATATATCGGCATCCCAGGCCAATACTCAAAGGACGAAGTAGCAATGTAATAATCATCCCCCACACGGAGGATCGCAGGATCAGGGTTGAAACCCGAGACGATGGGGTTCCAAATCGCCCAGGCTGGCGCGAGCAATACGGACAGCGCGAATAGCAGACGCATGGCGGCGAGCATCATTGTGGTATTGTCTCTACCCCGGATGAAATGCCGTTGTATTGATGCAACGGGTCATTGTGCTATTTAATGATCGCATCTCGGTGCCGATAAGGTTTTATCGTGACATTGGTGTGGCTGATTGGCACATCTTGGCGTGGCCGGCGTATTGTCCGGAGCGGATCCCGGGCGGACGCCGGCCGTCTACCGGAGAAAGGGCCGAACAGCACCTTGTGTCTCTCGAGCCCAGCCAATGGTCAAACCCCAAAACCATGTATCAGTATTTGGCCGACATACACGTTGCATGCCACTCGGAGTTTATGTCAAATGTTGATCTTGATGAATTTGATTGCTCCCAATTCTCTTACTATGGTATATCAGACTCCGACCTTTGCACTACCACCCCCACCCTAGTCACAGCCTCGAAATGTTCTGGTATTCTTCAGAATCAGGATGGCTATGCACTAGCCTTCCCATCTGATCTTGAAGTCCTTCAAATGGTAGACGCCAGGCCCGCCACCAAAACGCACACAAACTCACCCCAAAAACGAGGACCCCGCCCTATTAATGCTCCCTCCGGGAGCCTAACGTGGAATAGGCTGAACACCAAAATGACTCGGCCAGAGAGGAAAGAATGAAGGGAAATATGAAATATACAATAGAAACCCAGCAGTCGTAGAGATTGACTCTGGGGGTAGTTGAAATAAAGCAAAACCAACGGCAAAAAATACAAAAACGTTCTCATAGATTCGTGACGACCATTTTCTCTCTTTTTTAAACCCCCGCCATCCATTTTAATGATACTGAGAGATGATTAGAGATGATGAAGATATTCGTGGCGGTTATGTTGGAAGTGTTTAAATCATGCCACCAGGCATGTTTCCGTTGTTCAAGCCGCCTGTCATGGCCGTGGGCTGAGGCATGTTGGGAGGGCTGTTGCCCCGGGTGAGACGGGCACGCATGTTCATGCCATTGGCTTCGCTGATGGTCTTTCGGAGGCGGCGCCGCTGGGAACCAGGACCGTCCTCTTCGTCGCTCACGGAGAACGCGCTGTGGCTGTCATCGCCGTGTTCACGAGGAATCGGCGGAGGGGAGAACGGCAGGTGAGGAGAGCTTGCGCCCATGTCGTCATCTCCTCGCCGTCCCATCATCGAACCAATCATGTTGCGACGCTTCGGGTTAATCGGAGGCACAGGCGGAGCGTTGATGTTGGCGTGTACGCTACCATGAAGGTTTGGTGTCGAGGCGGCCGCACCGAGAATGCTGCCGGATCGAGAACGAGAACCGCTTCTAGAACGGGACTCTGAGGTCTCAGGGAGAGCCACAGTTGGCACGCGCGAGGTTGAAGAGACAAAAGTCGGCTCAGAAATATCCTTCTTCCTGACAACCCTCTTCATCGACTCGTCGAGGCGGTTGACAGGTGCAGCCTCGGAGTTGGGCGACGGCACGGGAGGTGCGGATGGTCGTCGGGAGGGAACGAAAGCGGGCGAAGACTGGCTGACGGGAATCGACGGCGACGGAATAGGAGCCATTGGAGAAATGGGTGATGGCTGACCGGAATCAGGTCCCCGACGGCGGTACTGAACCGCCAGGTTGCCCTGGGACGCAGACCGGTCGAGAGACTTTGCTTGAGGGGCTCCATTCGGATACGGCTGAGGGGGCATGATGGGTGACCGACGAATGTTAGTGCCGGGGAGGCCCGGCGAGTTCAGCATTTGAGGTCTACCAGGAGGGGGCACCATGCCACGCTGCTCTTCGTGTGGTGATGAGATTGTGCCGGTGCGCAGCCGCGCAGGACGGTGAGGCCTATCGCCGCTGCTAGCTTCAGAGCCGCTGCGGTCACGCTCACTCCGTTCAGTCCGGGAAGGAGGGCGGGACGGCGCTCGGCCCTGGCCGTTACCGGTCTGTGGCTCTTCGCTAGGTGCCCGCTGCTGGTAGGTGACAGGAGGCGGTCGGCGCTCACGGGAAGGTGATCGTGGGCCGGGAGTGCGTTCTCGACTACTAGGGGCAGTCCTGGACGCAGGTGGGCCAACCATCGGAATGGACATGGAGCCAGGCATCTGGCTGGGGTTAATAGGGACACTTGATGGGCTCTTCTGAGCCTCCATCAACCGTCGCCTGGCTTGTCTGAATGCTTGAAGTCCAGCGTGCATCGAGTCGTCCTCCTTCTCCTTCTCCGGCTCGTGCGTGGGAAGTACCGGAGCTGTCTCGGCCCTAGGGAACGGTGGCTTCTCGCGTTCGTCATGAATAGGTGAGTGTGGTTCCTTCTCCTCGAAGCTTGACTTGTTCGGGCTGGGAGCGCTACTAATGGTCGAAGTCGCAAGGCCAAGCATCTTGATGGCCTTGGAGTGCTGGCTATCGACGCGGTTCTCGCGGTTGCGATCGATCAAAGAACCACGGCTCGTCTTCTGTCTCAAGATACCCAGAGGGTTCGGACGAGGCAACGACGGCTCTCTTGTACGATCGACGGGGTGTGGTGAGAGCGACCTGCTGTCGCGATCTGACTCCACATACGACGTTAGCCTCTCACGAACGCGGCGCGCGCGGTCAGCGAGTTGGTTGGCAAATTCGTCATGTTCCTTTTCCATCTCGGTGCTTGACCCTGTGTTGCGCTCAGAGGTTGGCTGGGTCTCTGATGGCAGCGTTTGGCGAGGCTGCGAGGTAGGCTCAGGAACCACTGGTTCCTTCTGCTCATTGAACGTCTGCTCATTGTCGTTGAAGGCCGAGTTTCTCCAGTCTGGAGATTGAACTTCCCAAGGATTAGCCATCACTCCCATATCCGCCATAGACTTGGGATCGTATGGGTCAAGAGGGAATCGAGAAGCAAAGTTGGAGGTCTGCGGCGCTGAGCCGTAGATGGATGAAGTGGCACTGTCGGTCCGCAGGTGCTGGCGGACCATTCCGCTGAGGCCGGCAGACGAGGGCAGCGTAGGAGAGTCTTGGGGCGAACTCGTCGTCTCGGCGGACACGGCAGTAAAAGGCTGATCGGATACAGGTGATGGCTCCACCGACGCGCCAGTGCTCAACGAGAGTGGTGTCGGCACGGCAAAGTCCCTGAGTGCGGGATGGTCGCGGTCAGCAGGCCGCCTTGTAGCGCCGTGGAATGCTGCAGCTGGGTTTGTCGCGTCGTCTTGGGGGGAAAGCGAGTCGTCATAGAAGCTCAATCCAGCTTCCTCTTCCTTCACGGTCGGCTCAGTACGAATCATTGGCTCGGGTTTCTCGACCGGCAGCCTCTGAGCCGACGAGGACGAGCGGGATCGGCCGGTAGTTTGGGATGCATTAGACTCGGTGCGGAATCTGTTGGTCGGCGTCTCTCGACCTTGCTGGAGTTGAAGCTGCCTCTGGGCGTATCTGGACTCGTCGTAGGAATGAAGCGGCTTTTGGAACAGTCCCATGGCAGTGGCTTTGCCCCTGTCACTGGGGAGGACAGAGCTTTCCTCACCTTCGCTGATGGGCGGGCTCAGCGGGGGTGCACCTCCAAAGGAAGACTTGGGCTCCGAGTTTGAGGGCACGTTGATACCCAGATCCATGGGGACGATTGGTGATCCCATGGTTGGCGGGCTCGCGGATCGCAGGTTCGGTGCGCTTCCCTTGGCCAAGATTCTTCTCTCGTTGCCGAAACGATCGCTGAAGAGACTGCTTGTTGGGGAAGGTCCGTTGAGGTCAGGAGTCCTACTGCCGAGTGTTCGCTGCCGAGAAAGAGTGTCCATTCGTGACAGAGCTGAAGATTGTTGTTCTTGGAGCTCGTGGTTGAGGCCCGTCTCGTAGAGGCGTCGTGCACGGGTAATGCTCCGGTCGAGATTGGGAGTGCCTGTTGCAGAGCTGGGTGCCGTCGGGTTTGACTGCCAATCTTTTGCTGCCGAAGTTGGTTGAGACATGACGGAAGTGGCTGCCGTTGAGTTGCGACCCAGTGAGGGCGTTGATGACGTTGTTGAGTTTGTTTCTCTCTTACGGTCGTAGCCCAAGGGCGGAGGTGATTCCGCGCGAGGGAGATCGATGCTTGAGGGCGTCTGGTCCTGTTCGTCCTCAAATGACGGCTTGGACTTCTCGGTCTGCCTCCATTTCTGGAAGGCCGACTTCGCGACATCGTCACCGTAGAGAACGCGTCCACTCATGCCACCGCCGTCGAGGTTTTTGGTGGAAACAGCGCCAGAGCCAAGCTTGTAAACTTTCTGGCGTCCACCAAACAAGTTGTTACCTTCTCCCGGCTTGGCTCGGTCCATGACGCTTCCCGAGATGGAGTTACCATCGGCCGAGTGGTAAGAATCCATCCGGTTAAAGGGTACTTCTTTTCTGATTGACTCGACCTCGGCGATGTCTGACAGACCGTTTGCAGGACCGAAACCAAAGTCCAGCATCCTTGACTGGCGCTTGGGAAACAAAACGCTGTCGTCGCTCGCCTTGCCAATTTTCGTGTTCGGGTCATCTTGTTCTCTTAGCATGGAAAATCGTGCAGATAACCCTGTCATGAGTAGACTTGTTCGGAAATCATCGGTGTTAGGCAAGGCGTTCTCGAGATCCAGTTCCTTCTTTGGCTCCTCTTCTTGTGATTTCTTTGCCTTTCCAAATAGCCGGAATGGCGTAGGTGACTCTGATTCGTGTGAGGCCCGTGGCGTCGAAGAGGCGGCATCATCCTTCGCCCTCTTCTTGGTGCGAAATCTGTTCATTGTGATTTATCGGGGTTCTGCCTCGTGGGCAGAGGTGCTTCGTGCGTGTGGTCGGCAGGCGGTCCGTCTTTTCCTTCTCAAGGCGGTTTTATCAAGCTTGGGTATTGGTGCTCTTCATTAAGCGACGTCCATTAATGGTGGTTGGGATGGTAGATCGAGAAGTTGGGACGAAGGGCGAAAGTTTGTTTGAAACAGGCAATGTTCGCTCGGGACGATTGGCTAAGAGTGCGTCTGAAGTCGAAATGCGGGATGGCTAGACACAAATAGCAGAGTCGTCAGCAAAAGATTTGACAGGAACCCTTGGACACACGACCACGTTCCGGTCTCAGCTCCAGACGGCTTCAGCCTTTGGGCGTGAACAAGCAGCAATTGAGTTCAGCACGGCGTCGGAGACGCTTGAAGCTGTGCTTGAGCCCCGTCGCAGCTGGAAGCTTGGGATGAAGGCGCGTCGGCTGGGTTTCTGGGAGAAAATGCAGCAAATATCAAAGACGGGGCGAGTAGGTGGGCGGTGGAACATGGGAAAGATGGAGAGAGCAGACATGTCGAGCAAGAAACGTACCTGGATCAGTGATGTCGCCGTGTCGGGAGTGTTTCAGCAAGATGGAGTTGTGTCCCAGCTGTCAACGTCGCATGTAGACTTTTTGCTCCTGGAGACCCAAAGCAGCGTCGATCCTTCTTCTTTGGAGCGTCTCAACTAAGGAGAAGATTGCTGGCGAAAATGTTGAAATGTGCTTGGACGACAGAATCGAAAGCGTCCAGAAGAGAAGAAGTGGTTCGTTGCGTGAACCAGAATAGACTCCTCCAGTCCTCCAATTCCAGGGTCGTACACAGATTCCAATGGTGTCCTGCGCAATAGGCTGGCGGCAGCAAGAGGTGCGTCGAACTCGGTCTGGTGACTGTACTACGAGGTGTAGGAACTGGACGTAACGTGTTGGCAGCAGCGAGCGAGGTGGATAAATTCCGTGGGGAGACTTGGTGGAATATGGCTGAATCGCTGGTTGCTGATAAGAAAGGGAGAGATCCCGTCGGGGGTAATTCGACAATCCCGGTCGAGTGATCTTGTTTGGGCGGTCCAAAGGTCGCAGAGATACTGGATCTCGCAGTGCCGTTCAAAAAAATTTAGGCGAGGTCAACCAGACAGGGCGGCGAGCAGCGTCGACAGTGTCGTATTGGAATACTCGAAGTCGAGATGACGGCGGAAAGAAGGAGGCGAGAGAGAGAATGTGTGTGTGTTGTGTGTGTCGAGAAAAGAAGGACTCGGGTGGGAATGTGAGAAGCTCTCTTGGGAAACCTTTTTTTTTCTTTCCTTGCCTCACCTGGGTTTTCTTCCTAGCAGGCAAACAAAAGGGAACCAAGAAGAAGGGGAAGAAAAGCAACGAGTGACTTGGGTTCAGTGTAGTGTACTAGTATAGTAGAGACGCTGATCGGATCCAGAGCTAAGGTAGGCTCGTGGCTCAGTGGAGAGGGAAGCAGAGGGCAGAAAGAGAGAAGGGGGGAGAATGAAGGTACTACGTAGGCGAGGAGCAAGGAAGGCCGGTGGAAGCAAAAGTAAACGACTGGAGACGATGGTCTTGGAGGACGAGGGTTGGATTGGATTGCGAGTGACGGGAGAAAGGAGTGACCCAGGAGCCCAAAGGAGGGAAAAGAAGAATTGCGGATGCAGTGCAGGGACAAGGTGACAGGCACCAGAAATTGGAGAATCCGAGCCACGAACGGGGGTGGTCGAAGATGGCTGTGGGTGTCACGGTGTGAGGGCGGCAGGGGAGAGAGAGATGGTGGACAAGGAGGAGGAGGAGGAGGAGATTCGAGAAGAGGTGTGTGGATTGTGGATAGGAGACGGCGTGGACGGGGAGAGGCGGACTGGGATTGTGGCTGCACGACGGGACGGATGGATGGTGATGGTTGAAGCAGGGGGGGGTTAAGGAGGGGTGTGGGATAAATCGTGAGATTGGGTTTATGAGTGACTGTGGGAACCTGGGAATGAGTGAGTGAGTGAGTGGTCACTTAGTACGAAGTAGTGTATTGTGAGAAACACTGTGAGTGAGTGAGTAGATGAGTGAGCTGAGGCTTACATTAGGGCTCAAAATGTCCCGGTCTCACATTCGGAGTAGAATGAAAAGAGAATAAATCCCCATCATCCCCGCCCATTACTCTCTCATCATGGTCCTAATAGGTACTCTGCTGGATTAGTCGTCATCTCATCGGCTCACCAGACAGGAGAGTCGACTAGGGACGGGGCTACGGGAGGAGAGGGATGAGACTCATTCGAGAGGCACGAAGGCGGCACTAAGAGAAAAGAGGAAGAGGAGGAGCGGGATTGGCCCCGGCTGGACACTCAAAAGAGGCCCCCTGACGCCCTGAGGACGAACAGTGGGTGAGTTCCTGTCCCCTGGCATTTTGTTCCTGGCACTTGTCTGGCTTGGGTCTGGCCCGGGATGCGAAATGCAAGGGACCTGGCCAGGCACAGGACACTGCACGCTACCTTACTGTGCAGTACTACGTAGGTAGGAGTACGGAGTACGCAGTATGGTGCTCACAGCGCAGCGTAGCGCGGACGAAGTCGAGTCGTTCATTGGTGGGCAGCAGACACCGAGCAGACAGACCCAGCACCAAGGAAAGCCGTTGGGAAGTAAGTGGTGATGGCGTCTGTTAGGTCGAACTGCGGAGATTTGGTGAAGAACTATGTACAGACACTAACAGTCTGATAGATGGGAGGGCCTTACGTCAGCTGGAATTTCGATCGAGGAGGTACGTACTCTGGAGGGGTGTCAAATGTCAAAATTGCAAGTGGGGTCCTTTCTCGCTGAGGTCGGGGGCTTTCTCTTCTTTTCCTCCCGCGCCTAGGTACCTTAGTACATACGCAGTGAGGTAGGTACACCGGCATGTTCCCTTCGGCTTATCTGCTACTCCTATCCTTTCCAGCAGCCGCGGATAGTGAATTGCCGTCCTTGCAGCAATTGGCTGAGCTGAGCAGACCAGAGGCAGGGGAGGTGTCTTGTTCAATGCATTCGAGTGTCTTGAGTCTCAATGCTGAATGGTAGATGTTTCTACACGCACAATCTGAAGCCAAAAAGCAAGCGCCGTCAAACGCCTTCCTACTTTACGGAGTACCTAGGTACCTGACCCAAGTAGGTACGGAGATACACAGTAAATCAGTTCCTTCCTCGCTTTACCTTGGTCAGCTCGAGTAGCGAGAGATACGTACCGGCTCTCTAAGGTGCCCAGGTAAGGTAGGCACGTATGTAGTGAGGCTACATCGCGGTTCTTCCACCGGACGGCAGGAACATGGGCGTGCCTGTGCCTGCCTGTGCCACCTACGGCAGGTGAAGCCTCAGATGCGTAGATGCGTAGACGCAGGTACTCGTGCGTACCATCCTGTTGTGCCTGCCTTGCCTCCTGCGCCTTTATTGGGACGGAAAGTGCCTGATTCGAACCTGGAAGGGAGCAATTGCGAGTGTTCCTTCCATCTCAAACAGCCTTGGAAGCACCACCGTCATTCCCATCTCTGCCACACACACACATACACTAAGGTGAACAACAATCTGACCCCTCCCCTTCAACCCTCAATGTCTCGGTCTGCCAGAGGATTCATCATCAAAACAAACCATCAGTCTCATCGCCATGACGCCTTTGGATTAGAGGGGCAAAGAAGAAACACATCCGCACGCCAGAGAACGCACATGACACCGCCCCAAATTCCATATCCTCTTGATCGACGGCTCCCTCAACATCAACAACCACAATAACCGCCACAGCCGCCTCGCTTTCGTCCTTCTAGCAAGCAATGGAAGTGTTCCCCTGTTCTGAAGAGTCTTCGTCAACTTCGAAATAGCCGGCTGTCTCTGTCCGAAATTGTTACAGCTGGACGGGATCGTTTACCTACGCCATCAATTCGCATCATCTCCGTCACCAAAGGCCTTCCGGCGTGGCCTCCAGCCGTACAAGTTGGCGCTTGCCCCAATATACACGCTGCGAGCGAAACACCTCTCGCATCGCCTGCAAGCTTTGATCAGCAACGCAGCCAAGACCCCATCCGAGCCTATGCCGTTCTCACCTACGCTCCTGTCACCAGAGTCTGTTCTTACCGATGCCCATCCGTTCAAATTCTAGCCTACGACAATAAAAGAACGAATTGCATGGCCACGAGAGTCAAATTCATCGTAAATATCGACAACAGAGCCGCTCAGATTCCTTCACAAGTCATCTGCCCACCGCTCAGAGGGCCCCGGCCCCCTCTCGTGCCCGCCATCGCCTGGCCCCCGCATGCTTCCCGTCGTTTCGCCTCACCATGTTCGCATATCACATTCGCAAGTCGTTGCCACAACCTTTGTTTATCAACCACTTGCTTCTTGGCCCTGTGGCTCTCTATCTCTCTCTTCTTCTCGATTTGGCTACGTTCGAAGCCGTCTTAAGAGTTTGCTGCTCGTTTCTGATCACCATCGTCTTGGCCAAACGCCGAGATGGACACAAGGGGGTGGCCCTAGTAGAAACGGGAGTTGGCTGCGTCCCGCATCTAATTGCATGGCTACGCCCTGCCGCTCCACCATTCTACTTGTGGACGTTATGGAGCTCTTGAGCATCGAAAGTCGTGTGGACTGTTAGTAGGCCACTCTCAAGCTATGCTACGGCTCCAGCAGTCATCAAACTTTGACCAGCAAGCACACGGTTCAGCGGTTCCATCACAGATGCTTTACTGCATGAATGGTCACCTACAGAGTACACTGTCCAGCCTATGCTCGTTGAGGGTGTTTAACCTTAAAAAGAAGCAACTGGCCCGACCTGTCCCAATGCTCCTTGCTAGTCAACATGCACACATGCTTGAACTCTGAGGCTGTACTGCGTATGCATTGATGCTCCCTCGCTGATCACTGAAGACTACGGGCAAGCCGGGCAAGCGTCAGATCAGTATCAGTCAAGCTCATGGGCAAATGGACTGACAAATGGCAGAGCCCACAACCATCTGCGAGGGGCGTGTCGACCAGATTGTCAAGAAACCAGGGGCGCACTAACAGGCCACTCTCATCCAAATGTCTCAGCACCCAACCAAATTATAACGCCAACCGTTGCAAGCTCTTGCCCACAGCTCAAAAAGTCCGGCTCTAATGGCAGTCAATGCATTAATCTTGTCTTGAATTCGAGAGCATGTGGAAAGCCACTGCCTAGACTCACCAAACCTCCGTAGTAAACTACCGGTAGCCTCGCAGCTTCAAGAGCGGCGTTCGTGCGCACGGCAAGACGTTGCCTTCCTCGAAGTTGCAAGTTGACTTTTCTGATCAAACGTACATTGGCTTCACACTCGCAACTGCGATGCGGATGCACTGCGACTAAGAAACCTAGGCAAGGACTTGATCTTATGCGCGGCCCTGTCTTCTTCTCCTGGGCCCCTTTTTGGTGTCTCAATCCTCAACTGAACAACGGGGCGGATACGGCCCTCACAATTTTGTCAACCGCCTGTTGTGGTCTATTGGTTCAGCCTCAAATCATGCCAGAGCCGCTCCGGTGTCATTGCACCAAGCACAATGAAACCAGTACCAGGAGCCACGGCAGAGGTTCAAGTATCCGGAGATCCTCTATCTCGTCCTACAGTTTGTTCTCAAGATTTTTGCGTCCATGCTGCATTGCTGGGTAATTGGCCAAGGTTGGTGTTTGCTGATCGGCACAAGATTCAATGAGGTACAGGAACTGCAGTGTTATCTGCGCCATTGTCGTCAGCCTGCATCTCGCGTACTCAGTTTGTAGCTGCTGTTCCCTCGGCGCCGCCACGCAAGATCCGTCCATGATCCGGTCAGCTGGTTTTCTTGAACCGACCCCTATTTTTGAGTTTTAACTCTCAAGTCTCCAAGGCGCACGACCTCGGCATCTATTCGTCTTGGGGCTCTGGCGATCGATGTCAACAGATGACAAGATACGAGCAGTGGCACAAACATCAGCTTGTGCTTTGCTCAGACTCATGCCCAGCAACTATTCGTCGTCGTCTTTCAGACCGGCAATGGCCATGGCAAACACCATTGTCCACTGTGGCACCCTGGTCTCCTTGATCAACTGCCTAGACCGAGTGGCCGACACGCTTTACCAGGTCAGCTTTGGCCCGCGCCCACTTTGCACATCACCCGTCTTGCCATGCAACCCCCGCGTTTCCGTCAGATTCGCGTTTCGGCTGTACTTCTCCAATGGAGCGCTTCTTGCATTCCGCTCCTCTCTTCAGCCCTCGAGACGTCTTGGGCAAACCTTCAGCTCAGCGACGATTTGAGCGCATCGCCTATCACCAGGCTTCCCCGTCCTTACTGCCTTTGAGTCGTTTGGTTTCGAATCGGGGTCCGTTTCAACTTGCTTTTGTCTCGGAGCTGTTAGGAGTGTCATTCGACAATATAGCAGGACTACTGCATCCCCGTTGATCTGGTCTCCTGAAAGGGAGGTGGCAATGCCGCGTGCCGCATGCGTGCTTGATCCGGTTTTCTTCCGGCCTGAACTACGGACGATATCCCGGCTTCTTGAGCCCGTCACGGCACGGGAATTGAGTGGCTTTGCGGAAGAAACGTCTGTCGTATGCAAGAGAGATTCCGGTTCTGCGGGCTGCGAATGCTCTGCAAATGCCTATGAATACGGGTTCAATACGGAAGAGGGATCCCAAGGTCCGTGTGCTTATTTCGCCGTGGCGACACTATCGCGTGTGACACACGTAAAGAGCAAAGTCCAGAAATTCCCTTGCTGGCGTTATGTCGATTCTTTGGTGTTCGTTGCAAGCCAATAAAGACACATCGAAAACAGTATACGAATATCTTTAGCCATGAATACGTTAGCTCTGGCTCGGGTCTACCTCACAACATCTACGGAGTACTCGTTGCGTCTATGTCTGACTTGGAGACACAACAACTTCACGATTCATGCGAGCTGCACAATTTCGTCCACGGGGGGGTGTGTCCCGCTTCTTCCTATTAGACGGACAGGCGATCCCTTGGCCTTCAGCCGTCAAGTGTTTGAACTCCCCGCTAGCCAAGCAAACGGACGCCTTCAGAGGCAGACAGCGACAATCTTTTCTTCCCCACCCCCTTTGGAAATTTTGAAGAGGGGCATTCGTCTCTCTCTCTCTCTCTCTCTCTCTCTCTCTCCATCCCTGCGGACCTGCCGCCAGCTTCCGCGGCCAATCAGCAAGCTGTTCCTGGCACTTTTACCTTTGCGGCGGCGATCGTGCGCTCCTTGCCTCTGCAGGTTGGATCACATTTCACCATCCAGATTGTGAGCTCAGCTGGCTTCAACGGCTGTCACTCCAAAGAGAGTGGCCCTCGTTCTTCGCTCTGGACGAAGCGCGGCATGAACGCGGAGCCTGCGCGAAGGCCATGCGGAGACGCTGGAGGGCTCCATTCATCCTCGGATTGGAATGGCGCCGGCTTCAAAAAATAGTATCTGATCATTCTGATGTTGGAAAAGAAAGCATTTAACACTATCCGTACAAGACGCACAGTGTCGGGGACTTCTGAAATGCTGGGCCCTGGCGCATCCTTGCACCAGATACCTATTGGCATCAGATCCCGGCCAAAGCTAGGGCTTCACAAGTTGATACTTGTATGAAAGTTGGATCGTCGGGGCTGCCGGTGCTGTTGACGAGTCGATAACTGCTTATTCGTACGGAAACGGGTCAGCCCAACGGTCAGTGATACTTTCCGACATAAAGATGGGCAGACTCAGCTGTGAAGGTGCAATTTCTCAGGCGAGTCCACCCTGAATCCCAGCCGAATGGTTGTCGGCTGTTCGATCAGGAAAGCTACTGATCCAGCGGGTGGGATCGCAGCCCTAGATTACTAACGGATCCAACTCTTTGAGATTGAGGAAACAAATACTTACTTTCTTGGCAGCAATCAGTGAAATTTGTCCTTCAGCAACAATTCATCAGAGACGAGGCACTGCGGCAGCGCCTTGCGCATGTAGCTTTACTGTCGGCGGTGCAGCATGCTTGGTCAAGCCCTGCTAGACCAAACCACGTCAGCCAAGTTAATATGACCTGGGCCATCGAGATTGAGCACGAATCGAATTTAATCAATGTTTGATGGGCATGTGGGTGCGAGGTTTCTGCTGACGGAGCACTGAAAGCCTCGACGGCCAAAGGGAAAATTCCCGCTACAAGAAACACAGATCCAACTTCCCCGCCTGCTCCCAGGACTTTCCCGGTCCTGCAGCACGGCATGAACGCTGGCGGCCTGGGTTCGAAATGGCCCGGTGCAGCCGCAGATTGAGGTTGTAACATCTTGATTGACTGGAGAAAGAATGGAGTCATCAAAGATGTGCCGTGCGCCAGTTCGTCTGATAATGACGCTCCTACCAGCCGGGCCGTTCCCAGTCTTTAAGATTTACAACTGGTTTTTGACGGTCCAAAGCTTTTTTTCTTACTTATTTTTTTCCTCTCTTACCAGCGCTAGAACGTGTCTCCTCCAGGTCCACCCGGCGGCATCTTGTTGGCAAGGCTGACCCGGGGCTGATCGCTGGGGAAGACGAGGGATATTCAGAGATTGACGACCATACTGACGGACGGGCAACGGGGGCCAACGTGGCATCGACTGATGACGGCACAGAAAATCCCGAGCGTCGTGGTTGTAAAACGACGATCCACGATGTTGTTCAAAGGACACGGCTCACGCGGCGGCGTGATCGGACCGGTACCTCCAGACTCTGACGGCCTCCATCCCGGCAAAATCCAGGGCGAACGGACATTTATTGCCCCTCCAACACATGGCCTCCCGCTCATCGCCGTATGAATGTCATACGGATAGAGAAGGCCAGGGAACGGATACGGCTCGAGACTGTCCGGGTTGAAGGTCCATGCCAGCTACACATTCGAAATGGTCCAAAGCCTAGGTTGCCGTTCTTCGATGCTGGAAGTTGGCCATGGTTGCTGAGAAGAAGGATAGTTACTTCGTCCTCTACGTCAGTCAATATGGGTAAAACGGTCTAAGATGAAAGACCCCCCACAGCCTAGACTGGTCGTGTGGCCGGAGAGTTGGGCAATTCCCGAGGCGAGAGTCACGATTCGTGTTACGACGAGAGGCAAGTCGGTTGGGATGGATCAACGATGCATTGCCTCTGACAGTCTGACTCTGCAGCGTTAAGTTACCAACAATGCGCATCCGTACGCCTACGTCCATTGCCCCCCCCCCCCTTGCCGGCGCTAAGAAGCCGACGTTATTTCGCTTCCGTACCACGCTGGGCCGCCCCAATCTCCGTGATTTGCACCTCTCCCTCCAGTTTGGCCGCCACCCTGGGCTTCCCATCGGACGGGTCTTCGAAAGCCGATGTCAGGGCTGAATCAAAGGGCTGCCCGCACAAAAAAGCATGGCAATGATGGAGTTGAGGTTGCAAGAGAAATTTTCTGAGAGTCTAGACCCTCCCTCACTGGGAAGCAGCTGGGAAGAGCGTTTCTACCATGGCAGCAGAAGCTATGCAATGATTCCCGCTCCGTCACTCCCGATGACTGAGAGACTCCCATTCTCCACGTGCCTCCAATGGAGTCGCCATTTCAGTCTCTCCCCGTGCGTGTTATGCACCCCTGCTTGGAGGAATGCAACCCGAGACGGCGGGTTTGGACTGGAATTTGATCTCCCTGGTCGCGGGGGACGTGCTACAGGTTACTACCGGCCGAAAGTGGTTGCATTACTGCGGCCCTGACTTGGATCACCATTCCTGTTCTCTGCGCTTTCTTGCCACACACGTTTCCGAGTCCAACCTGAGAGTCTTTGCCAGACGAGAGAGTGCGCCTAGAACATGGCTAATCGCAGCTTCGAACAGGTGCTGCACGAGCGAGTGCACTGCAGGCAATTTTTCATTTGCACTCCCCGTCTGTACGGTCTCCCGAACTTTCTTCGCGCAAAATATCGCTCAACAGCGGGCCCGGACCTGACGGTCACAAGGTTTGATGCCACTTGTTAGGGCTCATATTATTTTTGTTTACAAATTTCCCCGAATATGTCAACTCGACGCGGTTCAAGGCGCGGTCCGCGTCGTCGGGCGGTGGGAATTGGCGTTTGGCGGGGTAAACTGGACTGGCAAGCCTCTGTCCGCTGGAGCCGCTAGTACGGATTCCAGAGTCAAGTATCACAGCTCACACAGGCCGACCCTGTCGAACGGCGGAACATGAGAGATTGGGAATTTGGGAGGGGGCGTGCGTTGCGTGCTATTCCTCTTGAGGTGACGTTGAGAAGTTGAGAGATGGTGTGAGCGGCCGTAGTAGTGGACGGCTGATAAGCCCATCTTGGGGATAGTTCGTACGTGAGGCGATCGATCCAAGGGAACGAGGTTAGCCGCAGGCGATGGCAAACATTGACCGGCTGGCCGGTGTGTTGCGTCTAAATCTAGAGTTTTAGTAGTGGACTGAACGTCCGATGGGTGTGGTATCCGTATGATCTGTCGGAACTCTTGGTGAGGGGGGGATGTCAATGATTGGCAGCGACGATGGGGTCGCGCGTCGGCGACGCGGTGGTGTGAGGTGACATTGGATGGGTGGACGAGGGCACACGCCAGGTGGGACATCCAGGGTTCGATCGATGGCGAAGTGGCATTGTGCTATCTTGTCTCGACGTCCGGTGTAACGCTCGTGGTGCCAGGTGCGGAAGCGAGACATACTCCCGCCCAGCCCGGGGATGAGAATGTGGCCTGCGCCGGCCGGGGGTTCGGCCCCGGAGCCGGGTCCCGGGGGAGTGAGACGTCGGGCCGCCTTGACATGGGCCCAAAATGCATTCCGATCTCTGGGAACCGATTTGGACCATCTGGCAGGGTAAGAGACTGTCCAACTACATGTCTGGGCATTAAATGACTGTATTAGCCTCTTTCGCCATGTTGATCGCCGCATAGATTTGACTACATCGAAAGATGAGGAAATGAAATTGATACTATCCAATACAAGATGAGGTTGTAAACACTCTCATACAATCCTACAACTTTCTCACTCAACCCTCTTCAGAACATCCTCCGTCCACCGCCAAAGCCTCCCAGCCAACTCATCGTCCGTCGCCATCCCATCAAGCATATCATCCGCTAGGTGTCCGACAGGCATATAAAACCCACCATTCACGAGATCCGCCTTCTTGGCGGCGGCAGCGGCCCAGACCTGGTTCCAGCAACCTTGCTCCGGCGTCAGGACCGTAGATCCCATGATCTTTTGGGGGAGGTAGACGAGGAGGCGGTTGAGGCGGCTTTGGTTCGTTACTAGGCCCGTGTTGACGACGCCTGGGTGGATTGCGAGGGTTGTGATTGTGGGGTGGCGGCGGGCGAGGGAGCGGGTGTAGAGGATGTTTGCGAGTTTGCTTTGGCTGAGGGGTGTCAATTGGGGGTATTTTGTGGGGGGCTTGTGAGGTGTTCTGATGAGTTTGAGGATGAGGAGGGAAAAGGAAGGGGATGGAGAGCGGGAGGTGATGATGAGAGATCGGAGCAACGTACCCGTATCGAATCCACTGTCCCAGCACCGGTGGTCCAGCTTGCGGCGTACCCAGCGTGTCAAAGGAGATGCCATCGCTTGGGTGGGCTCGATACCCGACGGACGTGAGGTTGATGATGCGTACGTCTGCCGAGGCATCACCACCGCCGCCACCGCTAGACGAAGATCCAGACCCGGATCCCTCGGCGGTGCGTAGTAAGACGGGAAGTAGCTCGCGCACAATCATGGCGTGACCGAGATGATTCGTAGCGAACTGGATTTCATAGCCGTCCGCTGAGAGGCCTGGGGCGCCGGCCATGATGCCTGCGTTGTTGATTAGGATGTCGAGGCGAGTGTGGGTGAAGTGTTTTTTGATGGCGGCGCGGATTGAGGGGAGGGAGGTTTGGTCCAGGGGGACAAAGGTCAAAGGAGGTGGGGAGGAGGCCGTGGTGGCAGTTGTCAGCGAGGAGGAGACTGCGGGTGAAGATGCGGAAGGGGAGATGGCGGCAGCGGCCTCGATGAGAGCTTTGGCGGAAGCGTGGGAACGGCCCGAGAAGTAGATGTGTGATGGGTTGTGGGCTAGCAAGGTGAGGATTGTGGATTTGCCTAGGCCTGCTGTTCCTGTGTGGCTGTTAGTTATGTTGGTGATGAGACGGGATTTCTGTGATGTGCGTGTGGGTATGTGGCTTTTGATGATGAGTGAACGTAGAGCGGATGCTAGATGGTGATTTGAAAGAAGTCGTCGTCTTTCCCCTAATAATCTCAACAGTGTCCTGAGTGATCTTCAAACAGCACTTGCGTGGAAAGGGCGGATGTCAGGTCTGATTGTTTCTCTCCTATGAGGATGAAGTCACCACAAGGTGACATAGCCAAGAACGTTGGGAGGCGAAGCGGATGGTGGAATATTTCGGGGCTGGCACGAGCTAGAATAACCACGAGGATGGGTGGTATCAGAGTTATGAGATGGTTCAAAGGGCTCCTTTCGATACAACGTTGAACGAGAGCAGCATGGGACATGACAAGAAAGCTTTTGGGTCATCCTGCCCTCCTTTCCCCGATATCGATTCTCGCGCTGAGTAAATGAGCCCGATGGGGGAGGAAGAAGAAGAAGAAGAAGAAGAAGAAGAAGAAGAAGAAGAAGAAGAAGAAGAAGAAGAAGAAGAAGAAGACAAGCAGAAGGGAAAAGACAGAGGTACTGTTCTTCTCGGAAGCTATCCATTGAGAAACGAAGGGATTTGAGGGAAGTTGTGAAAGCCAACGATACAGCAGAAAAAGGAGGGCGTGAACTCACCACCGGTGACGAAGATGACCTTTCCTTCGAGGGAAGGGATGTCCGGAGTCGGATCACGCATGTCTTTTTCATAAACGAAGAGGGCGACCATCTTTTCGAGGAAACAAGGGGGGTCAGAAGGTTGATTGGAAGCGTGAGCCTAGAATCTAGGCACTGGAAATCGCAAAGGTGTCGGGGAGGAGCTACTCGTCGTCCGCTGTGGATTCTGAAGTCGCAAGTAACCTGGTCAAGACGTGGTCGGAATATGACGAGCAATCGTTCCAAGGTCGAGGAAAGTTCTCAGATTTGACAGATCAGTCCATGTAGGCTCTGCGGTTATTCAGACCTATCTTGGCGATGCGTAATGTTGAGGATGTTGGTGAGAACTTGTGCCGGTGGCTCGACTACGATCGATTGAATGTCTTGGAGAACATGTTATGAGAAGGAGGAGGCTCATGCATCTTATAACTATTCAATCAAGCTCATGTACTTCCAAGACTCGCTCAATATGCGCCGCGAACCGCACTGACAATTCCTTAGATCCCCTACATGTTTAGGCTCTATGTAGTTTACGACAGTTCTATTCACCAAGTTGCGCCGTCGGCGATGTGTGTTCGCCCGCTAGACCATGGCCTCCTATCTCCATAAGATCCTTTATTCCCTGGTATACATGCTGTATCTGGTAAGGTCAACGAGACATGGTCGATGATGAGTCCAGATTCCTAGGTAACGCTGGACGGATGAAGCTATCGTGAGTGTAAGCCGTCCGCATAAGGGCGGTTCAATGCTAGGCTCATTTGGGCATGCGGGTCTGTAAGCAATTCGCGAGCAAGCTATTGGTTGGGCGGGTTGGTCCGTCCCTGTTGTAAGACAGGACTGAGCGATGAAGCTCGAGGAATGTGATGACGAAATGAAGTAGAGGGAATGATGCTGCTGCCATGCCGGTTTGGGTAGTGGAGATGTAAGCCGGTGGCATTTGGAAACTCGCCGCTTTGGGGATGGCGGGTGGATGTAGTCAGCTTGTCGGCATTATGCTTCTTTGATATATTGGGGTTGAGGCAGGTCGAGCCGCCTTATTTGAGAGTCGCGCTCTTGAGTGTAATGAGATGGTGGCTGGAAACTCATGATAGCCTAGTCACAGTACCTTACTTGAGGTGGTCGTGAGGACAAGTTGGAGACAAGAGTGCCTCACTCCGAGCGCATCGCACAACAGAAACTTCATGGAGGAACGGATAGGTAGAGCATCCCAAATGGCACGACATCGTAACCAATGAAACAGTCTAACACGCAAGGAAAGTCAAGCTTAGGCACCAGCGACAACGCAACGTTAGACGTAAACCTTGCTGTGCTGCTCCTGTCCCGTCTGATGGTCGGAGTACGGATGCCACGCGGAGGGAAACGGGTCTGATCCAAGAAACTCGCTTTCGGGGTCCGAATAGAGATTGAGGCATCAGAGCACATGAGCGGCGTCAAATACTGCGCCGAGGCCGGGGGCTCTGAAGGATCACAAAACGGAGGGACGCTGGATGGGACGGGGTGACACGTGAATAAGAATCGCCGCGGGGGTTTGCCGCCGTTTGTCTTTTCTTTTTCCTGATGCCCCACGGTTGCCTGCTCCCCAAGTCTCCATGTGAATCATGCGGGTTTACCGGGAGATGACCATTTCCATCAGGGAGGAAGTCAAAATCAGCTGGGGACCGTGCCGTGGCCCGTCCAGTTCCGTTTTATGGGCGTTTTATGGGGTAAGTAACTTGTTGATTGTATGCAGAGAATATGAGTTTCTTGCCGTTTGGAGTAAGAGGAACGAGGAAAATGAAGGGACCTTGGACTGGACGTGTCTGCGGCGGGGAGACGGGATTTTTAACGCAGGGAAACCCAGTTCCCCGGGTCCGCGCAATGTGAATTTCCCCTGTTTCACTTTGAGCAAACGGTTCTTTGGACGGAGCGCACACACAGACGGCGGCCCATATAGTGCAATGGCCGGCGGGGAGATGACGGATGTTTACGCGGGAAGTTGTCTATGGGGACAGGAGTTTGGTGATGGCGATGCCTCTGAGAGTAAAGCTGACTGCATTGCACATTCTCTCTTCCATAAGATTTCAATGATACCAATGGCACAGGCGGAAATGCTCCGGGTTTTGGTCTCCGCCGATATGCATGTCCAAGATTCAGTCTGTCCCATTGGCTGCTGCAATCAGCAATGTCTTTGCCGGGGGGGCACCGAGCCGTGGAACCGTGGGACGAACTGCGCAATATTGGTCTGGGGGTGACGGTGCATATTTTTGACATTTGACATTTGATATTTGTTTGCTCATTGCTAAGCATTGTACGGATACATGTTCTAATGACACAAGGCCAAGCTCTAAGTGACAAACAGTTATCTTGTGACTGGTCACTTTCTGGCTGCAACCAGCACTTGGGTACGGCCAGGCCGGTGACGGGTCTTTCTCCTCCACCTCCACCTCCAGCTTCCAAATACGACCAATGCCGACGAGGGGAAGTGCACATGTAGATTCTATGACTCCGGACTCAGGTCCGAAAGGGAAAAGTGGTGGCAACAAGTGCATTGCGAGTACGGATCTGAAATTCTGTTCCCTCTATTGCCTTTTCCACGGACGCCGCGGTGCGAAGCCGAGGCAGACTGGAATGGTGCAATCTGCCCATAGGCATTGCTCGAGAACAGATGGCGGGGGAAGTAGAGGAAAGAGAAAGAGAACAAGAGATGCCGCAACCCGAAGCAAAGCCTCGATGAGTGCGAATGCCAACCATATCGGAAACTCTGGGGCTTGGTTTGCGTCAAATGGATGGTGTTGTCTTGGTGTTGATGGATGGCAGTGCACGCTGCACCAGACAATAGCCCAAAACCACAAACCAAGACCAAGCACCACTTGGGTTTCCCCCTTTGGTTTCCTCTGCCTCTTGGCTGGCTCGGGGGTTGTTCCCTGACAGGCTGACCTCTGGGCGCAAACGCACTTCAACGGTGGTGCAGTGCAGCTCGTCCCCTTTTGCTCCGTTCAGGGTCTTGTGGTGTAGGCCCTCCCCGGTCCCCTCATCATGCTCCCCCACGTCGGGCCGGTAATCAAAATCGAACTTGGTCTGGAACTCCTGTCAGCCGATGTTTCCATGCAAGGCCAGAGTCTCTTTTGCTGAGTATTGCTGCCTCCGCGGTCGGATATTCTCCGCTTGGGAACGTTCCTTGCGAGACCGAAAAAGGGTTGCAGTAGATATTCCGTAACGTTATGAGTAAAGCAAGAAGGAGAATAAAATAAAATAAAAGTTGTGTGTAGTATTGAATTTGTGACGGTTGCAATTGGACTAACCTTTGCATGCCAATGTGGATTTCTGATCGAACTTCCACACACGACTTTTGGCACCCCCGGTCCAAATGTTCTCCAATCGGTGCCCCCTTGAAAATTAAATCGCGGATAATCCGTCCTCGATTGCGTTGGCGCCGTCTCATCTAAGGTGGTTTGTACTCTTTTTCTCCGTGGGATCCCATTGGGGCCGATTGCCGAATTCGAATGCAACCCTTGATCAGAAACCCAGAGATTCACAACGGGCCTGGTAACGGGGCTCCGTTCGATGATCGATCAAAGTGCCAAGTGTGGGAAGACGGAAAAAAAGCAGTAGCAGGATGATGGGCCGGCGAGCCTGACGTTCGAAGGGTCCAAGGGGGAGAAGAAGGAGGAGGGTTGCAGCTGGAGTGGTGACGAAGCGGATGGCCGCGTAACGTGTCCCTTTATCCGCGTCACCTCACCTCATCTCGATTTTATTGCTCAGGCTCTCTCTTTCTCAGGACTCTCTTTTCCCATGTTCCCGACATCCCGTGCCGTTCCCCTTGCGGCGTACCCTTTTTCGGGGGTTGCTCATTCCCACCTGCGACGACCTGACCGTCAGCGTTGCCGGCCGGCCCACCCGGGCGGGGATAGAGTAGCAGGGCGGTGCGGTGCGGGCGGGCGGAGCGAACAACTTGGACGGGTTTGGTTCATCTGCGGCTCATCTGCGGCCATCGACGAACCGAACGAACCCCCCCTTGCTTGCTTGCGTGGTGGATGGTGGATGCGCGGATATACGGGATAACGGGGGTGTGAGAGCCAGTGAGCCACGCAGAAGCAGGAGAAGCACGATGCTTTTTTTTTTTTGCGTGATTGATCGCTCGATGGAGATAAGGTGAGATGGGTGGAGGAGCCAGTGTATGGGTGAGATGGATGATTGCCCTGGAAAGTTGGATGGGATGGGGTGGTCTAGGATGGCCTAGACTTGCAGATCTCTGAGAAGAGTGGCAAGGGGGGGGAGGGGTGGTGACTGGTCGAGGAGGGTGGAGGATGGATCGCTGAAGGATTCGTCCCGGGGCGGTCGGGCGGGAATTGGAGGATGGATGGGAGGGTAGAGGTAGGGTAGGGGGTTGTTGGAGCAGACAAGGAGTAGAGTATGGAATCGAAGAAGACAGTTTTGCTCTCTGATGTCTGGAACGGGGTATATGTGAATGATAAAAAGAGGAAAAAGAGGTAGAGAAAGCCACAGGAAGAGGGGAACAAACGGGATGATCCCTCTCGAGTCGGTTCAGAAAGCTGTCAAATCCCGGCCGGCGGCAGGACGCAGGACCCAAGATGTGTGTGAAGTCGGCAAACGGATCGGGGGGTCCAGACAGAGAGAGAGAGAGAGCTTGAGTCGAGAATGAGCCCATAGTCCCGTCCCATAAACCCACGGTCCACACAAAAAGAAGAGTCCAGTCAAGTCCAGTCCAGTCCAGCCGGGAGCCCGGGCCTCAAAAACCAAGGCACAACGAGGCAATGAGAAGCTCATTACTCAAATGAGGTAGGAGGAGAAGAAAAGTAAACGAGTTTCCGAGTTCCAAGTTTCTCTCAGTGCCAGGAAAATTGGATCTCGTGGCCCCTGACTCGGATGTCTGCGGCCTGGAGCAGGGCGAGAGCGTCGGCGGCTGTGGTCTTGTGGAAGTAGACGACAAACACGTAGCCCTCGCCTGTCTCGCTGGCGGCCATTGTGCTAGAGAGGCGTGTCGTGGCCGTGTTGACGCGGTCCGAGAAGAGGTGCTTTTCTTGCGGTGTCATGGACGGCGGGAACCCGGATGCGCGGATGCCCATGAAATTTGACGACGCTCGGGGTCGGAGGGGTCCACTCGGGGAACCCATGGTGGCGATCGCTGGAGAAGCCGTGGTGAAGGTTTTGGGGGTTATTTGGGGGAGACCGGTTTCGTTGATCGACGATGCTAATGTCGTCGATTTGGATGTTATCTTGGTAGTTGTTGCTGCTGTTGTTCTCGTTGGCGTTGTTGAAGAGAGATGTTGTTCCTGTTGCTGTTGTTGTCGTCGACACCAGGTTACTAATAGTACCTTAAAGTAGGTTGTTCCCGTTTCTGATGGTCGAGGTGTGTAATTTTCCGAAGAGTCCTTTCCGGTCTGCTCTGGCTTGCAGGCAAAGTCCCTTTAAAATTCTATGGCGTCGGCACGGGAGACGGAATGACGGAAGTTTCTTTGTCTGGAAGTGTAGATACCGAAGGAGCCGTCTAGAGGATGTGGAGGGAGTCTAGATTTGGTGTTGGTGGTAGTTGTGGTGGTAGCGGGTGGTGACGAAACTGCAGAGAAGGAGATTCGAGATTGGATTGGATAAGGAGAGGAAGCAACGCAGTCAACAAGAATGTTCCAGACAAGCAGATGCACAGCAAAGGGTTAACGAGGGCAGAAAATGAGAGCAAAAGAAGCAGCGGCAGTGGAGGGGGACTTGAAAGGGTCTTTATCATCTCACGCCTCACGGCATCCACGGGAAGGGGGAAGGGGTCTGGAAGGGGGGAGCGAACAAATAACATGGCAAGGCCAAGGTCGCCTGGTATGGAGTACTGGACCTCTGGTAGTTACACAGCATCCCATCCCATCGCCCATTGCCCATCGAGACCCTCGTCGCCCTTCCTCATCACACATGTGTACTAGGTAAAAGGTACTGCGGATATCTACAAGGACACAGGTACCTCGAGCTGCAAGGTTATGTAGTAATGTACATATTACTCCATGGCTTTCTACAACTCTGCCTTGTCCGTCTCCCACGGCTCCCCCATGGCCTGGGAGAGAGATTTGGGGAGGGGCGCATGGCTGGACCGAGGACTGTGGATATCTCACGTCCCTTGACTGTGGGCTCGCCCAAACTGTGGTACCGCTTTTGCTCGTCTTTACTCTGCTGCCGGCCAGCTGCCTCTCTCGCTCTCTCTCTCTCTCTCTCTCTGCTACAGCAGCTCTGCCTTTGGCCAGTGTCCAGTCCTTTCGCTTGCCGGGGCTGTGGAGTAAGAATGGGCAAGGAACAAAGAGACCCAGCGCCATAAAAGGTACGGATACACGGAGAGGGGCGCGCACCAGCGTGCCAGAGACTGACCAATGCGCCAGAACGGCTCCAGGGCGGTTCCAGGTTCCAGAATTTGTGTGTCGTTTCCCTTTTTCTTCTTCTTCTCACCCCAGTCGCCCAGACCTGGTGGTGCTCCAGCCAGCACCCAGGCACAGGCAGATGCCACGGAATTCCAGAACTTGCGCCCAGAGGTTGCGCATAATGACTAAGACTACCTTAATTGAGGAGGGCCCGCGGGGGACCTGTTCGCTGAAGTCCGTTGCGTCCGCTGTCTGAGGGGACGAGTGCCGTCGCGGCATCATCCAGGGGCACTGTGGTTTGGGCCAGGCTCTCCTTTCTTTGCTCCAGAGTGTTTGAGCTTTCTTTCTCTGGCTTTGACTCTGGCCTTCTTAGCCTTTGATTCACTGCCTATTGCTCTATGCTCGCTCTTATTGAACGCATTTTTGCTTTGCCCATCCATTTCCCGTCAGCCAGGGCTGTCCAGGACCTCAAGGATGCCGCCACTATTAATAGGATTCTAGAACAAATTGACAGTGTTTCAGAAACACGAGCCACTCTATTCTCGTACGAATTCACTTGACCACCAGCAATCAAATCTTTTGATAACCTCTCTTTTTGTGCGAGTGTACATGGTGATTACTGTGCCGTCAATGTCGATTATTATGTTTGAAAGATTCCCACAATGTGGCATTTTTGGATATTGGGTATTTTGGCTCAAGTTTGAGGGGCTCGTTTAACCAGTTAGCCGAATTTTTGCGGCCCCTCCAAGGCTGCATTTCCCGTCATTTTGAGTTGGCCCTTGAGCATGTCGTCTGGAACCTTGGGCAGAAACGGCCCCCAAGTTGCCTCTATTTCGGCTCCCTTTGTCTTCCATTCAGCCCTTCCAAACACTGTTGGCCGCGGGATGCGTTGGAGGTTATTCGTCTTGGCCGTGACTATGTTCCAATTGTTCTGCAGCTTCGGTAAAACGGAACCGCCGTTGACCAAGAAATGCGACTTCTCGGTACTGCTGGTCTTGCGAAGCCAGCCTCATTCACATGCCCAAAGTAAGGCATCTACACATGAGATTATGAGGGAGAAATGGCACCGGAAGGAAAAAGTCCTGCAGACTGTCATTTCAACTCAGCACCTCCGATTGGACACACTCGATCGAAATGCCTCGTCGCTAATACGAGATGTCCCGGCGATCATTACCCTTCACTCTACTGACCGGTGACTTACTGCAGACTGGCAGCAAGCCATGATCAAAAAGAGGCCACTCGCGCGCCGTTCCAATCCCTCGTATAAGCTCATTTTCGAGTGGATCTGCGCAACTCCATTCGCAGAAAAACCGCCTATTCCTGAAAGAAGGCTATTCCCGTTCTCAAATGTTCATGTACATTCCATGCGTTGATGCCCATATGCGAAGCTGCACTCTATTTTTGATGCTTCCTTCGTGGCTGCCCTCTGCTTTCACACAGGCCGACATGTAATATCGGCCCTCTAATATCATCCAGGCCCATGATATATTTCCGTTCTGTTTCGGCATCCCTCCCTTCTATCTGGGACCGACATCTGACGAGACCAAGAGAGGCTGAACTCGCCAACGCCGTTGAACCCGTCGTCATAAGATCAAGGTTACTGTACATATAGCCACGCGGGCCACGGGTTGGGCACAGCGCAGATCAGTGCAGTCCGGCCATCTCCATTTCTCCATCTCTCTAGTGAGCGATTTTTACCAAGCGGCCACGGAAGCGTTTTTTTGGCGAGGCGGCAAACCAATCTACGAACAGGAGCAAACTGTGGGCATGCTCCGGCCCGAAGTGGGAAATCGTTGCCCGAATGGAAAGGTCTCCCGAACTTCAGATCAACGGCTTCTGGCCTGATCACACGTGTCGCCTTGCTCATCACTTGTCTCGAAACTGGAGAGCCGTTATTTGTAAGGCGGCACGCACCGGGGAAGCTATCTCACGGCTATCGACGTTAGTGCGGCTGCCTTCTTGTCACTCTATCCCCGGGATGCCCCCTTTGTGCAGTCCGGCGTTCGCGCAGCGTGCTACAACTTGACTTTTGACAGTTCCACCGCAGGAAGGGGGGGGAAAGGAATTGGGAACGGTCTAGGCCTTCGCCGAAAATGCGATGCCGATAATGCAAACAAGGGACAAACCGACTCGTGCAAGTCGCATCACCATCAACAGCACAGCCTGGAGCTGGGCTGCTGCGCGCGCAAGAAAGCCAGAAAGCAAATGGAGCGCGCATAATCTACGGCGGCTGAACGGGGAGCCTGGGTTCAATCACGATCAATGTAACCTTGTAAGCGAGCTAGACGCCGCCGACGGGACTGGGCTCTTGGTGTCGCAATGTCGACATCGTGCATCGTGCATCACGCGCATCCCGTTGGTGTACCGTGTGGCCCTTGAGCCTGGTCGCTTGAATCGCAGTTTCGAACAGGTGGCACGTAGGAGAAGAGATGGAGGCACAGATCAGGAGGTGAGCTAGCTTGACAGAGAGAATACTCAGAAGAGAGAGAGTGAGAGAGAGAGAGAGAGTAGCAAGGGGTCCCACGGTCCACGATAGCTCAGAATAGGAGATTTTCGGTTTCAAATTGAGTGTAGGTGGTGGCACGACGGCGGCGGCCGGGGGGTAGCTGGTCCTGGGATCCTTTGACGATGTCCTCGCCTCTTTTCTCGCCTCGCCGGCCCGGACCCAGCTCCGGACCCTTTCCCCGTGCGTACCTAGGTAGCTACCATCTGCCCATGTATCTAGGCGAAAGATACTCTGAACCTCGAGTGCTTGGGTACTTGATGGAATGGAGGCCTGCTCGGGGTCCATATGGGCGACAAAAGGATTCTCACGATGGAACCTGGCCACTGCAAGCTAAGCAAGCGAGCCGAAGCTTATTGCGCTCTAATGTCGCCCGTCAAATTGAGTGTTTTTCCCACAAACGTTGCGTGATGTGTGATGTGCACAACTGCCGGAGCTCTTTTCCGTCACCATTGTTATGGATCAGGATAACTTCGATGGAGCCCCCAGCTGGCCCGCCCCTCAGGTTCAGGTGTCTGTGCTGGATCGAGACAGACTGGACGCGTAACGGTAACGCACATGGCAGTGTGGGAAAGGAAAAAAAGTTCCTACAAAATCCTTGAGATGGGATTCTTGGGAATACTACCCTACGGTTTATCCTACTTGCAACTGGAAGTAGCAAAGTACCGTGCCTTAAGTCATCAAGTACGCGACAGCTATTCTGGCATGTGTTTGCCAGACGGGAAGATGAACTTGTCCGTGTCAATGTGACACCTTTCAGGGTCCTCTTTGTCTTGAAACCCGCGGTTTTGATTTCCCATTGACGAGTCCACACAAGCTTACGTGCCCTCGCTTATGCTAAACCAACTGTCCAAGCAGCGCAACGCGAACAAGAACCGTCCCACCCCCACGCGAACCCGACGAGACGTTCCTGCGCATCTTCAAAGGATGTTTTCTCGTTTTCTCCTCGCTGCTGTTGCGCATTCGTGTTGTTGTAGTAGTTGTTGTTGCTTGCGCCGTTCTGGACCATCGCAACCACACCACATCCCTTCCCGCTTGGCACGCTGACTCCGCCTCCGGGGCTCTCGCGGTTTGACCGTTGGCCCGTTATAGTTGCTGTCTCCAGCCCCCGTGCAACCCGGTCGATCCTCTGCCTTACGAGAATACGTGATCAACCGAGGAGGAACCCGCAGAAAGCTTCAGGAGTTGAGGCATTACTAAACACCCAACGACAACGAAATGCTTTACGCTCGTCCGTTCCGCGTCACGCACATGGTGATCCTCTGCCCTGGCAGAAACACTCTGGTGCGCAACACAGATCGTACGCGAAACACAATCATCGTGCGACGCGTGTCTTGTCTCCGTAGACACCTCTCTTGTTTTTTCCACTTTCCACATGTTCCCTCCAGGTCCTTAGTCGCAATAAATGTCCTTAGTTGCCGCTGCGACGTTGGATGCCTAGTGTGACTAACGGCTATGGTGCTGCGCCTTGGCTGGACTTGCCGTGCAGGCTCGTGTATGAAGACATGGTGACCCTTGCTTGAGGGTCCTGGGCGTCGGGCGCAAAACAACAACTAGGGAAAACAGTTCATCGTACAATGTAGCCCAATGGTCCAATCTCTTTCTGGAAGGCTACTAATACGGCACCTCCGAGGCTGACTGGAAATTACCCGCGGCCCAGCAGATTTGAGCCGCCAGGCGTGTTGTGCGGCGAACAGACCGTGAAAAGGCCAAGAAGGAAGTTTGGGATATTTCTTTCGCTCAATCGTAACAAAAGTTTCCGAAAGACATGGCTTTTTGGTTACTCTAAAGTCGGCCCGAAAGAAGAAGCTCTTCGTCGAATACCTCGCCCAAAGGATGGATTGATCTGGGAATGAGATGTGACGAATACGGACATCAACGAAGAAATGCGTATTTTAGAGTGCGATTAGGTATTCAAGGGTAATTATCCCGGTACTGGGATGTTGACTCAATGACTCGGATCCAGCGCATGCTTCTGGAATACACATGCGCCAGATGTGTCTGGACGCTGTCGGTTGGCCTGCAATTCACACCATGCCCTGCAGCAGGTACTGGTTGCTGCATCTTGTATGCCCCGATTAGTACGAGGCCTCCAGACTTGCGATGCTTCTGGTTGGGCTACTTGTGGGTTGGTGGGATCTAACCCTGGGTACGAACCTCCACAGTCATTGCTGAAATTCGTGCTTGGTCCTTTCACTCTGGAAAGATGCTGTTGGCAAGAAGCTGTTTGGGCAGTTCTAGAACATTATTGGTAGAGGGTGACTAGGTTGCTGTGATGGTGGGTGATATCGCCGAAAAGCCTCTGTCCTTTCATCTCTTGGATGTAGCGGATATCGAACGACACTGTACCAGCTCATTCCACTTGATACATAGCTTGTTGGCAAAGTAGCACCAGATAAACGCGGGTGCCGAGCACACCTGGTCCGATACTTATACCCCAAGGTGTCACATGGTGACGTGTAAGTAAGTTGTTGTTGTTGTTGTTGTTGTATTTAACGCCGTGGCGGCCGGGCTAGAGCCCTTACCGCAGACCTCCCGAAGGGTATATGGCGTGGAGGGCCGTGAGCCAAGGCTACCTACTCTACAGTACGTCGTCTCTTTACATCGTCCTCCAAATCATGCCTTGTGGCCACTACGCGTTCTGTCTGTCCCCGGTTCCCGCTGGTGCCCCAGTTTCATTCTTTCCCAAATCGTCCCTTGGAATCGGGAGGTTCTTTGTAGTCCGCACTCACATCTACGTAGGTGTGGATGCTGCTACCGCAGACAGATCTTCTGGAAGAAGTCCGTCACGCGGAGAAAGGCCTCGAAGCCTCGTGGGTCGGTGATTAATCTCTTGAAGTAGGCCTCGAGAGATCCCATAGGGCCTATGGGCTCGGGCATACTGCGAGAGTGGAGGGTCGGCCACCGTTGCCTCCTCGCCAGCGTTAGTCGACAGTAGACCAGGTGGTCCACGTCTTTCGCCTCTCCACAAGAGCACATCATTAGAGCGTCGTCGTGGTTGAAACGTCGGTGATATTGCTCGAAGTCCCCGTGACCCGATCGTGCCGCCAGCAGGTGATGTAACGTAGCCCGCGGCAAGGCCAGTTCAGGAGGGCTGGACAGAGCTGCCTCAAGCCCCAAGTCCGCGTACCGCGGCCTTCGCTCTTTATACCACCATCTCCTGTGCTGGCTTTGTAATTTTTCCCTTGCAAGCCGCTTGATGCCCGCTAGTGTTGCCATTTGACCCATCCGCGCCGGCAGTGTCGTTCCTTCTTTGGCCAGCCGGTCCGCGGCCTCGTTTCCTTCGATGCCCTGGTGTCCCGGGGACCAGTGCGTCCGTATATCAAATATCCTGGCCGCTTCTTGGATTTCGAGGAACGCGTCTTGTGACGAGTCCGGCGCCTTGCCGCGGATGCCTTGTATAACGCTGGTGTTGTCGATACATATGTGGATTGGATGACCGCGATTGGTGAGCAGAGCCCTTCTGAGGCCGGTTCGCGCCCCTTCGACCTCGGCGTCGAACACTTCTGCTAGTCCGAGTCGGCCGCACCCTTGTGCTATGCGTTTGGAGTCTCGGTAGATGACGAAGCCGTACCCCACGGCTCCGTTCGTCGCCCTGGAGCCGTCCGAGAAGACGATCATATGGCTTTCCGGTACTGTCTTTAGCCAGCGCTCGAAAGCTTTCGCAGCCTCTTCTTTGCATTGAACTACTATCTGATCCTGTGAGCTTGGCAGGTACTGTGATTGAAGGAACGCTGGTCTTCCGCATCTTGGCAGAAGTTCAGCCGTCCGTTGTAGTCTCGTCTGTTGCTGTCCCTGCTGGGAGAGCCGCGCGACTAGCGGGTGTCGGCGATCAATCCTCTGTAGTCGGACTGCGGCCCGTAAGCGGACGCCCTCTAAGGCGACTTTGGCTGACGGTAAGCCGGCGTCTCGGAGGAGGCTACTGGTTGGCGTTGTCCTCCAGACAGGCAGAACGGCCCTTGCTGCCGCTGTAATGACGCTGTCGATCTTCTGCACGAGCCCCTTTTGGCCTGTGTTGACGGGTCTTCCTTGGAGAGGCGGATTCGTGTCTGTCTCCGCTTGGCGTCTCGAAGCCGGCTTCGTGATACCTGCGTACCATGTTTCGGCGCCGAAGAGCGCGATCGGCAGTACGCAGGAGACGACGGCTTTTCGCACGGCGGCCGCTGGGAGTCCCCTCTTTGTGTTCGTAAGCTGTCTCAGATGTTGAGCTGCCCTCTTTGCTGCAGCTACTTTTGCGTCGACATGGTGCCGGAAGGACAGTCTCTTGTCGAACCAGACACCCAGCCAGCGTACAGGTTTCGTCGAGGCCTTGACCACCAAATCCCCCGCCCGGACCTCTGGCAGCTCCGCTGGCTGGCCGTGCTTCCTAGTAAAGTGGATGACCTCGCACTTGCTCGGGTCAAAGGAGACCTTGTTCTCCAAGCCCCATCTGAGAATGCCGGCTGCGCTTCGGTTGAGTATTGCGACGTTGCTCTCCAGGGAGGGGCTGATGGCCAGAGTGGCGATGTCGTCCGCGTACCCGAATCGCGCGTTCGGGTCGTCTTCAAGTATCTCTGCGATGTAGAGCAGAAAGGCAATGGGAGATAGTGGTGACCCCTGAGGCAGCCCGCATGACAGCGGGAAGTACTCCGTTGTGCTTTCTTCCAGTCGGACTCTAGCGGTGCGGTTGCAGCAGAAGCTAAAGATCAGTCTGGTCAGGCCATGTGGCCATCCCTGCTGACGCAGTCTAATGACGAGCCGGTTCCGAAGGACGGAGTCGAACGCCCCTTTTACGTCCATAGTCAGAAGTGTCGCCGTGAGTCCTTTTAGGAGGGCCATCTCGATGTCGTGGGTGAGGCAGGTCGTCAGATCGACGGCTGACCTGCCTTGTAGAGCCCCGATCTGTTGCGGACTGATGATGCGCTCGACAATCGCCAGGGACGCCATCCTTCTGGCTATCAGTCGCTCTAGTCCCTTGCCCAGGCACGAGAGGAGCGCGATCGGCCGCCAGGACCCGGGCTTGGAGGCATCCCTGCCGGCCTTCTGGATCATGACCACCTCAGCTCTGCGGAAGGGCAGAGGAAAGTGGCCGGCCCGCATACAGGACTGGAATAGCTGCCTGACCGGTTCCGAGATGACATCCCAGCATGCCTGGAGGAGGCGTGTTGTGATGCCGTCCACACCAGGGGTCGTTGTCTTTGTTAAGGTGGCCGTCTTCACTTCTTCTCCGCTAACATTGTCCTGCCAAGTAATCGCTCGCCTCGGGACGACGGGTACGTCAAACGGGTCACCCGGTGCGTCATCTTCCGCACTAAACCTGTCGAGAAGGGCTCCCCGAAGCGCTTGAGCCTTTTCGTTAGTATCCTCGATCGTCTGGTTGTCCACAACCAATGGGGGTGCTCTGGTCAGTAGGCTCGCCTTCCGCCAACCCATGATCTGGTACAGGTCCCGGTCTGAAGCGACTCCATCGATCTTTCCGGCCCAGTATGCTCGCTTAGCCTTCCTCACCGTGCTCAGGAACGCCTTTCGTTTCTCCATTAGATAAAGGTGCGCATCTTGCTCCGTCTCCCAGGCTTGTTGGTTGCGGGCAGCACGGTATGCTCTGTGGGCCTCTGCGCATTCCTCCGTCCACCAAGCCGCGCCTTTACCATGTTTTCCTCTCTTCTTGCCGACCGCCTCAATGGCTCGGGAGAAGAGCTCGACGATGTGACTTGCCTGCCCGTCCAGGTCTTCCGGAGTAGGTTGATCCCCCAGATTGGGCATCGCAGCTAGCCCCCCTTCGATCAGGTCTCTCAGCCGAGGCAGCGCCGAGTCGGGCACTGACAGTGGCCGTGGCTGCGGGTGGCCCTCTCCCTGTGACACTGGGCGTTTGAGTAGTGGTATGACGGCCACGATGGCCTCGTGGTCAGCTCCCGGGTGTAGCTGTGGGCTGACCTGCGCGTGCGCAAAAGGGATATTAGAGAAAGCCAGGTCCAGGACATGTCCGCAATCCTGGGTTGCCACCCCAACTTCGCTGATAAGAGAGAGATTGTGGCCGTCTGCCCAGCCTGCGATGTCATCTCCCCGGTTCCCGTTCCTCGTCCCGGGCTCCCAAGAGTAGTGATGCGCGTTGAAGTCACCCGCGATCAAAGCTCGCTCCGGGGGTTTGAGTTCTAGCAGTATCCCTGTTGTGCGGCTGTGGGGGTCGCGGGGTTGTCTGTACACGTTGACGATAGTCGTCGTTTTGTCGACCACCAGCCACAGTACGTCTCTCGTGTGGACAGGCCTCTGCTGCTCCACCGTCATCCCTATCCCTTTGCGTGTGTAGGTCAATACTCTTGGTCTGGTTCCTTCGCTGTCCCAGAAGTCGACCGGGACGAAAGAGTCGAAACCCGGGTGCGTGTTCAGTTGCACGTTTCCGTCCTTCCAGCCCGTCCAGGGTTCCTGGACGAGGACCACATCTATCTGAGCCTCCCAGCAGAGCTGCAGGAAAGCCGTGTGCGCCGGGGAGATCTTTCCGACGTTGCCCTGCGCAACGCGTAGCATCCGTGGGGTCGCCGCTCTCGGCTTACGTCTCCGAGTCGAGTTCGAGGTGGGTGTAGGCATTCGCGACGTTGTAGTTTGGCTTCTGTGCTGCCCGTTGGCTCCTGCTTGGCATGGGTAGCACGGGACGGTCGATGGAGGTGTTGTCGGGGGAGTCTTCGCCTTCGCCTTCGTCCGCCTCGTCTTCATCCATGCTGCTGCTGTCAGTGCTTCCGTCACCGAGGCAAACGATCGAGCTTGCGGAGGGCGTTCTCGTGCGCGCGCGCTTGGCGCCGGGTTGCTGGTTCTGGCTGGTGGAGGTAGGGACGCCTGCCGCCTCCTGGCTACTGTCGGATCGAGTAGCCTTGTACAGAGTGTCCGATGCTTTCTGGCCGGCCTTCCGGATCCGAGCCCGCTCCTTTCGACCGGGAAGGGAGACGACGCCGTTTACGGCCGAGGGCCTCGCTGGGCAGTCTGTGTGGCTGGCTTGGAAGGGGCCGCAGCAGTTGGCACATTGGGGCCTGGCCATGCAGGGTCCCGTTTCGTGTGAATCGGAAGGTCTTCCGCAGTTGCTGCAGATCGGTCGTCGTCCGCAGAACCGGTTGGAGTGGTAGCCCTGGCAGCCGGGGTCGTGTCGGATGAGCGTCCTTCGTTTCTTGACGGGCAGAGATCTGCCGCTTTGGTTGAAGAGCCTGAAGGGCGTGACCTCTGATGTGAATGATATGAGCCAAGATATTTCGTTCGTGACTGGGTTGGGCCCAAGGCGGGACGGTCGAGCAAGGACAGGCTTCTGTCCTGTCTGTGCGAAGACCTCATCTTCAACGAGTGTGGCTGGGTCCAGGACGTCCCCGCCAATGCTGTGTAGTTTTGTTGGGCATCGCGGCACAACGTAAGTGTACCACTTGATAGGCGTCTCGACCTGGTGGGCGCCGAGGCATTCCGCCAGCTTTGCCTTACTTGCAAGTAGTCTTTCCTGTATTTGCTTGTTTCGCGGCTTCAGAGAGTAACCTGTGCTGATATGGTAGACGTGGGGAAGGTCCGCTAGCCCCAGGCCAACGGCCTTACAGACGATCTGTCGTACGGCGAACGGTGCGATCTTCCGAGCGGCCGCTAAGCTTTCTTCCGGGACGCGGGCAAAGATGCGGAGGTCCTCCTTCGGCTGCGCCTGCGGCTGATCCTCGGCGGGGAGTGTGGCCTTCGGGCGGGCAGAGCTCTGGCAGCTCTGGCCGCTCCGGGTCGCCGCAGTGGTGTTGCCCGCCATCGGTGCGACGACAGCCGCCCAACTCCGGGCCGCTATTGGGCTTGTCTCGTGATTGATCAGTCTCTTGAGGGTTTGAATGACATAGGCAGTGGCTTCTTTCGCGATCTGCTTTCTAGAACCGTCAAAGCTGGCGACAACGCTGTCGACGGACCGTGCAATGGTCAGAAAGACGTCTTTCCGTGCCTCGTACTGTCTAGCTTCTTCTGCAAGGGCTGTCAAGACGGACCCTGTGGCAGATCCGCTCGGAGCAGATGCGGTAGAGGCTGCGGGCCCCTCGGCCGAGGTAGGGGCGTCGGTGGTGGCATCAAGCTGGCTTCCCGTTAGGCTGGGCCGGGTCGGCTGTGCCTCGGCGTCGCGGCGTCGCTTAGCTCTTGAGGTGGGGTTCGGCTCCGGAGGTGTCCCGGAGCCTGGTTCGGGGTCGGCTTGGTCGGCCGACATCAGTCCGGTGCCCGACGGCGGCTGTGAGGCCATCGCGGATGCGGGCTCCGGCAAGGGGAGGTGAAGAGTTTTCGGCTGTTAGTAATTTGGTGGTAGGCTCACTCATTCACTAACAGCAGATGCCAAGAAAAATTAGGCGAGAGGGAAGTTGACGTGTAAGTAAGGTACTCCAGGCAAGCAGGAGTAGTTCTTGAGAGCTTGATGATGAGGCAGGAGGCGTCGTTGGCGTATGCAGTCGATAAGAGCCTGTCTATCCATTCGATGTTCTTGAGCAAGCATGCAGGAGAGCGGTCTGGACTCCGAAGAGGGGTAACGTGACGGACAACGCAAGCTTCGTTTAGTAAGAGTAAACTCTGTTGAGGCAGCAGCCTGGGCTCGATGCTTGTTGGTATGGCGCAGCTATGACTTCCCAGTATGGAGATGTATACACTTTCTATTCTTTTCCTTTTCCGTTGAAAATAAAGCCAGTGGAGGGGGGTGCAATGAGTAGAACGTTAGAGGAGCTACGCCTCTCAACAATACATTTGCAGCCGTGAAAATGATTTCTAGCTGCTTTTAGCACACCAATCTCGTAACAAGTCTCGTGCACAGAGGCTACGGCTTTTCTGGTACAATCATCTGAAGAACAGTGGGATGACCCAAAATATCAGGACTGCGATAACGCATGACTCACCTTAATTTCGTTCTCATAGTTCCCGAACAACATTGATCCGTGAGCTTTGTGTAAAGTTCAGGCTTCCAGCGTATACATGAATCAATGTAATAGGAAGCAAGCAGCGTTGGAAAAGCTTCGAGCATGCTCACTCGAGGCAAGCCATGTCGGTACCAAAGTTGTCAAGTTGAGGGTTCAGGGCTGCTCCCAAATGAAACAGAAGGACCAGTCTTCAAGTAAGATTTGAAGTATCGATGATTCCACACAAAACTTCATGTCGTATGACCGAAAGGATGTCCATTAGAAGCCCTCCATGTTTCTTTGGAATTGTCCTGTAGATTTCCATGAGCATTGTAATATTCAAGGCTGAAGAATCTTATCAAATTGACTAATGTTTCCAAAGATAGTAACCGAAGTGACACTTCGTTCTGGACTCCTTTAATTCCTCAAAGTTTCTGACAACAGGATGCGTTCAAGACACAATTTAAAGATATCCCTAATCATGAAGAACGTTCAAGGCTTGAATTAAATATGACTTTATGGCCCTCGGCCACGAAAATCTATCCGAAGCTTTGAGTCTTGCATTTAATCTTGATGTTTCAACTCCATATAAGGCTATCAGATCCCCAACATTTGCTTCTTATTCCCATCAGTAAATCCAAAGCAAGCCATTGCAACTCCTGAAACTGACGATACTTCGCTTGACCTCATCTGCCGTCGTCCTGGTGTCGGTCGTCAGTCGTGGCCCACCGAGCCATCTCCTTCCTGACTCGGCAGGTCCTTAGCTACCCATTCCCTTGCAGACTCCAAGCCTTGTTGGCTAAGTGGTATAGCGTCTCACTAGTATTAGTGACATGAGAAGATCGGCGGTTCGATTCCGCCACGAGGCAATTCGCAGCTCACAATGTGGGCCATTCCGATTTTTGTTTTTGGATCTAGTTGACGACCGATGCAAGGCGATGAATTCGCGATCGTGCTCCACTTACTTCATGTTTTCCCTGTCTATGTGTCCATAGTAAACTGCAATCCTTCCTTTGATAGAATGAATTTCGAAAAACTCTAGTTGAAAGAGCGATTATTCCAGTCAAGCTGGCGCAAGTCTTGTTCTCACAGGATATATCCTTTGGTACGGATGCTTTACACAGTTTTAATAACAAGCGCATTTCGCAGACAGATACCGACCTTGGAGGTGTGGAGACAGCACATGTGGAGGACCGGCATCGGCCGTCAACTCAGTGTCGGAGTCTCTTGCCTCAATCACCTATAAAGTGTGGCTTTACGTAAGGAACTTTGGTCGCCAAAGTCCTCTAGAGTAGCGGGGTTCGACCGGTTCATGGAGTCGGGATGCCGTAAGCACAATGAATGATATAAGGACTTCAGTCGACTTCCCTTTAGTTTGCACAGGCTAATCTCAAGTTTCTTCCTACTCAAGGTGTTGCTCTGCCAACTTTCATTCTCTCCCCTACTCGACTGAAACGTCGACAGAAGTTACAAGATGTCAGCCGCCGACATGGATCCCGCGCAGCGTCTCAAAGATCGGAAGCCGATCCCGAAGCCCGTTCCGGCTTATCTCCCGACCGCCGGCTCGGTGCTCACCGTCGATAAGGAGTTGTACGGATCAGCGCAACAGGCGAAGCGAGTGTTGGTCGAAGAATTTACACTGCCGATCCGGTCCGGAAGAGCATGGAAAGCACCCGCCGGATCAATCGTGAGGATTAGCACCCCAGAGGGTCCTCAAGTCGGTATGGAACGAAGCCCATCTTATCTTGAAAGAAGACGAAAGAGAGAGAGAGAGAGGCTTATTCCGGCCGCAGGTGACTTGAACATTTGGAACGCGCACAACCCCCGCGAACGCTTCTGGGCGAGCCGCACGAAGCAACTCCACGCCAGCCACGTTTCGACAGGCGACCGGCTCTGGTCTAATTTACCTTACATGCGACCCCTGGCCACCATCATCAAGGACTCGTTGGACTGGTACGGCGAGGACGAGCACGGTGGACGCGTGCACGACCTCCTCGGCACACGCTGCGATCCGTACATCAACACGGTTCTCAGTGGCGGCAACTACAACTTCCAATGCCATTCTAACTTGACACGCGCCGTGTTGCCGTACGGTCTGATTGAGCAGGACGTCCATGATGTGATTAACATTTTCCAAGTGACGGGATTGGATGAGCAGGGACGGTACTTTATGAACCCATGCCCGGCGCAGCCTGGAGATCATATCGAGTTCCTGGCGGAACAGGATCTTTTGATGGCTTTGAGTAAGTGTCGCCCCCTGTTATGGGAAGCTTTTTGTCTGCGCTGCGACGACATGGACTCCAGTATTCCGGGTTGACGGAGCCATGATGCGGCTCTGAACACACAACTGACTGTTATCATAGGCACTTGCCCTGGTGGTGACCTCTCGCTTTGGGGCTTCGGCGAGGACAGCGAGGAGGAGATGATCAAGTGCTGTCGTCCGCTCAAGGTTGAAGTATTCCGCCTAGAGGACGAGGGTCTCTTGCAGCGCGGTGGCTGGAGACCTGCCGAGGTTTCCAAGTACAGCGGACGTCACGGAATGGAAATCCCTCTGGGGGAAGTTCGCAAGTGATTCTGATGAACGGTACGGCTGTAGATGCCTAGATGGTGTTTTGGAGGAGTTACTTTTGGGAGGCTTGGGTTGTGAGGACTGGAGTTAGGCGCGCGTGGCGGAGTGGGATGGAGAAGCCAAACATGACGAGAACATATATGAATGTCAATGCCTCACAGCAAGTTGAGTATTAGATGTCGCCCTGGTGTCGCCTATGATGTATCACGTCCCTTGCGCCTCCCAATGCCGAAATACGGTCTATCCCGCTGAATCGGCAGAACCGCTGGCAACAAACCAAGATGATACGAGTTATTCGCATCGACCCCAAACATGACCGATGCCGAGCTCCTCTTCTGCATAGTCAACTCATCAGCAGCGCAGCTTCCATGCAGCTCCTGATCCCACCAAGGCCCCCTGACGGCATTCGCGATAGCCAAGAACGTCGCCGCTCGGAACGGCAGACCACGCGACTTGCTCCTCCAGATATCCAGACAACTGACAGAGAAGACGACGCTTAGCATCGCCAATACGATCCACAGCACCACGGTCCGCATTATGTACACGTCCTCCTTAACCCTCGCTATCACGGGCACGGTAGCGGTGCCAAAGTACCCAGCCGTCGAGATCGCGGCGATGGACTGTGCGATGTTGCCGAAGAAGTGGCCCCAGTCTTCTGCAGTGGGGATCGCGTAGAGGGTATCAATCGTTTTATCGACGATTTGGAGTTGTTCGCGGAAGATCCACCAGGGGATGGCTGTCATGTAGTCCTTCAGCACGTCTAGTGCAGCTGTGTCGATGGCTGTGGTGTTTGATCCCGGGTTGCCCACACAGTCCGTCATCAACGTTCCGTTAAACGTGCAAGCACCGACTTCCCATGTGAACTCAGGTGTGCACTTGCTGCGGGAGATCCAGTGGCCCTCGGCCGTCTGTGTGAGGCTGCTATCGTTGGTGAGAGTCTCGGCCTTGAGGGATGAAGAAGGGCCCGCGGAGATGAAGTATGTGGTGCCGCCAATGGGGACCTCGTTGATGGAGGTATTGGCTGCGCTGTTCCAGAGGCGCAGGCTTTGCGACTCCTGCTTCTTGGGGGTAACGTCGATTGTCTGGTTACTGGAATCGGGGAGGGTGAAGGTGTAGGAAGCGTTCGCGCCGTTGAGAGAGGTGGTGAACGGTATTTCGGCAGCGGCTTCGCAATTAGCGTCCCAGTGGTACAGGACTAAGCCGTGGTAGGTTGTGTTGACGTTGAAGGTCAGGTTATGTGTCGGGATGGGACCAATGACGCCCGAGAAGACGTCGACGAGGGCACTTTGACTGACAATGTTTCCGACAAAGGTATAGACGGTTCGCGAGAGGAAGTTATCGTTGTCATCGAGAGTTTGCTTGAAGGTACCCTGCCCGTTCCACCCCATCGCATTGGCTAACCTCGTAACGGAGGAATCATCCGATGGGAGGATGGGCATTCCTACAACATCAACACTTGTGATGTTTTCGTAGAATGCTCCTGTGGTGAGCATCAGTGTGCCGACGGGGACGATCGAAGTGCGAATGACGATGAGGGCGGCCTGCATGACAGCGTACCACCACGAGTATTTTCCCAGAATCCGTAGCGTCCAAGCACTCGAATCGTCCCCTATCTTGTCCAAATCCGCCAGGAGAACGGGCCGCTGCGCCGTGAGAGCGAAGAGTCGAAGGTGTCGAAAGTCGTGCATGATCCATTGGACCAACATTCCCGCCGGGGCAAGTAGTGCTGAAAGCGCGATACCGGAGTAGAGCTGGTCGACCTTCAAGGCGTCCGGCGTGCGGAAGACGCGCTGCATGTAGTAGTCTCTGTCAACCGCGGGTCCCTGATATGACCAGACAACTGCCGCCACCGCGGCAAGAAGGTAAACCAAGATGCAAGCGATGTAAATCTTGAGAAACTTGAAGTCCTGGAACCTGAACATGCGTTCGGCCGTGGTCCCGCCATAGTGAAGCTGTCCGTCCGGCGGTAGAGACCCGCTTTGCGGGGTGGTCTTTTCGGCAGAGGCCCGGTCCTCATCGGATACGGCCCGTGAGAGGGAGCTGTACTCAATTTTCGAAGCCATGACAAAGGAACCTACCCTATTCCATCCAGAGTCTCCCGAGAGTCGTGAACATGAGCACGCGAGCAGGAGGTGATCAGAGATTTTAAGAGATCCTTTCCGCCACATGCTCCTACACGGACACGGACACGGAGCAAAGACACCCTTGCTTCCAAGGCCTGTGAATCTATCTACTGCATGTCAGCCTCTAATTTTGAAGCCTGGCGATCCTTCGAGGACCCACCCGGGTGGGATCAACGTTGGGCTGAGGGTCTAGCCCATCGTACGCAGCCACCCAGAATAGAGCCGGCTCTCAATTGGACAATCTTTGCCCCAGAGTGAGAACAAGCATAACCACCCGCGCTTAGTGTGGCATCTGAATCAAGCTACCCAGCGCTGCGTGCGCCAAGGCCAACGCACCCTCAGCCACTTACTTGAAGACTTGCTGAGGCCTACTAGAGAAATGGGGGGCGATACGTGATGCCACCAGTTCTCATTTGTCGCACGGTTCAAATCACTGCCGCCAACAGTTTAGACGAGATTTACCTGTTAGAGGGGGAAAATGTAACTCGATTAGGGGGCAGATTACTGACGAAACCAATAAGAGCCTCTGTTTGGTTCGTCATTCGTACATGTAAGCCATTCCGCGATCCCTTCAGGCGCGGACATACACTTTCTTCGTCTATCAGATGTTGTAGATTCATAATGATGCCTGCTAAATTCCTTGCCTCTGGATAAGTTCCGAGACACTACAATAACACCAACCACCCGCTCAAAAAAAAGTCTATCATTGCCATCTGTGGTTCAAAAGGAGCTCAATTCATTGCGGCCGTTGAGCCCGTTCTTCGTTACCTTCACTCTCTGCCTCAATCCTGAATCACCCTTGGATATTGCTTCCCTGCTCATCTCTTCGACTTCCTTGTCATCATTATTTTTCGATGTAGCCTCCTGAACCAGACCTTTCACTTCCAAAGACACAATCTGGCTTAGTGACATCCATACATTCCCCAAGCTGCTGCAGGTAGTCAACCCGAGAAACAAGATAGATGTACGAGACCATCCCATTGATTTGAGGTGACAATCTTCGTGGCGGCCTGACCTGAGATACTGGTTTCACGGCGACCGGGAAAGAGGTCTATAATCTCACACGGATTGGCCGCACAGCAATAGTCGCAGACCGGAACCATCTCCACACAAGAATACCTAAGTCAGGTCTAGGTCTATGGCACTTTCCACACGGCTGCAAGATATGTGATATGCGGGTCACTGTAGCTGCACCGATTCCATCGCTTACTTACAGCTGCGACTCGTCGACGGATGATTCCTAACCAAAGGCATGAAAAGTGCTTCACCTACGTTAGCTGCAGATCAACAGCATAAGACAGCTACTTTCTCTCCCTAAAGATCTCCCATGCTCTACATCTACATCGACAATATTCATTCATCAAACTCTCTCTTCAACTTCACCAACAGCCATGCAGCTCATCGCTCAGTCAGAATGGATGCAGGACCAGAAGCAAGCCGAGGTGATGAGCCCCGGCAAGAGCTTTGAGGTCATACAGACTGCTTCTGGCATCTCTGTCCTTTTTTCCATTGGCTCCGACAATCATTTCTATGCTTGTCGTGAAGTTCAGGCTAGCCCTACTGGCTGATCTCGCATCGACCTGGGCAGTAATCTGCTTGCATCACAAGATGGAAGACAAGCCGTAATCAAGTCATTTTCTGTGGTCCAGAACCCAAATTCACTGTATTTCGACCTGGCTGTAGTGGCGACATTGTAGGCTCGGACCAGATATTCGTGTCTACCGGTAATGCCAATACGGATGATGCCTAGTCTCGAAGCGATGGACGACTGGGTATCCAGTGGAGCGCGATTCCCTTTGATGCGAATGGGCGCTCGTCTAGTCGAGATGCTCTTGGGATCGATTCCGTGTATCTCATGACCCTTCCGACTTCTGGAGCACCTGCTGGCTCCCTCACATGTTTTGTGGACGTCCTTCGGCCACAGCCTAATACTCTACGGCTTCTCGATCGTTGTTATATCACGCCTCAATCCAAACGAGCATGGAACAAACACACACTGCCTATTGATCTAACTTCTGAAACAATTCAAAGCAGTCTGAGCCGTCGTTTCAAAGACAGGGTGGGGGGCATATACACCTTTGGCCAGATCAACGGTCGTCTTGAGCTCATCTACGCCCCTGCGTTCGACTTCTGGAATTCCAAAAATCCGCCAGCACCCGCCAGGTTGGTAGTACCAGATAACGCCACATCTATTGCAACCGCTATAAACACTGCTGGTGATAGCCATCTGTTGTTCCAGGTCAGCAGGGAATATTTTATTACCCTCCGGAGCACCAGAAGGATGGCTCTTCAGGAACGCGGATCGTCACTACCGATTTGGTTGCTCAGGTCACCCAGTTGACTGCCGAGTTCATTAATGGGACAACTGCTCTGTATGGCAAGAGTCCACAGGGTGATCTCTTCTACACCACTTGCAAAACTGGTTCTTAAGCGTCCCCCGATGCTTGGTCGTTACCAGTCCGTCTTCCGTCTCACATTGAGAACTAAGCCTTGTTCCTGAATAGGAAAGCTGGCAACAATACCCTCTTTACGCATGTCACCGGTCAGCAAATGGCACAGATCACCCAAGACCCTGTTACGCGTGATTGGGCGTCGGGGTCCATCCCCCTCCCCGCAACAGATGTGAACGATATCCTTGAGATCAGTTCCTTCACTACGCGTCTAAGTGTGTTGGATGACTCTGGCGCCGCCGTGGCAAAGACAGATATTCTTCTAACGGCCACAAGCCCTGTGGGCGTTTATGTCAACGACGCATACCGCATATTGAGCCCGAATACTTCTATCTAGATTCCCTCTGACGAGACCGGCATCATAACCATTGTCCAGCCCGCATAGGACATGTCAGCAATCTCGTACAAAGCCACCATTTCGAATCAGGCCGCAGTGTTACTCAACATTGACCCGGCTGAGAAGGTCAAGTCCCGGATTGCAGCAATTCAGTCTGGCAATGACCTCAAAAATGCCGCCATCACTCGGACTGATGGCACAACTTCATCACTCATTCCTCTTGATGTCTCTCAATCTGATTGTGATGCTGCTGCCACCGCGATTCAACAGCTGGTCAAGGTTGCAAGTACTCTTCCCTCTGATGGAAGCCCTCATTCATCTTCCTTTGCGAACGGCGCCAGTGTACAGCCGGCAGCACTAGGTAAGACAGCCATTGCTAAGCATTCATCGTCGTATGCTAATATTTGCATTCAATATCAGCACAGATCTTGAACTTGCAAACACCTCCGCACCAGCCTGATGCTCGTATCTCCATAATCGATGCTGTGGTCGCTTCTTCCAAGAACATCTTTGTCCAAGCTGGTAAACTGTTTCGCTCCATCCTTCATTCTGCGTGGAACAGTGTCCAAGAACTTCGTTATTCGCGCTGCCAAGGGCGTCTATGAAGTCCTTGTTTACGTTGGGGATGCCATCTACCGTACTGTGCTTGATTGCGTCTCCGTAGTATCATATGCAGTAGAATGGGTCTTTACGAAGCTCAAAGTCACCTTTGATGACCTCAAAGCTTTCCTCGGCTTTGTTTTCAACTGGGCCGATATTGTACGCACTCATAAGGTCATCAAGAATGTTGCAACCAAGTATGCACTCTATGGTGTCTCACAGATTGGGGTCCTTCAAGAATTTATCAACACCAACATCGACTCCCTCGAATCGACAATAACCTCCTAGGCCGATATTCCTGATCTCCAAGACACTGCAGGTCAAAGCAACAGCAAGGCTTCGGGCACTCTAGGTTCCAGCGAGCCTCAGAACTACTACGCCCAAGATGAGGCCAAGTCGAATATCAGCATTGCGAAGACCACCGCCACCTCGGTTGAAATTGCAGGTGGTAGCGACTGGGCTAGTGTTCTCGAAGAGCTGAAAGGAATAGCTACGGCCGAGAAAGATATCGTTAAAAAGAGCCTTGATCAGATAAACACCCAGATCATTGATCCATTTAGCGGCTTAACTCCTCTTGAGATTGCCAAGAGGCTGATAGCCATCATTGGCAAAAAAGGATTGGAGACGGCCAAGAATATCGTCGTCAAAGCATTGGGCATTGTGAAAGACCTCACGAGTGCAGTCATCAAGGAGTTGAACAAGCCAATTTCGATTACCGTCATATCTGGGCTATACAAGTCAATTGCAGGCGAGGAGTTAAGCATCATGGATCTCGTTTATCTTGTGGCAGCAGTTCCGGCGACTCTGATTTACAAAGTGTCACCGGAAACACCCCATTCCCTAACAACGCCTCCACAGACGCCATTATCGAGGCTTCCGATTTCGCGTCGCTTCGGAAAATCAGGCTCGGCAACACCAGCGTCTACAAGAACTTCACTATTATGGCCGAGTTTGCAGCCATGGCAGGACTTGGCTTTAGCGTTATAACCAACGATGTGAAGATGCCGTTGATGGCAGAAGGAAAGCCGCAAAAGGTCCCTGATATCATTAAGCAAGTCAGCATTCCGATAAAGCTTATGGTTCTCATGCCCAGCTTCATCCAGCCACGATCAGATCATGACTCCTGGGAGATCCAGATGGATGGTGAGATGACTGATCTTGCCTTCTTGAAGGGTTTTCTTGACGCGACATCGGTTGGAGAGCAGGAGCTATACGGGATAGTGTCTCCGTACATTGACTATTCTATCAGCGCTCTATGGGTCATTCCATTCATTCCATCTATTGGAAAGATGGTCGCCAATCATCAGAAGACGAGCTCGTATCTGTCGTTTACCACTCGCCTTGCCTACGATGTTGCTGTTATGACTGGACCTGTTGTCTGGAACCCTGACTTGGATCCTGAGACCAAGTTGATTGTTTTGGCTGTAAGCAATGGCATTATCATTGTAACTGCTGGTATCAGTGTTGCGACAGGTGGGCTTCTCGAGAACGATGGCTAGAGGTAAAATTCTAGGGAATATTGAGCAAATAAATCCAAAGATATACGTACCATTTATTGACTAGTGCTTTTAACTATATTTTTATAATCTCTTATCTAAGAGAGAGAAATCCAATGATATAACGGCAATAACTATTCCTGTTTAATTCGTACTCTCTTTGTCTACTAGGATGAATTCGCATATGTAATGTAACCTTTACTTGAAACACTGCGATGAGTGGGTGTCTACTAGATAGGCAACAAGTAATACACACTAGATAGTAAAACCCACCTCTTTGATTACGTTAAATGGCGTCAACATGGATGAGCTCTCCAGTCACCCTGGCCATCAATATTGAGTTCTTTGATGCCAATCCAGTCAAGGCGTCATCTTCAATATTCAGTTAAAACGGCTGATAAATGTGTCATGTTCGTTCTCCAAAGCGTAAGGCTCCTCATCTGACACGTGTACCTCTGTGCCCGTGTGACATCCGCCCCCGGTTCTGGACAAATGACAGAGTGATGCGACTCCAACCGTTCAACCGAAAGACTGAATCAGTAAAGTCCATCACCAATAACACCATAATTCTCTCGTATCACTCGAGGAAACTATTTTGAAACAGAACGAAGCTTCATTCTCCTCAAACTCTGGCTTATCGATCCCATTCCAGATTTCTTCCAAGGTAGTGTAGACGAAGTCCTTCGCTTCGTCTGTAAAATAAATGGTGAAGCTCTCGAGATGCGGAGAGTCACCCTTCTGAACGGAGTGGGCAAGCCATTCAATGTCCTGAAGTTCCGAATGATGATGGTCCAGGAAAGTTAGGCTTCGGGGCGATCGAGGGAGTGTTTTGATGAATGCATTTGGGCCTGAGCCGTTCTGGTCATTCCTGGCAAAGTCCGCTGGACCCACCGAAAGGTATTCAAGTCTTTTGAACATCCCGAAAGTATCGAACCATCCGTCCTCCTCTATTCCACTTTCCAGGTGGAACCAAACGTAAATGTAAACAGAGTATCTGAATGTCGCACAAGCGCCCGTCGGACCTTTATAGGGGATATGTTCAGTTCATCTGAGAACCAGGAAGAACGCACGAAGTAGTCAAAAGAATGAAGACCAGGCGGAATCTCGAAATTCCCTTGCTGATTTGAAGAAACATCATCCACGAGAGGTGCTTCCCAAAGAGTCAGGTGCTTGAGCTTTTTGAAAGCGTTGAATGCCTCTGCCGGGAGGCTTTCAAATCTGAACCCTTCAAAATTCTCAAGGTTGAGTGCCAGACAAGCGAGCAAGTGGAAATGTGAGAGATCCATAGTCGTACCTATGTGGGCGCCCAAACGAAGAAAAATCAAATTTTGAAGCAAAGCCTCCGGTGTCTCAGATGGTGAGATTAAAAGAGCTGGCAAGACCGACCAAGCATTGTCAATCTGGTCAAACTCTTCATAGCCGTATTTCAAGTCGGGGCCATCTAGCCCAGTGATCATTACTTGAGATACACCTTGGAGCTGATGGAAGAGTAGCGAGGATAACACCGTATCGTACAAGCGAGAACTGTTTTTACATTCTTCCAGTGCGGTGCCGAGGTTTGGCCGGCCGATGGTTCGAGCGAAAGGGCCGAGGTTGCGGATATCATCCATGGTGCGTTTCAAGCGGCAAGAAAAGGCCCTTTCAAAGTGTATATGGACTTGGCCCACTCTGGAGCGGAGGTCCTCCCGATGGTGCAGAACTTTGATCAGTGACAAAATGCTGACGCCGACTGGATCCCAGACAGCGAGGTAAATCTTTCGATGTAGGAGAGGCTGGGCTACAGACTGAAATGACTTCGATGCTCTGGAAAGGATTGCGAGCGTGTTCTGGTCGGCTATCCGGTCCTTGTTTTCGCCAATTGAGGTGTCATTCTGGAAGCATGCGGCAATTTCGCCCAGCATTTCGGGAGGAAGACTCGACATCGACGCCATCGTACGGCTGGGAATAATGGGGAGAGCAAGGCTCAAGGCTTCGTTGGTGCTATGGGCTTCGTCAGTCTTCAGTCACCTCTGGGAAGGGTGGGCAATTCCTACCTTTCCCTGATCGAGGGCATGCAACCGGAGGTCAGCGTATGACGGACGCTTAGATTTGTTTGGCTGTTCTTCTCTGTGGTGTTTGTCGAGGGATCCGAGGGATCAGGAAAGGATGGCGATGGTGCGAAAGAAACAGGTTCCGTGATTGAGGGAGGAAAAGGGTGGGAGGAAGAGAATAGAAAGGACGGAAGGGAGCTCGGTAGCACTTGTTGTGTGGAAGGGGCGAGAAGTGGAAGGTGCCTCCCAAATTTCACCTTCGCACCTTCCTCAAGCCCATCCCGAGAGGAAAAGAAAGAGCGAGTTGGAGTCCCATGCTGAAGCAGATTTCCTCAAGAATCTTGTAATTATTCAAGCTTGGTAAATATCGCTGCTGCGTGAACTACAGTAAGTAAATATTTGGTACAGCACTTCGTTTAAGCTGACAACTCTTCAGCTTCACGACTGGGGGAACAGAAGACGCAACAGATTACTTTTATTCAACCAAAAGCTTCGTAAAAAGCGTCGCATCTGGTTCGTCTTGTACTGAGGCTTATTGAAACGACAAGAAACTAAGCAAAAGATCAGTCAGAAGCCAAATATGACACCGATTCACATCTGGTATCTTGAAGAGATCTCATTTTACTAGGCTACTTAGAAGGAGCATCTGATACGCACTCATATTTTCTTACAGATTACAGAACCTAAGCAACAATTCAAAGACAAAACAAATCGTTCCAAACCTCAATTGCTGCATCACATGGCCCGGTATCTGGTGTTGAGATTCCAGCCGCGTTGAAGCAGTGAAATAATGTACTGACCACCTTGATGAAGACGGTTCTTGACCCTCTGCGCAAACTCCCAGTGAAGCTTCTTGACACGGCATTTACCTCGCACTCTACCTTGCCGCTTCTGGGATGGTCGGTTCTTCTGTCTGTACAGGTAAGCATTTTTCTTCTTCCTTCGTTGGTAGAGCGTCTGCCGCAACAGCCGGCATAGCTCAGTACCGGGGGTAAGCAACCTGGCGAGAAAGTCTCTATCCATGACTGCCTTGTGTCTAGACAAGCGCTTATGGATTCTGGCTTGCTCAAGATGCAGTTTGACGATGTAGTCATCATTCTCGAAGCCCCAGCCGGTCTCGGATACGTTTGGGGTTCTGGGAGGAGTTATTAGTTCAGCCGAGCGACGCTGGAAGGTGCGCACTTGGTCTTGGCCATTGAAGCGGACGCGCTTCTTCTCGACTCGGAAAGACGAACCCTTGGAGTTCTCTTGGGTAAGTTGGTGTTGATTGCGACATGATGGATGAGATGCACTGAGGGATATGGACTTGAGGCTTAGACACTCGGGCACTGGGCCTTATGTAGCCCTTGACAGGCTGAAGCATATGGCCTCAAACTGTAGGACTAAAGAAGTCGACCTCAGGACAGTCATGTAGATACATGACACATCGATAATATATTCGACCTCAAACAAAGGTCGAAGATACTGCGTACTGTTTACACGAAGTGTGAAATAAAAACCCTTGCCATGCCTTCCTTTGAAGTCTGCCTTTGTCTCCGTCTGAGACCCAGAAGCAGACCCCATCACTAAACCGTCTACAATCACTTTGGGCCAATAATACAAGAATCAGACACAATAAGATGCGTAAGAGGCCCGTTTGGAATCATGGAACTAGAAGCTTAATGAAGTTGGCCAGCCGTGTTGAACAACGGAAATGCGGGGTGATTATTTCGGCGCCGAGCTGCCTGTCTAAGCTCATTAGACGGCAACCGGTGAGCAGGAGCTCCGACCGACGTCATTCTCATGCTCTCATATTCTTGGTGTCCTTATTTCTCAACTTCATTGCTATTTATCGCTCTTTAACATAGACGGCGCTGTATTTCTTGAGTTTCGCTGCTATCGGCAGGCTAGAGATGCCTCGCGAATGTCAATCCAGCAGCAGGTCAATCCTCCCCAGTCTAGTCCGGAGCGATTTACCCCGCTACCCCGCCATCCGGCCATTCAGGCCCCGGTATCACTACACTGCGAGCGGCAACCTTTCACTTTCAACTCAACGGCTCTCATTCCAGCTCAGCTCATCGACCATGGCTTTCATCCGCCCGTACAGGGCATCTGACTTTGATGCGACGGGTCATATCGTACGTCTCGAAAGTTCTTATCGAAGCTTATCTTTGTCCTGCAGCGACTGACAATTAACCCAGTGCCGCGCTACGCTACCACCCTCCCTCGAGCGCTCCGAAGCAGCGACCAGGACCGCGCCTTACCTATGGACACATCAATACACTCACCTCTCACCTGAGACATGCCACATCCTTGACGACGGCGAGGGAAACTGCGTCGGCTACTGCATCGGCTGCCCCAACGTGGACGACTTTGCGACTGCGTACCCGCGGTACATCAAGGAAATCCTTGAGATCTCCAAGGAGCTGGATGGGAGGAAGCCCAAGAGTCTCGAGACGAAAGAACCATGGAACTTCCCCGACACGGGTGAGGTGAATGAGGAGGCTCTTTTGCAGCAGGCTTTCAACCCGACATGGCTCGTGCTTGATGATGAGAGGAAAGAGCTTTGGGGCAACTGGAAGGCTACGATGCATATTGACCTGCTGGAGCCGTGGCAGGGGAAAGGCTGGGGAAGAAAGCTGATTGACAAGTTCGTCGAGAGTCTCAAAGAGGCCGACCAGCGCCATGGCGGCTCGAGCGGGATCAGGCTCTATGGCAAGGGCGTGCATATTGGCGTTGGTGGCGAGAACGACAAGGTCGTGCCGTTCTACGAGAAGCTGGGATTCCGGGTATATCCTACAAAAGAGAAGGGGTCAATCTGGATGGTGAAGGACGTTGAGTAGATTCACTTTCCCTCATGTCCTCTTCCTAACATCAAGTTCAATTCAATATTACCGTGACTAGCAATACCAATCTCTGTTTATCGAAGAAAAAAGAAAAAACCTCCACTTTAGGCGAAGTTGAGTTTCCAGACGTCCCCGAGCCTCGAATTATCCTCAGCAAGGCCTCCGTGTACAATCACACTCTGCTTGCTTCCATCAACCACCACATCCGCATCAAACCATCCCCTCGGCGGTGGCGCATCCCCCTCGAACACGACCTTCTCCCACTTCCTTCCTCCAACATCGAAAGCCCACACGTCCGAGAGCATCTTCCCAGCACCAGCGTGGCCCAGTGAACTGGGATCACGCTCACCGAAGAGCGTCACAAGATGTGGCTTGCCGCCGACGTCAACCGCCACGAGCGCGGACACGCTTCGTGCCTCGGGACCCTCAACGCCATCCGGCTTGTACGAAATCGTAGACCACGCAGCGGAAGCAGGGTCATAGACATCGAGAGCACCACCTTGCTCCGAAGTGCCGTCGAAGCCGTTCATACGGTACAAGTTGCCCCCAGAAAAGGCGATAGACGCGCCGCCGCGTGCTGGGGGAGGTGCTGCGGCGATCTCTTTCCACGTCTTTGACTTGATGTCGAAGGACCACAAGTCAGAGAGGCGGCCCTTCTCTGGGCATCCTGCGTGGACGTAGATGGTCTTGTTACCGTCTGAGGCGGTGCAGTGGTAGCTCCGACCAGCCGGGTGTGGTGCGTTTGCGTCGGTCGGCTTGAGGAGGTCCCAGCGAGCTTGGATCGGGGTGTATCGCCAGACGCCACCACTTTCCTCAACAGGTTCCATGGCTATACCGCCGCGGCCGGAGAAGAGGTAGAAGGCATCTTTCAGCACCGTGCTGGGCGCTCCGACTCTCGGAGTTGGGGCCTCGGTGTCGGTTGAGATGGTCTTGGCCGAGGCCGAGTCTGCTGGAGGAGGTCCGTCAGTGGTGAGAGTTGGGTATGGATTGGTTTGAGAGTATACCTTTCTCGGAATGAAGCTCGACAACGTCGACTTGATTGTCTACAGGCTCTCGTGGGAGGAGCTCACCGCCAAAGACGTAAGCTTGGTTACCGACCACCGACACTGCCTGTGAAGAACGCCTGAGGCGGTCGTTAGATGCGAGTCGAGCCCAAGTGGCGCGAACTTTGGCCATTTTTGCGGAATATTAAATATGCTAAGAATGATTTAAACAGACGGCGAATGCGTGGGGCATCCAACACAACTTCTTCGCAGGAAGCCGCCATACTTATAACTGGATACCCTAGTCTTGAGATCCGTTATGTCTCGATCTGATGAGGAGCCTCACCCAATACTCCTGCCCAGCCAGGTGCTCCACCACACAATCTGACCAACGATGTCAAGCATCGCCATGTTTCTGAATCACGTAGAACGTGTCACTGAAAATGTTGGACGCACTGTGGTTCGGCAGACAAGGTTGTAATCTGCTCATGCCGGAGCCAATTTGTCCTCCGTGACTTATGTCATCGGAGCTTGTCTGGTTGTGTTTCCTCCGCTTAGTCACGGTCATAAGTCCTACCTCGCCCCGTTTCCTATGGGGAACCGCCCTCTGCCGTGCACATCACGGAGAAGAAGAGGTTCCATGTTCTTAACGCCGAAATCGGATCAAACAACAGCTTTCAGACTTGATATACGACTGGAGCTCGGAACTCTTAGGCGTACGTATTATTGTCGCCTTATGCTTGACCAGATGTTACTGGTCAGGTAATTTTCTTCCCGAGGAGTTTACTACCGACGCGTGAATTTTTATTAAGTACATTTAAGTAGGTGAGGGCCACTCGAAGAAACAATAAAAGAGTTCACCCCCCCGGTGCTGAAAAGGGGGCTACATCTCTTGGTGCTCATGCCGGGATTCGAAATTGGGTACTCGTATGCGCTGAGCCTGTCGTCCAGTAGGCTGGTTGGCGCGAACAATTGGTGACCATCAACCATTCCACCACCACGCCACATTTTGACCTGACCCCCGACCTAGAGGGCGCCTGCTGTGTTGGTGATAGAAATAGAGTTGAATGGGGGGTATTTACCCTTCTCGTTTCTTCGGATGAGGGTATTAAAGAGTCACGTACGGAAGGCACGACCAAGACTACGCTCCTTCCGAAGTTTAAGTCATAATTACCCGGATGGCGCTCCCCCTTGTGTAAGAGGTACACGTTGCTCTAGGAATCACGGTGTTATATATGTGGTTATCGATGTTGGCCTGAAAGTTCAGTGTTGGAACAAAGGGCTTGGCCTAGAGTAGAAAGAACATTGAACCAAGCTGGGTTAGAAAAATGGGATATTAATAGTGGAGGAACTGCCGTTCGGTTACCTTATGTTATGAACGCCTCGAATTTCGGAGTTGCAAATGTGATATGTGCCCAAGTTTACGAATTTCTCTTTTGTTTATTATCGCTCTATTTATACCACAACTTTGAAGACTTGGGGATAGAAGAGTCTTAGGTGCGGGAAATGCCTACAGATCAATATTCGAACTCAATATGAGAACCTTAAAAGCAACTTCTTATGCTCTATGTTGAAATTAGAGGGCATGCGATATAAAGAGATGCCTGAGCGGCTAGCTAACACTGCTTACGGCTGATGATGTTGTCGAACCCAGGATCGTCAGATATCTTACACAACTATACTTTTTGACGTTCCTAAATCGAATCAGTGCTTTCCAGTGATTCCTTGCCTGGCCGGGTATCGATACACCTAAGCCACCCTGCTGTCCGAGCAACCAGCAGGAATATTGACTTCACCTTTCCAACCGGAATATACACATACCTCCATTTATTCAAGTCTTGAGTCACGTGTTATGTAAAATTCACTGGATTCACCACCAAGGAGTGATGGAAGCTACCGGACCATTCCTTCCAGTCAATGGGCCTTCCTTCCTTCCCCATAAATGACAGGTTCAGCTCTTAATTCACCTCACCAGGGGGTGAGAGCTCCAATCCTCTTTTCTTCCTCGTCACATTCCACGTCAAATGTTGTTTTCTCTTTCCTTTTGACAACTTCAACCCGTGAGACTCTTTGAGGCGTCTTGCTCCTCTGTCGATAATCTTCCAGCAAACAAGCAGCTATTCCCCGGGAGCCTCGGGCTTCGGATTCCACGACAACCCTGGTGCAACTGTTCCGGACTTCAGCACCATGGATTTCCCTAAGGGCATCGAGGACATCAGAGTCCACGAGCTTACTTAAGATAACCGTTGTTACTTCGCAGTTGGGATTGAGGTTCGGGAAGGTACGCTAGAAGCACAAAGGAGTCGAAAGACTGATGGTGGATGCGACTTTGCTTCAGGTCATTCTTTAATTAGCCTCTGGACAGTCTTTGCCCGCAATGATACCCGGTAACAGCAGATCTGGGGCAGGGTAGGAACAGAAAGGATGGTCCGAAGTGCGCTACATACTTCGTAGCACCATTGCGAACAAGAGATCGGGCTGGGTGCGGAAGCGACCGAAGAAGGCCTCCGAACCTAAAGTCTAGATAATGAGCTAAGGGAGCTGCACCATCACCTTGAGTTGAATTCAAAGATCCTCGACTGATTGCGAACATGGAATGATATTATGTTTCCATCGTTTGAAGCCCGATGATCACGCTTGCTTGGCGTACCAGCAAATTGTGACACTGAACGTTCTTGTTCAACTTGAAGCACAATTTGTCTAAGAAGCATAAACAGTACATGTCTCATAATAGCTTCTATTGATAGCATTGTGTCATGTGTTCTCTTAAACGATTCAAGTCTTCCTGACAGACAGGTCTCTATGAGACCTAAGACTGTACGTTAGCCGGATACTTCCTGCTCTGATACAGCCCCATGAAATCACGGAGAAGCTTGTTGTGGGAGCGTATACATCAAGTTCGATGTCAAGTGCACTGACTCCATCACCATGCTCTCTTGGAAACATCCCTGTGGCCAAGTAGGTAGGCTCATCGGAGTACTTACTCATGTACTTGTCCTTTGGCCATTCACAGCTCGCCTATGATGCAGTCCGTAGAGCGAGACCCTACTAATGAGCTCTAAAATTTCGGGATATTGTCACGAATACACTGCTCCAGTCAAGGATGAATAAAGTCAGCAAAAATGTTGTTATAATGTTCATATCAGTTGCGAGGAAAGTGTTGACAGGTTTCATTCCGCTTGAAATGGCAGCATAATGCGCGCTACAAGACATGAATAAGCGGTCGGAGACTTTATTTCGGCGTACTATGCAGACTTCGTCTTTGGTCGTCTCGAGGGCTTTGAAGATTATAAGGCGAGACAGACGGTGTCTGAAGGAGTTGCGAGGGATGCACTCCAAGCCTCTAGCGCAATGATATGGGGAACCCCGAGTTGGTGTCGAGTCATCTTGAGCGCAACCGCCCGACAAAATATCATCAAAATCTCACCATGACTTTGTCAAGCTTTTTTGTTTCCAAATATATCAGTCAATATGTAATGCTTCATGCTGGTTGGTTGGCAACTGAGCATAAGAACTTCTTGGAAACTGGCCTCAGAGTTGCCTTACTTGTGGCTTCTATATAACCTTGACCATCCGATGTTTAGTTGTGCCATATGGTATCTTCTGCGAAAAGTCCAGTCGCAGTTGTTCCAGGTAATGGTAAGAGCAGGATCTTATCTCGTGACGAGGGTACTAGAATGCTACGCTGTGGTAATAGCAGAGGGCCTTTCCTACTCGCTTGAAATGACGATCCGACAACCTGTCACCCCGTCCCTTTCTGCACCTCCGCCAACAAGCTTGAACAATGACCAATGCCAAGGCAGTGATTCGTCAGAGATGCCATGATGCTTTGTTCAACCGGTGCCTCCATGTTACACTGAACCCCAGAATAGGTCGCTGTAGCCGAAAGACAGTTATCAGATGGTCTGAAAGTTACCTTCGCCCAGGTTGCGTGCCAGAATGCGAGCTTCGAGCTACCTAGAACAAGCACTAGGGAATGCCATATCCAACATATCCTTGCGGCAGACTCTCTCCGAAGTCAGTTCGGCAGATTTCGTCAGAATAGTATTATAGGGCTGAGTGATGTGGCTTGTTGTGTCCTTTTTACGGAGTGCTCCGTACCTAATGTGCAGAGAGCGGCGCGCGGGTTCCGGCAAGGCCCCGACTACTTACGGCGGGAGCTATGATCTACTTGCCCAGACGGGAGAGGCCGGGCAGATGGATGCTATACGTGCTCGGTAGCTCTGCAAAGTGATTCGATGATTCGATCTATTGGCGTTTGTAAAACGGTCATCGTTTTAAAGATGATATTTATTGGTCGCTGGTGCAGCCCATTGGTAGTGTTTGCCGTTCATCCCACTGGTGAAGCTTTAGATAGGCCTGAGCTGAACCTTCTTTGGCTTTCTGTATGAATTGTGTTTATGTCGTTTCATTTCGACGAAAGTCAATTTGGTACAGTAATCGCCAAATTAAACCCTCGGTCGACTGGACGTCCGGTGTAGCACGATTCATACCGGCCTGCTGGCGACCTTTAATGGCTCGTTGGATGCTTCTCCGGGGACCAATTGAGGCGATCTAGACTTTTGAGCTTATCTAGATAATAGACTGCCTCCGCTGGCCCGATGAAGGTGATATAATCAGTTCGTTTAGTGTGCTTGCTGATTTAAAATAACCACTCCTTACGACGCGTTGCTGGCCATTCGTTCATCTAATACTTGACTATTCAACACAATCACTTTTCATTATCGGTCGAAGTCAACATGTACAGCTCAACGTTGATCATGGTTCTGTTCGCAACGGGCAGCCTAGCCTCCGTTCTACCCCGGGCGGAGGACCCGGCCTTCAAATTTCAAATGGCTCCCGACAAAGCCAGCCGATCACCTTGCCCGGTTCTCAACGCTCTCGCCAATCACGGATACCTGCCTCGAGATGGCATGGACATCACCATGGACCAGCTCAAGTTCGCCTTTAGCAAAGCGCTCAATATCGACGAGAAAGTCACAGTCTCCCTCAGTACACCCGCTCTCACAACTTCGACCACAGGCAACGCGAGTACCGTCAACCTGGCGGACATGGCCAAGCATAACGTCATCGAGCACGACGGAAGTTTATCTCGTGCGGATCAGGCTGTTACAGGTAACGCCAACAAGTTCGACGCTACGGTCTGGAACCAAGTCAAGGCTCAATTCACCGGTCCGACAATCGACATCAAGACGATGGCGAAAGCCCGGAGTATCAGAATCAGCGCCGCGATGGCGGAAAACCCTCAGTTCAACCTGACGCCGGCACAAGTCAAGACTTCCTTTGCTGAGTCTGCCTTTATCCTGGGTGTCATGGCTGGCGACTTTAAGGCTCCGATGGCCCCGACACAATTCATGAACATTATCTTCGAGCAGGAGCGCTTCCCGTTCAACGAGGGATTCAAGACATCGGCCACCAAGGTTACGGGGGATCAGGTTGATGCCTTGGGTGCGGCTATCATGAAGGCCACTGCATGAAGAAACCGATTCGAGGGTTATACGGGAAAGACGCATCTTACAACCTCCTTGGGTGCATGTCTATGTGCGCAATCAGGTCCTGAAGTCGCTCTTTTATCATGGAGAGATGCAAGTGGAAATTACATCAATCTAAGCAAATCAAAAACAATAAGCCTGTTATCGTGGCATAATCTAGGCATTAAACGAACCATGAGCAAACGAGTGTTTAGACAGTGTTGGTTTTGTGAGAGCAGTTGCATCCATGTCTCATTGAGATAGACTGAAACGAATGTCTATCCCCTTGGTTACTATCCGGCGACCCCTGTAGAAGAACAGACACAGTGAGCCGATGGAATCTGACTTCAATAAACTCAGTTCATAAATATAGTCTGCTAATTACTTGAATGATTCCGCCTTAAGTGAGTTTCGTTTATATGTGCTCAGTCCACGGGCTCCGGGTGTGCGACTATGTTCTGAGAAGGCAAGAAAACAAGAAGAAATTCTGTCAAATCATATGGATAGCATTATTCACAACTCCATTCAAACTCACGTTCCGCTTCGTGTGAAGAGCAAACCCCGATACCAACCCGGTAGCTGAGTCTCTGCTTACACCTCCGCCCATGGCAACCCCCTTCTTGCTGACCCCAATCCTTCTGAGGCTTCTGACAACCTTTCTGTAGTTGCCAAAGAATTGATGAGCCCTCGAGTCCTGCCCTGTGACTATTCCATGACCAAGAGTCACGCCCCATTTACCTGCGACGTTGATCGCATGAGCCTTCGAGTCCCGGTTTGGCTGAAGCAGAACCGAGTAGATGCAGCCGGTGTACCTCACAGGCTGATCCGCAATATTAGCCGGGAAGGTCCACGTCTTGCCACCATCGAGAGACAGAGGATGCCAAGGTGTGACGACGAGCTCGCCAACGCGGCACATAATCTCCCTCTCCACAGGCGTCTTAAGAATAGCGACGACTCTGCGCGGACCAGAGGGCGTCTGCACCGCTACGCCCCTGCGGAGAGCCTTGATGGGAACGATGCGGCTTGAAGCGAGACGCACAGGCGTCGAGGCGATGAAGCATACGCCGGAGGAGCTGTTGTAATGGCTCATAGACACTCGCCCGCGGTGGGTAGCGGTGTGCTGGTTGGAGGGTTTGGGCGGAGGAATGCTGTCAAACGCGTGATCCAACCTGTTCCTGCACGCGATGAAGAGAGGACTGTCGTCGCCGTACCGGAGCGGCCCAGGATCTTTGAAGGTGTTGCAGATTTGGCGCGTGTGCGCGTTCAAGTATGAGGGTATGTAGTGGACGCCCCATTTTTTGTAGTACTCCTCGTTCGTCAAGGCGAGAGAGACTTGGCCCTTTGGCTGAGCGCCCTCGAGATCCTCGACGAGGGACTTATTGTTCGGGTCAGATGGGAAGCCCTTTGCCGGTAGGTCTTTGATGAGTGCCTTCAGCTCCTTGATCTTCTCGGGTGAGATACGGAACAAGGCCTTATGCTCGCCGTCGGGAGCAATGGGGATGATGGTCGAGAGGAAGGAACAGATCTTGGAGCGAGAGAGGTGGTAGGCAAGCTCAGATTCGGGAAGAGTTGTCGGGACCAGGAGCGATTGTGAGGTGCTTTGTCCGTGAATGCTACTTGCCATGCGAGAGTACTGGATCGAGGCCTTGACAACCGCATTCTCTGAGGTGAGCTTCGCAGGTGCATCTACCCGAAGGTAGATGTCCCTTGACTGACCGTATTGCAGATTTCCGAGTGAGATGGAGAGTTCATGCCGATCTGGTAGACCCTTCTTCACGTCACCTTCAAGGATCTCTACTTCTTGCTTATTAACAGACTCGCCCATTGCCTCTTCAATGCTAAGCAAGGGAGAATAGGTAAGGCACAAAGTGGCATTAATGGCGTATGTTGCTTGTAGATTGGCAACAGCATGAACAAAGACGGTTCCCTGATTATAGCTTCAGTCATGGCAACAAAACATCGGCCAAGCATAAACTTACAATCATGCCAGAATCGGGAATGAAGGCATAGTTCCCACCACCTTCCTCGGCGATTGACTTTAAAAGACCAGATCTCAAGTTATATCCGAAGCCGAATGTGTGAATCGAGGCTGGTAGCCGCCCATCTTTGAGCCTCTTAACTTCTTCACGCATCTTTGGCACGTATCCCTGGGCAGGGCACCTTCGTGAGGATTAGCTCCAAAGACTCTCAACGCAAGCACGTAGATAAGGCTCACATCAAGTTCGGCTGTCCATCCGTCAGTACCATCATAGCCGGAACGCGTCCCGTCTTCACGCCTGATCCCCGGCTGAACAGTTTGATGGCTTCCAACAAGCCTTGCCATAAGTTGGTTGCATCCGTGGGTACCATCTTCTTGATGTTCTTCTTGGTAAGGACCTTGTTCTTCTTGTTCATCGGGATCAACTCCTGAACCACCTTCACCTGGGATGCAAAGGTGACGATGCCGAGCCTGTCACCCTCGTCCAGAGTCTCTACAATGGTGAGGGCAGCGTGTCTGACCAAGTCCAATACTGACAGCCCATAGTTCTCTGCTACCTCACCAGGGTTGGCCGGAATCGGGGCGTTGGCGCCCATGCTGCCCGAGACGTCGATGACGAGGACGATGTCGCAGGGGACGTGGACTGTTGGCTTCTCGGGTTGTTTAGGCGGACTGATCTTCGCGATGATGCCGTCCCGCTCGGCGAACGCGTGGAGAGACAACGCAACGTCGTCTGAGGTATCGTACTCCGTCATAGTGGCCGTTGGAGTATCGCACCTGGACGACTCTGCCTCAACGTCTTCGTGCTTGAGATCTACAAAGGAAGACTCTGACTTAGTGTCTTTATCTTCGACCATGTCATCTTCGGTGCTCTGAGAGCCGCTTCGGAGGGGATGCTTGATGACCTAAGAGACGATGTAAGCTGTGAAGCTCCCAGAAACTTAAACAGATGAGACAACCATTGTGTAATCGTATTAGACTCGTTGATAGGGGTGTTTGAAGTTCAAGTGTGACAATTACGAGATCGATCTGAGATACGAGTTTGAATGCAGGTCTTGAAAGATGCACATTCTACAAGGTGAGACTACTCTGAGGTTGCCTGCTTTAATACAGGATTGGCCTCGTCGCCGGATGACTGAAACAAATCCTTTGTGGGAGATCCGTACATGCGGTGAGACTTAGGCTGACACCTAACATGGATTCGGCCTCACTTGGAGGCCAATTCGACAGTCTCGCGCTTGAGCACATGCTAATTATCCAATGATAGCTTACACTGGCTCTCCTAAATCGCTCCACGGGTTTTCAGATGAATGCTACTTAGCTGCTTCTGCCTAAAGGCTAAGTGGGATTACCCTTCTGTAAAAAGGGGCAATGTGTCAGTATGCCAAAAAAGCTTTGGCTGTGGAAGGGCAGTGTTCACGTAGTAGTTCGAACAACGAGACTGTTCTCGTACGGGCTTTGGGTGGGTCTCCGAAGCCTGGCCGAGCCGGCCATTCGGTGCCGGGCTCTCGGATGGGGGCCGTGGGGCCCAAGGACTGGCATATCGCAAGGCATTCTGAGTGCCCAGTCTTTGAGGAACGGTGTTTGTGGTGGTAATTTGCTATGTGGCGGTGTGGTTTGCTTCGCCTCGGTGAACTTGCTCAAGGACCACGGCCATTTCTCCCCACCAGGAGGCTTCCAGGTGGACCAGCCTACGAGAGACGCATAAAGAGCATCATCCATCTCTATCCGACGGACATATAATGCGCCGGGTGCACTAAAGTTCTAGCTTCATTCTGGGCTCTGCCTCTTCCTGTGCCATATCTCCAATTCCATTCTCAGATCCGAAATAGTCTGCCTAGCCTATTCCAGTTGCCCGTAGACGTAGGCTGAAGTGCTGACAGGCGAGTGACTCAGATGCCGCTATTGTCAGACGCACACGGCTAACGCAAGGCCCTTTCAGGCTTCAGCTTACCCTCATCGTCTCAAGTCGATCTGGATCACAGACGGTGGAAAGCTCACTCAAACCCTCTGCAGGAAGTCAGAAGTAGAAAATGGTGGTGAGGTCTCTCCCCTCACGGAACTTTGGCCTGCCCAGAAGCTCTGGCATTTTCGAACGCTGCGACACAGCGTCCCTTTGCCACATGAGGGGCCCCCAGTCTCCCGTCCATCTTTTGCTAGGATGTTCGTTATGCCTCGCAGCAACGGAGGATGATTCGCTCCATCTGCCTCCCGCTAGCACAGGCTGCGCCGCAAAGCAGCTGGATCCAGCAGAGCGTCTTTGGTGTGTTGCATTGAGAAACCCCAAGTCCAAGACGGGGATGGCCGCTGTTCTGGGGGCAACTCTGTCCCCACAGGGGTCCCTGTCACGCCGTTTTTAGAGTTTCACGTGCGTTCAAATTTTAGCAGAAACATTTGCGTCATAGCTAAACTTGGGGTTGGGAGAAAGGGGCAGATTTGTCTACCTATGTAGGTACTGCGGTAGAAAGATGAGAGTTGAGCCGGTCTACCGAGTTCTGGGCGCCGCTTGGTCACTTTCGGCGATGGTTCACCTTCTGCTTGAGGAGCCTGAAGTTAGTGCCGGCTGATGGCTCGGAACTCTCGCTTCGTTGCCTGCCAGGGCACATTAAAGGCACATACGAACGACCTCGTGTGTGTAGTCTTCAGTCACTTCTTCTGACGCAAAGTCGTGTAGACATAAAAGGGGTATGCCTCGATGATGGGATAGAGGACGAGAATACAGAGACGGTAGTATGCAGTTGAGACACTCGCGCTACCCACCCACGTCTGGAAGCGCTTTGGTATCGTCATCAGGCCGTGCTACGACACTCCACGCATCGTGCCAAGAAGTCCCTTGACCAAGAATGAACCCAAACATAGGAGAGAGAAGAAAATTCCAACTTAGGCATGCGTGCAGTACATTCAACTCATCCGGTCATGGGGAGGGAGAGAAGCACGAAAACAGACCGCCGTTGAGGGAAGGAAAATATCGGCGCAATACAACGCAATGACAACCGAGTGTCTTTCATTCGCTTGGCACCCGCCAAACTTTTGGGGGGGTTGGGTCTCGAATAGCCGCGAGAATGCCTCATTTTCATGCTTGCACGGGGTTAGGTCGTTTGACGACGGAGGAGTAGATCTGAGAAAAGGCCCCGTTTGACGGACATCGCCGGATGTCTCCTCGCCATCGTGTTGTCGAGCTTGAGTCGTGGGCTGTCTGTCAGTCGATTCATCTCCACGTTCTTTTTTCGGTGTGAGCCGACGCAGGCCGCATTGAAATGCCCCGTTTCCTTTGTCCTTATTTTTGGTCATCTTCATATTGAGAGGAGCCTTATTTTTGTGGACTCATTTGCCGCTCTGTCGAAGACGTTTCTGGTGTTTTTCGCCCGTCTTATTCTTCCCCGGATTGACTGGTAGTTAGGTTCCGTTGTGGTATCGATACACACACCCTCCCTTCTACCGTGTCATGCAGTGTGGCGTTTGCTTGTTATAAACCTTCGCCAAAAGTCACCGCCCGCTTCTAAAGGCTGAACACAGAGCTACCCCAGATCATCGAGGAACCTTGCCGTCCGTGGTTCAGTGGCGCAGGAACTGATGCGACTGCTTGGCCTCCCAGAGGCTGCCATTCTTGCCCCAGGTTTTCCACTTTCACTCCCTCCCCCCAAAGCGTCAAGTCTGACCGTTTCGCGTCGAGAGATCTCACTTGAGTCGATCTCGCTCATCTTGCGGGGTAGTTGAGAGACATGCCGTCAGGGCCCTCAGGGGGCGGGAAGACGGCACGACTATTGGGCAAGAGTTGATCGTCTTCGTTGGCATACCAAGATCAACACCTTTTGTGTTCATCTCTGGAGCCCGAGCTTGGGCGGAATGAGAGCTGGATGGCACGATGGTCAGGTAGTTGGATCGTCAGAGTGACTGACAAGCTCAAGCCTCCGGTTGAGGAGTTAGAACCTCCCACATTATCCTCTGGATTCCCATCGCCGGCATTCAACCCGAGTAGCCCGGCGGCTGTTGGCTGCATCGTGGTGTCCCCCCCCTCCTTTTCGGATAGCATCCCCCCAAGCAGCTCCCCTCCATCTTCCATGTCTTCTCTCCACATTGTAATCGCGGGCCTTTCATTAGCTCGGTTTCCATTTCCATTTCCCCAGCATTCGCATAATTATTGTCGTCATCCAATGAACGGGAAGCCCACGATGTCTTAGTCCAACCAACTGCCAGGTGTGTGTGTTACCCCCCTTGCCCCGGGACCGGACTAAAGGTAGTGTATCCTTGGCCGCGTCGAGCTGCCTGCAGGTCTTCGTGCAGCGAAGCGCAACTTGCAGCGCAAGCGACGTGGGGGGAATTGTGCACCTGGAGACGCGCTGCAAGAAAGCTTGTGAGACGAACTGCAGAGTACTTACTTTGCTCACTACTTTCATCTCCCGCGCCTCATGCATGCAGATGACAAAAAAGGGTGAATGCTTCAAGTTCCCACCCTCCATCCACCCAGTAGAGGTCGGATTCTTCGGAGCTAGGCCTGCTAGCTGACAGCTGTCTGGAGCTTCCGGAAGCTGTGCTGTCTTGTTGAATGCCCTAAGCTCCAAGTTTTATTGCCGGCTAGAACTCTGTCGGGCGTCGTGCCACACCTCATCTGTGCATCTCCCACAGAAGTGGCTGCCTTTTCATATAGGCAATGAGGGGAGATGGATGGATGGAAAGCCGACAAGAGAGTTCGCTAGAATGAAGGCGCGTCAAGGTGTGTGCCATCCCACAAACTAGGACAGACAATTTCATCTGTGCATCTCCAAGCGCTGCGTTTCACCCGCCGAACCCCGGAGCCTGCCGATGGGGGAGAAAGGGTAAGGGCTGGGGGAGATGGTTCTTGGTGGCAGAGAGTATAAGCTGAGTGGGAGCAAACGTGTGGTTGTTGTCCGAAAAGTGTTACTCGATGGCTAAGGGTAAGAGAATCGCAGGACTTCCGCCGAAGTCGCATTCTCCCCCTTCGCGGTTTCGCCCAACTCTGTTCCCTCTTGGCGCTCTGGCGCACGTTCCTTACACCTACGTCAGGCCTTCTTACCAGTGCTAGGGTGTGTGCGGTCTCCTCGAGTTGTCATTCGCCCGCGAGAAGAAGATGAGAGAGTTGAGAGACAAGACAAGCGCAGCACACAGCTAGGGCGGCGGCTGGGGGGACTACTCACTGCATCCTTCTCACCCGTTCCGTGTATGAATGTCTTTCTCGCACTTTTATTGAGTTCTCGAGTTGTAATAAGGCCCTGTCAACAATTGAACTAAACCCCGCATTCGACTCGATCGGTATGCCGATTTGCTGGGCCCCGGCCGTGTGTCTGCGCGGGCGGCGGCCACCCCATCTCAGGGTCCAGCCAACCATGAACCTGGCATACCTAGCAGACGTCTTTTTCTCTTTTTGGCGCTTGCTTGCTCAAACTCTGTCCTACCCTGTCTTGGGTTGTCCGATGTTGCCTTACTTTGCCTTGCCTCTCCTCGGCCTACTATGTACACCCGGCTGAGCCGTGCACACCACCACTTACTTACATACACCTCCGAACCACAACCATTACGGACAGACCAGGGGTCCAAGGCTCCGAAGAGGGTTGGCTGGGTTGAGGTAGAGGTCCGCCGCAAATGAATGGGCGTTCGAGGGTTGAAGGTAGGCAAGGTAAATGTCTATAAGTGCGAGCCTTTCCTCCTCCTTCTTCCTCCTCGTTTCTCTCCTTCCCCTATCATCACCATTCCTCTCAACGACAAAGAAGACAACTCTTTGAAGCAAGCTACATCAGCTCTCAACGTTTATAATCCATCAACAGCACCAATCAACCGTCAACATGCCCGTCGCTCCCTCCTGCTGCAAGTGCGGAAGCATGATCGTCATCAGCAACTCGTGCCCGTCCTGCGGCCACCACGAGTGCCGAACCTGCCTCTAAATCAACAATTCTCGAGATGTAAGGCCGTTCAAGATGAATCGAAAAGTTTTTCAATACGACGGTATCTACATTGCACCGAGAGAGGCTCCGAAGCTCAACACCCAAGAAAAGGGGAAAAACTTACACCACACACCCACACCAACCAGGCTGGCAAATGGCCCCCCCACACTACCACCCAAGCCGATGAATTCCGAGCTTTCATCCACCAGACACCTCAAGCTTTTTTCACAACCTCGCAGCCTCGAGGCTTCAACGAAAAATTTTCGGCGCTACATCAGCAAACAACCTACACGGCTACTCCGTGTGACTCTACTCCCTTGATGGAACGGTGGCGACAATCAACGGGCTGGCTTTTTTGGCGTCTGAAATTTTACACTTGTTTTTCAATGATCAATACCCCCATACCCTTGTTTTGATTGTATCAATATTTTCGCAGTACTGGCGTCGGTGTACGAGAGACGGCGGGCTCCGGAGACGGAATGCTCGGAGGAAAGCATACTAATTTTCTTCACTCGTCTCTGTGCACAAGGATATGTGTCACTTCTCCGTAAAACAAAACAAAACTGCCCAAATACAAAAGAATAAAAACATTTGAAATTCACATAATGAGTATCCCACATTCATACTGTGTAAACCAAGACGATCGTATTTCGCCAGCCCTTGGTCAACAGACCGGTCATGCCTGAGCGAGACGATGCCGGAGAAAGTGGCCCTCGCACAGCGGTGTTAGCGCCGGGTTTTACTCCTCGCAGGTTTCCGCCCACACGGAATCACGGACCACAACGGCCCATGGTGGAGGATACATCGCATGTTGTGGTTGCCGAACCACCATAATTTAACCATCGGCCCATCGTGAAACCCTGTGGCACATTGCCGCTGCCCGCGTCTGGTCTGGTGCTTGCTGCGAGAGACCAGACGGGATGGGGGTGTACGGAGCATGTACGGAGCCGCCCCGTCCGATCGACTTGCGTGTGTACATGTAAGGTGGGCTTGCCGAGGTTTTCTAGAGTCTTACATGGGAAGAGATAGCAACTATCAAGTAGCCATACTTGCAAGTATCAAGACATAGGCACTAACTACTAGTGAAAAATATCAAAGTATCTACAAGTTGGTCTCATTGATGCGTGCACTTAAATATAGACAAGTGGTTCACAGAATTTCCTTCTGTAGGTAGCTAACGTCGTCCTTGAACTGAAACCAAGTCTGCCCTACGCGGCTAATCGAGGATATTGCTTGTATGGTTCAACACTCTAGAGTCAGATTTACGAATTGATACTAAGAACGCCATCCAACCAGTGTGATAGGTCTTGCACGTACAAGTAAGGCTGCTTTTTTGTTTACGTCAGACTTGCCCGGCAACCTTGGACCAGTCACCCAATGGAATCGTGCAACAGCTCGCGATCTAATCTCGCCAATCACAGTTTCAGTGAATGTATATCTTAGACCTCTCACGTTAAGGTCCAGTCATGTATGCACGGGTACTCTCAAGAGCACTCAAGAGTGCTCAAAGTATAGGACTTCACATGCCAAGGGCGTTTCGGAAGTATTTACGAGAGCTGTAATAAACAGCCGGTCCAAGTATCCCGTAATCGTCTCTGACATGTGACCTCGATGACCAATGATACCTTGATTGGATGATACACCCGTTTGGGCCACAAAGACCATCTCAAAATACATGTATTCTTCCGGGAAGCCAGGGTTAAGAAGAACATAGCATGACAGCTGCCCTTACGGGCTGGCTCTATTAAAATATCTTGATGAATGCGGTGTCGTTAAATTATGTATGAAAGCGTAGAACCAGAGCATACGTATACGTTAGGACCGTTCAGCGGGCATCTTATTAGAAATTGTGTGCTTGTTTCCCTCATAGAGCCATCTCCCTGTCCTCCTCTTTCCATGCGAGTTGATTCGGGGCCAGGAAGACCTAAATGAGGAACGCAGCGATGCCGGTAGCCACGGAAAGGGCCAAGATCATGCCGGGGAAAAGGTCGATACCATTGCTAGTTGGGACCGAACTCGGCTTGCCAGAAGTCGTGGCAGTCGCGTTAGCAGCACCAGTAGCGGTAGCAGTAGCTACGGCAGCAACTGTCTGAAGCAAAGAGGGTGTTGCCGTGAATGCCATCATGTCCGTCGCGAATGAGACGCTCGTAAAGGGCAGGCTTGAAATTGAGGATGCGCCCTGGAAAGCGACTCGCTCAGATGCTGGTGCCGCTGGCTTCAAGGAAGATCTATCAAAGTTTCCAGGACTCAGAACACTAAAGAAAGTTTAGTCCAACGCACATCTGCTATGATCATTGTGATTCACTGACCTGTCAATGACGTGGGCGACACCGTTGAACAGAATCGTGTTGGGGAACGTGATTCTTGCGTTATTGACCCAGGCTGAACCATCAGGCAAGACTGTAAAGGTAAGGTTGTTTCCCTGCAGAGATGGAACTGTGACGTTGCCCAAGGACGGCGAGAAGATGACGCTATTGGGAATGATGTGGTATCGAAGAACCTCCTGGAGCGTTTCCAGGCTGGCAGTCTCAAGAACAGAGCCAATTGACTTGAAAGCTTCATCGGTGGGAACAAAGATGGTATAGTCGGAGATGTTGAGACCTTGTTCATCGGCACCAGTCTCACCAAAGGCAAAGCCCAGGTGCGCAGCTTCCAAGGCGGCGTTCATGGCGAGATAGCCCGCTCGGAAGGTGAAGAGCTGGAACGGGGCACCGAAGGAGAGCACCGTGTCGATTTTGTGGATAGTGATTCCCTCTCCAAGTTTGATGTCCTGTTTTCCATGTCAGTACAATGCTTCCTTGGAGCTCTACATCAGGGGGACACGAACAGCCTGAGTGACAGTGGAGATGGTTTGCTCTCCCGACAAGATACAGACGTCCTTGCCATTCTTCACGAGCCCGTTGTAGGCGCCCCCTGTGAAGTTGGAGAAAGGCTGTCTGTAATCGACGTAAGAGCCATCAAGCAAGGTCTGAGCAAAGGTAGGAACGTCGGTGATCACGTTCGACGGATAGACTCCTTTGAAGACATGGTTTGCAAGGAGTGCGCCGATCGCAATGGTGTTGTTGCGATACTCGATAGCCTCGCCCTCGGGGATATCTCGAGGCACGTTGGCAAATGCTTGGTTCGTAGGGGCCACGATAGTGATGTTGGAAGATGAGGCGAGAGTGTCTGCAAGTCCGGGAACGAGACTGACGAGTTCAAGCAGCGTGCTGAGGTCTGGCTGAGAGGCGAGGAGCGCAGCAATGTCTCCCTGGGCCATAGAGACACCAGCCATGAGGAAGGCAGGCAACATTGAAAGACGCATGATGAAGTTATTCGGAACTCCTGTGCTACTTGCGACGAGGTATGAATGGTCGGGATTGAAGGTTCAAGTGTGATGAGATGATGGTTAATTGATGTGTTGCTGTTGATGCCCCTTTATTCGAGTCTAAGAGCTCGTCACATCTTGTTTTATATCGCGACTCAACTTGAAGCTGCGCCGCACAGGTCTCCGCATAGTTGTAGTATCTCCTACATCCAGCCTCTCGTATAGAAAGTCATGACGTCCTGACGATGTCGATGAATCGAAGTAAACCCAACTGATCGAGAGTTTAAGCTATGTAATGTTGTGTTGAGCAGTAATTTTCACGAGCGATGTTGCCCAGACCTATACAGCCTTTGCCCGAACCCGAGCAAACCAATAGCGGGAGAGTGCCAGAGAGGCGAAACCGACGATGTTGACTGACCGCACATTTAAAAGAGGTTCAGTTTAGCCCGGCTTTGCCCATGATCTTGGCAACAACAGCTATGGTGGGGTTACGACAGCTCGTTCGAGCTTAGTTCGTTGTCCACCTGCAGGACAGAGTCGGATCCGGCACCAGATTCGGGCCAGTCCAACGGCTGAGCCTCACGTAAGGAGTTGCCTGCCCCCAGTACGTTTTCGAGTCGTGTTCGTCATGCTGCACAGTCCTGCTGACAGCCAATAGGAGAAATATAGCACGGGAGCTTCCATATCTGTCCGGCTTCGCTACATAATGCACGCCGCCTAAAGTGGCTTAGGCGTAGTTGGATATTTGTGTGCTGGTGACCTGTCGTTAGAATCGGGAACCGGGTCAATTGGGTCGCCAAATCTTTTGGGAGGTACTCATTCATGAGTGAAGGACTGGGAGTATCACTTTCACGTGGGCTGGTATGAGACCCAAGGTTGAGCCACTCACCGGACGAAGCGTTTAGATCCAGATGAGCAAGGTAAAAATGACAGATGCAGGCAGATGTTGTGATTTGGGTGCCATTATTAAATCGATGTACTCTCACCAAGGCTTCTAACATATGGTCTTCGGCCGCCAAAATGAGTTATGAGACCACCGTGCCATCTATTCTATGGTTCGTCAGACCCATCCTCAACATCAAATTTCCTAATATCGAGCATCTCTACACAGCTGTTCAGGGTTCCTCGGGTGCACTCCATAGAAGACAAATACAGTGAAAACAGAGAGAGGCCTGATCAGAACCATACAAAAATGCAAAGAAAGCAAGACATCTACCAGATAATCAAGAACGAGGTCCTCGAGAAGACAAATGGTTAGGCAGGCCCTGGCCAGGATTCGAACCTGGGGCCTCTTCCAAGATGGTGTTTGAATGCTCAATAACCCTAAGGAAGAATCATACCGCTAGACCACCAGGGCTGATGAGGTTGTTGACGACTTTGTGCCAATCCGATGGGTGTCATGGAGAATTTTGCACATTATGGAGCTGTTTGGTTGATGTGTGGAGTCACGAAGCCCTCATTTCGGCGACCTAGTGAGGAATTGCGTAAAAGCAATTGCTGAAACAGCTGCCCCCGCAGAGGGAGAAACTGTGCTTGTTCCACATCGCTTTGCCTACCTCAAAACCACAGGAAACTTCACTGGCAGGCCAGTGTTTGGCTTGAGGATGTTTGCAATGGTTGGCAGACTGGTCCCTTTCGGGGTACTACGCCCAACCAACTTCTTGCTTTTGCCTTGATACCCTCGGGCGAAATTTCCACACTGGTCTTGGGCTTGAGCCCATCTCTTTGGGTGCTCATCAAGAACTTCCCTACACTGATGCCGTTATTTGCCGTCCGTCCAAAGAAGCTCACCAGCTTATACTTGGTTTCCGAGTTGAACCCTTCTTCGTACGAGTTCAGGTATACCAGAGCCATGCCGATTGGCAATGGCGCTGATTGTATTCCGAACGTCCCCGCGGATGGATGGAAGAAGACGTCGACAATATTGGCGATCTTTGTGCAGTAGAGACGGGGGTCCGTTCGCTCGGGCAGCGCCGAAGATGTTGGTCCAGTTGCAAGACGGAGAGTGCTATAGGTGAGAATACAGATCGTCCAGTATAGCGTGATGATCGAGGCAACGGCAACGTCACAAGCCGTGGGACTATCCGAGCCCCGAGTCGCGAGTTCTTCGAGTTCTTTCTTTGGGCTCAGATTATCGAGCCACCAGTTGAGCTCTCCGTCGACTCGCCAACACTCTTGGATGAGTGCGCTGCGCCTCAATTCTTTCTCCTCTGTGTCTTTACAGCAATTCATTTGATCCAGGTCTTCAAGGAGTCCAGGGATGTCAACGAACACGTCAATCAGGATATCCTTCGGGGTCTTTGGGATAGTCTGCCACGGAATAGTTTTCCAAGCTGGATGGCTTAGCGGGAACCTTCGTCTACGCTTGATGTGAGATATGACCTGTAAGATATCATGAGCATGACTTGCATGGATGTCTGTGAGCCCAGATGACAGGATGGGCTCCAACTCACCAGATGAAGTCGCCCTGAAGCGTACAAGTCGTGGCCATGACCGGCAATATGCCCCTCCGGGGTTCGCTGCATTATGAGGGCAAGTTCGCCTAAAGAATGGCCCTCCCAGCTTTCTGCTTGAGAGATACCATGCCGCTCTCGGTCGTCTGCGCCATAGAGCAGCTTTTGGATAGGAGTTAGTAAGCTGCTGTGGTTCTCTCGGCCGGGGACGACCCGCTCACCTCATAGAAGCCGAGGATTCTCGAAGTCACCATCAAGGCATCTGACTTCCATCTCCTTGAATGCCTTAGGGCAACGTTCATCTCAGTCAAGGCGTTGCAATAGAACTTGAGACCATCGTCTATCATCCACTGCTGCTTGTCGCGACGACCTATTGTACCCAGACTCAGTGCCAATAAGCTCAGACGCAAGGCGGCGTCGGTGCGATAGAGATCTCGCACGGTCATTGCCCAGTCTGCGTTGGAATATCGCATGACAGGACTCCTGGGACTACATAGCGGAGCGTCAGGCATGTAGCCATCCCAAAAGAGCTCGAGGATCCGCTCCTCAAGGGCGGACTGAGATAACGAGCGTGTTTGAATCAGCGCAGGTGAGACCGGCATCAAAGTCGTCACCTTGAAGTCTTTGCCTGTTGATGTCTTGGTAACATTGACAAAGATGCGCTTCCTTTCGTAGCCTGCACATACTAAGCCAGCCTTTAAGCACTGCCCGCATGAAGGTCGTTGCAGGTCGCACTGAGAGCGCTTTTGTCAGCAGTGCAACGCGTCGTTGTTATAATGGACCAGTAGATCAGCCCATCTTGGCAAACTTACGCCTTTCTTACGCTTCCTGCACGTGTTGCAGCCTTTGGAGCGCCCGGGAACTCCAACCATGTTGCTGAATATGTCAAGGATCTCAGAGAGAGTGGGTTCCCGGCGCGAGATGCTTCTCAAACAGGCAAGGTGACGGCGAGGGATGTGACCCGTTTATGACTACGGAGGAATTCTAAAGTCCTGCTCGGGCCAGCAGTTAGATCGAAAAGTACCGAGTGCGCGGCGGGAGCAACCGGTAAGCTTGTATGTAGGCTCCGCCTTACGGTGCGCGCGGACGAATACCAAGATCTTGGGTATGGTATGCGTAGTACGTCAGACTCCAGATGGCTGAGCAACTAGGTAGGGGATCAGTCAGAGGCTGGAGCGAATGATGAGGCTTGCAGAATAATCAAACATGGATTCACCACTAGGCTCAATGACGACGACATTTTCTTCCAAGACACGGGGGAAGGATGCGCCGCTCCTTGAACATCCATCTGGGGCGATGGATTGGGCTAAGCTCACTCGTGTTGAACGCCCGCATGCTTACGTGAATCCACTCAAACGGCTGCGAATGCGGAATGAGCCTAACCCCGTTCGGGAATCATTGTGCGCGCCGTGGACTGTGAGATGCTGTTAGAGATCGAGAGATCCTTACAATAGTCAGACGTTGGATTACTTTTCGACGCCAAGATGGCGTTTGGGCGGTTGAATTCAACCGTGACTCTAAAGTGAGCCACGGCAACCCCCGTATGCTACACTGTCGCGCATTCTCTTTCCCAAATCGAACAAATCGAACATGCGCCTCTCAGACCTTGCAGGGAAGCGCGTGTTGATCCTGGCATTTTCGACTCCAAGAGTGCGTTAGCATGGTCTCGATAAGAATGGGATCGCGATGAAAAAGACAACGGAGTGCGCAAATTGCAAGTTATAAGAGACTGAGACTTCGCTGAAATAAAAACATACGAAAGAGTTGAACATTCATCACAACAGATTTCAGAAACGTATAACTCGGTCTCATCAAAGGATTGCATATCCAATTTCGAATCCACCACACACACCTGTCCTAGAAAGCCCCGAAATCACCATTCACATCAGTAAAGATACCATGGTCCAGCCAACTCGCCCGCCGGCCAATGGCTTCGTCGCCGCAACTCGAAAAGTTTATAACCCCCTGGGGTTCTCGAAAGGCTACAACTTTGTTCTTTTCTTCATCTTCTTCGGTGCACTCATGGGATTTACCCTCGCGCGATTCCAGTACCTCAACTTCGATACGTTCTGCAGTGGAGCAGCGCCAGGGGAATGCTTCAACTACCAAAAGGGCCACGAGAAAGCCGGCCTCATAATCCACCTTGCTGGAATCTTGCCCGCTGGCTTCTTGGCATGTTTCCAGTTCGTGCCAGTACTTCGTCACAAAGTCCTTCTCTTTCATCGCATCAACGGTTATGTTGTCATCCTTCTCGCACTCGTTGGAATTGCGGGCGCCTTGATGATTGCGAGGAATGCCTTTGGCGGCACGCTGGACACCCAAGCTGCTATCGGCGTTATGGCAATCATGTTCGTCACTGCGCTCACCCTAGCATTTGTCAACATCAAGCGACTTCAGATCGAGCAGCATCGAGCATGGATGCTACGAGCGTGGTTCTACGTAAGCTTGCTGTAACAGATCCCAAACGCAAACAGTTAACTTACTTGACGTCGCATATAGGCTGGCTCTATCATCACTCTTCGTTTGATCCAGTTCTCGGCTGCAGCTGTGATTAGCAGTATTGGAACCTATTACGCGGCACGTCCTTGCGATCAAGTTGCTTTTATGGTCGGCAACATGAATCGGACTCTCCAACTCTATCCCGCCTGTGCATCCTACTTCTCCGGAGAGAACCCTGGTCAACAAACAATTGTGCACGCAGACATTCTCAACCCAACATCCGCTGCTGAAGCTGGTGTGGCTGCGGGTATGCCATTTGGTATGGCACTTTGGTTGGCCCTTGCTTTGCATGCAATTGGAATCGAGATATATGTAAGTTCCCCTTATTGAGAATGCTAGTTTGTGGCAATTACTGATAGGATCTGTCTGTAGCTGAAACTTACGCCAGCCGAGACCGAGAGACTACGATACGTTTCCTACAAGAGGCAATTAGAGGCTGGTCTGAACCCTGCTGGACGAGCTGGTATCACAGCCGACAGGATCGGGGATTCTGAGGAATGGCAGCCCAAGCATGAGCCATCTCATGCTAGCTCAAATTCAGACCTATCAAACCCTAAATAAGAACTAGATTCGGCCGATGTTGGTACTTGGAAGGGAATCAGGAGTCAGGTGACATGCAAATGTGTTGGTGTGCGGGCGATAGGCGTTTTATGGAGGGCTCATGCTGCGATTGAATACATAACGCTTTCTTTCAAATTAGGCCTGATACGTCTATTTTGTGAATCCAATCAATCCTAACAATGTCTCTCGTTACAACGTCCATCGGGTACAGCCAGGACGATCGGGGTCATTTTCCATGTACCTGAGAGTGCGAAACTGGTACCATAGTTCGCCGAAAAAACTACGGTCTTCGTAATGATATAACTCACCCAATACTGGCTTGATGGCAGCAGTAGCTGTGTCTGTTTTATAGAATGGTATTCTTCTATGAATGGGGTTAGAGCGTTCAATTCATTCGACTCATTGTGCGTGAGGGCATTCTCAGAGGAACTGCTTACGGAAACAGGTGATGAACCACGTGTCTGTCAATGATGAGATGGAAGAAGTGCCTCCCAATGAAGCCAAAGTCTCTATCAATGGTTGAAAGGGCACCTTTTATAAAAGTCCATCCATCGTCGGTGTAGTGAGGGACGCTGGGGTGGTTATGTTGTAGATAGGTGATAGCGACTGAGGTACTTAGATGTAAGCTTCATTGCCGTAAGAGGATGACCTCAGCTTAAAAATTTAGGGGTTTCGCCGTTTCTTCTTACCAAGCCAATTGTTAACCCATAAGTAAGGAAGAAGATATAGCAGGATTATGCTGGTTGTACCAAGTTCCTTGCTGCACCAGAACAAGAATAAAACCATGAGGCCGAGACCGCAGTCTGAAGCCAAGACGTGCCATGCTTCGTTTTCCCTGAATATAGAACTCCAAGGATCAAAGTGGCTGACTCTCAACCAACGAGAGGGTCCGGAAACCTCTCGCAGAAGACTGTCTTTACCGGCAGACACATTGAACAAAACGTGTAAAGGCCAGCCGAGCAGTTGCTGTCCCATCAGCGAGACTACTTGTACTATTGGGACATCTGATTCTTCCATGGGCCCGGAAGGAGAGAACATGTCTCTGTCAGAGTCGGCTGGTTTCATAGCTGGCACGAAGGCGACGTCCCTAGTTGCGTGTCCTGTAAACCGATGATGGCGCCGGTGAGTGTACTTCCAGGAAAAGTACGGGACCATCAGGAAAGAATGAAGTATGAATCCAAAGGTGTCGTTCATTCTTGCTGAGGAGAAGAGCGACCCGTGGCCACATTCATGGGCCAATACCCAGATACCGGTACACACGAGACCCTGGAGGAAGGAGTACGCTGCCCATGCCAGGAAGTATGGGATGAGTCCAAGTTGATCTTCTTTGATGTATTTAAAGGCGAGACACGCGAGCACTGCCGAAGCCACGACATCTCTGGTGATGTAGTAGAGAGAAGTCTGCGTGCAGGGACGAAAGCAATCCTTGGGGATGACGTTTCGAAGGTCCTGAATATCAGGGTTATCCGACTTCATATTATAAGTTTTCGAACGTGGGCTGAGGTAGAATGTAGAGAGCTCATGCTATTCAATCTTCTCTTCGGTTAGGAGCGCCCCAAATACTAGACACCTTACCTTCTTTATAGAACTAGTGTTTCGAGACCAAATTCCACCTAAGAGTGATTCTGACTTGCCGTCAATTGTCAGTCGCAGGATCTTGCGAAAGTGGCTACGATATCCGAGTCGCACCGAGTCACGTAATAACTGTGAAATGTTGCTGCTACCTCCGTACGACCGAGGTCGGGCACATTCTTCCTACCTGTGGAAATATCGTTTCAATTCACAAGCGAGATTTCAGACTCTTGAGGGGCTAACGAACTCTCTTCCTAGTGATTGAGAACTTCAATAACAGATCTTGCCATTCTTGGCTTGAGGGTTGCTAAAGGGGATCTAAGAATGCCCCAAAGCGAAAACTGGGCAGAAAATATGTCGGTACGCGCGTCTGAATCGCGAGGGCAGTGGATCTGGACTAGATTCCAGTCTCTGGTAACTCCTGTGTGACTTCTGCTGGAAATGATATCGCGTGTTCGGCTCGGTCTTATTATCATTGCTCACTTCTCTACAGTGTTCAGCAGGGACTGACAGAACCGAAAATACCACGACAGGTACCAAACACGGTGAGGAAGATAAGCAAGGGGACGTTTCACGAAGCAAAAGTTCTCAGTGGACTTGCTGACCATATGACAATCATCTAGATACAACTCCGAGATGTCTGTTGAAGATCTCAGGCTAGTACAACTGGCTTCTTGGCGTCCTCTTCTGGATGGCACCTTACATTTATCCAGTCGGTCTTGTCAAATCCACCAACCGATTCCGTGTTGCTCGGGTTTCTTGTGGTTCACAATTCCTCGAGCTCAGACCCCCCGAGCCTCCAGCCCGACTGTCCGATGTCTCAAAAGGCGCTGCTGTTCTTCCATGTTCCATGACCGCAACCGGCGGGCTCCTTCCCGCCTCTTTGGCATGAAACCACCTGCTGATGAAGCTAAGGGAAAATGCGACGATGAATTCTCCGTTCTGAGATAGCCGTATTAGTACTGGCTGTCGCTGAGTAGATAGGCTAAAGATGAATGTTAGTGGACGTTAGTGGACAGGCTAAGCGTCTACGGCAAGTTCGGCAACCACGTCGTTGCACTCAGGCCTAGCTTGCCCCTTAGTAGGAGCCCCCATCTTTCCACTCACCGAAGATGTCGGCATGGTTTTGCGAGTTATGACTTTGCTGCATTAGGGCGTTCAATGACTCGTTTCATATTGTTCGGGGCGAAATCCTTTCCAGAACTTTCGTAAAGAAATACCGCATCGAGAGCCAAGTGTATATGTTCGCCCCGGTTTGGCTTCGGCGCCGGCGAAACTCTGAATGCAGACATTGCGGAGATTTACGGCTTTCGGCCGGGGACGTTCCAAAGTCTGCTATCGGGAGGTGGAATTATTGGCGCCAACTTGCTCCAAGGGACGTCATTTCCATTCTTCACCATGCAGGCATCGCGTTACTAATAGCTGCGCTAGGACATCTGGTGTATGTCTGTTACTATCTCGTTTCGTCAAAGGCCACGAACGGGAAGGGTAGCCGACTAGCTTTCCATCTTCGCCTGCCCGGTTATCGCACATCTGTAAAGTCACCTGTTGACTGCAGTAGTAGCCCGCCCATCGAACCCCAATCATGACAGCCATGTGCAGCTAATGGTCGGCTTCTGTGTGTGCTGAAGAACAGAGCTTATGATAAAGTTCGAGTAGCGGCAAGCCGTCGGTCTTCTTGGAATGGAAGAGTTGTTCCCTCCTGCCGCCGGCATGACTTACCAGTTTTTCTTCTCACTGGGCAATATCTTCCTAGGCGATGCGGTGCCAGACATTGAGATTGATCTCTGAGGCTGTGTATGATTTCAATCGTGAAGTACAGCTATAAAGCCGGCTAGGAACCTGATGTGGCCAGGGAATCTGGACAGAAACGCAAATATCGTGGCTATTGAAGGGTCACAGTATCAGCGTTTACCTGCCTCAATATGGCTCAATACGAGAATGCTCCTAATCAGTTCATCTTGGTCAAGGACTCAAAGATTGCGTATCGTTGGCTGGGACCGAAAAATGGGATTCCCGTGATCCATCTCGTTTCATTCAGGTTAGTCCAGCCTGCTTCTAAGTGACGAGTATGACCTCACACCGACTAGGGCTACAATGAGCCAGATCGATCCGGTTTCTATGAACAAGATAGCTGAAAAGCGGCCCGTGATTCTTTTTGATAACGCTGGAATTGGCCGGTCTACCGGCAAAGTACCTGCATCATACTCAAGTTGGGCAGATTACTGCGCAGAATTCATTGTACAACTCGGATTCAAGCAAGTCGACATTGTGGCCTTTTCGATGGGTGGATGCGCAGCTCAGATGCTGGCTTTGAACCACCCAACTTTGGTGCGGCGTCTGATTCTCATTGGGTCTCTACCCAGTATCGGACCGGGAGTCGTACTCCCACCGCCCGAGCCCTTTCAGGGTATCCGCATGGCACACGACCGTGAATCTCAGGAAGCTGCATTGCTGGAATTCTGTTGTCACTCTTCGGAGACCAGCCAGGCAGCGGGGAGAGCGACTTTCCGGAGAATGCTCGAGGCAAGGGATGACTGGTCTGATCTCATTGATACTGATGGCACTAGACGTCAAGTTCAGGCGTTTGCCAAGTTTATGAGTCCACAATATTCATCGGAAGGCTCATACGAACGATTCCACGAGCTAAGAGTCCCAGTCTTGATAATTCGAGGTAAGCACATGATTCTAGCCTTGCCCTCTACAATATCGAAGAAGTACTAATTCAAGGAACAATCAGGATCTCACGATTATGTCTTTGAAAAGCACACGTGCCAGGCCATGGTCAGGCAAATGTGCAACACAGCCGTCAGTGTTTACGAGTTTCCAGATGCTGGCCATGCTCCACACTGGCAATATCCCGAGGAGTTTGCCGAGCTTGTCGACTGCTTTCTCTGCGCTGAGGATACACTGAAGGTCCCAGAGATGCCCGTACATTGGGTGCGATGGATTAATGGAACAGACTTGGTCAGTAAAATTTGAGGTGGAACTCTGTACTCAGAAATCGAAATCAAGGCGCCTTTTCGAGATGAAACCTACTTAGGTTCTCGCAGGTTCATCTTCACGAGCACGAGCAGTCGATACCGCAAGCTGTACTTTAATGCCTGTCACTGTCCATCGCACCACTATACAAGCCTTACTTTGTGTTGACAACTCGGCACCCAAGGACGCAAAGCTACCATCGAGGATCTTAGTTGGTAGACACTCCCCAGAGACCCAAGAGGCGGACAATGTGTTGAGACTGATGTTGCCGTTGGATTGAGGGTGCTATTGAGTATCTCCGGACGTTCGCCAGCGTAGGAGATAGAGCTTGCGAACGGAACGTGAGCTCGAAGATGAGCGGCGAACATAGCTCAGTTGGGAGAGCGTCAGACTGAAGTATGGATCATCTAGACCCATTGAAAACTTCACTCAATCAATCTGAAGGTCGTGTGTTCAATCCACACTGGTCGCATCTTCACTTTTGTCCCATGGAGAGAATACAGCACTGAATCATTTTGCGTAGTAGTTAGTTAGATTAACTTTTGATATCCCATTGTCCAACACTGATTATTGATTGGAGGACGATAGTCGGTCAATGGAAGCGTTCGGACCTGCAAGAGATTGTACACCCTGATGAGCAAGCAATCGAATCAGATTATGTTCATGTGACCAGGCTGATTGATTACCCATATGATGATCTTGGATGCCATAGTAAGTAGTTAGTTAGTCAGTGGTCTATGTGCCTAGCATTTTGGTCGTGTTTGGCTGCCACGCTTGCTTCAAGTTGCTCAACCAAATTTGCCTCATGAATAGTGGCAGTAGGCTGGAATAGTACTAAAGTGAACTTCTACCCATAGTTTATTGTTCTACACAGATGATATATGGCATGTATCATCGGAAGTAGGCAGTGTTTTGTTAGGTTGATGAGATTACGTTGATACACAGACGACGCAGTGCACATGCAAAGCGGCATTGAACCAATGATAAGAAGCTAGATGTCTGGCCAACTAACACATGTCTTACTCAGTTATCAGCTAGGGAGAATCACTTTGCAGATCTCTGGAATTGCTTCCCCATCTGGTGGCATTTTTCCTACTTAAAGTTTGAGAGATCAGAGACACCCGATGTTGGGGTTTCTAGGCGGATTCCCGAAACCTCAGTGCACTTGGGATGCATCCGCGTGGCCCGCAGATGTGCTGTGACTGTTTACACCTCATACAACTAACTCTCTAGATGCACCGTCAGAACTAGAGTTTACGCAGTCCATATAATGACGAGTACGATATTACGCAGACTCCCCGCAGAGGTGTAACGGCGAGGCGCAATCAGCACTCGTCCAGCGTAGTGTCTGACCTTGTGAGACATGATTCTCCGAACTGGACGAAAACAGCCAGAAACCGTGACACCAATACCAGTTGATCCAATGACAGCAACCGCGTTGCAAAATACGGGCCGTCGCGCCTGGGAGAAGCCGTGACCCGGTGAGACAGACGAGGGATAGTTTTGGACCAGTGACGCGAAGGGGTAACAAAGAAGATTCCACATCTCAGACCTGGGACTTGGGAGATGCTGGGCATTTCAATTTAAAACTCGAGGCCGGCCAGCTTTTCTGGCCACTTGACCATCCTCAAGAGTTACGGCTTTCTTTAATTTCCATCCAATTCTTACGTCCGTATTCTCTATATCCCACACGATGTCGACCCCGATCCCGCGACCACCGGGTGTGCCCCTCTTGGGCAACATCAAGAACATCGACACCAAGAACACCTGGGCGTCCCTCAAGAAGCTATCCGAGACGTACGGCGAGATCTTCCAAATCAAGGTCCTCAACAAAACGATGGTGTTCGTCGCTGGTGCCGCACTCGCAGAGGAACTCTGTGACGAGAAACGATTCCGCAAATATGTTGGAGGACCCATCGTCGAGATCCGATATGCAGTCCACGATGCCCTTTTCACGGCCTACGACCACGAGGAGAATTGGGGTATTGCGCACCGCATCATCGCCCCCAAGTTGACATCGGCATCTGTGGCGGAGCGCTTTAATGACATGCTTAGCACAACAAACGAGCTTCTCGAGAAGTGGAAGGGCCTCGGTGTCAACGCTGAGGTATCCGCTATTGGCGAGCTCAACAGGTTGAACCTCGAGGCCACGACCTTGGCCCTCTTTGGCAAGAAGCTCAACTGCCTCAATGGACCAGAACACCCGATGCTTCGAGGCATGGAGGACTCGACATCTGAGGCAATGCAACGACCCACCCGACCTGGTATTTTCAATTGGCTCCTCTACGGAAGCAAGTTTAAGAAGGGAAAGCAAGTGATGCGAGCTTACGCGGAGGATCTGGTCCAATACCGAAAGAGCAACCCCTCGGACCGGAAAGATCTTTTGGCTGCCCTTCTCAGCACAGTGGATTCCGAGTCGGAGAAGTCATTGACCCACGCTCAGATTGTGGATGAGATCGTCTCCATGCCTATCGGCAGCAGCACGGCGCCGGGTATGGTCAGTACCGCCATCTACTTCATGCTGAAGAATCCGAATGTCATCGCCACTGCCCGTGAAGAACTCCATCGCGTTGTCGGTGACGGCGAGTTGACCTATGCGCACCTGTCGCAGCTCAAGTATATCGAGGGCATCGTCCGTGAGTCTTTGCGACTTTCCTTCGCGGCGCCAGGCTTCAACATTGAACCCATCCCCAAGGACGGCAACAAGAGCCCCGTGCTGCTTGCGGGAGGCCAGTACCAGATCGCTTACAACCAGCCCATGATCATCGTTCTTGCAGGTGTGAACCGGGATCCTTCGGTCTTCGAAGACCCGCTGGCATTCAAGCCTGAGCGCATGATGGGCGACAGGTATGAGCAGCTCCCGTTGAGTGTGAAAAGATCGTATGGTAATGGCAAGCGAGAGTGCATCGGAAAGCATTATGCTTGGTTGTGGAACATGGTCGTGGTGGCGAAGCTAATCAACGAGGTTGACTTCACGATGGCGGATCCTTCGTATGTGCTGAAGCAAGATGGTTGGTTCAACCTGAGGCCGGTGGACTTCCACGTGAGAGTCAACACGAGGGTAGACAGTAAGGCGCCTGTACTGTGAGCTGCTTTGGGTCTTTGCATTGTGCCAGATTGCCACTGAGCGGGTTCATGGGCGGTCTCACGTTAATGACTGATTGAATTTGATGGTTCTTCACGCAAAGATTTAATCTTGCACTTTCTCGAGGTTCAACGCTTAATGATTATTAATTTACTATCTATGAGACCAACACATCCTTGATCAAGGAATAGTCAGAGACAGAGAGGCATCGTCCGCCTTGCTCCCTCTCTTCGAGACACCACCCTGCGCCAACGCAATCTCGCCCTTGGCATCATCAGCAGCGAAGAAAGCAGAGGTGGCAAAGGGAGCACCAAGCATGCAGGCGCCGGTATCGATGTTCAGTGCGCAGAGTCCAGCTTCGGCATCTGCGTTGTTGCGGATGTAGTTACGGACAGGAGTCTTGATGGTCACGCTCTTGCCATCGATACCGGCAAACTCGAGGTCGATGGTGAGGTCCTTAGGGACAGAGTCGCAGCTGCCGTTATAGGCGACATGACCAATGGAATCACGAGTGAGACCGGCGGCTGCGAAGAAACCAGCGAGTCCAGCCTCGCTAATGGGCAGGTCGTTGATCTGGGTGCCGGAGTCGATCATGCAGGACTTTGTGGAGACATCCGAGTTGTCGAGGGTGACGTTCTTGACCTTGACGGTAGGAGGCGAGACGAAGTACCCGACGGTGGCACCGAGCCCGTCGTTCTCGACGAGCGGTACCCTTACGAGGTCACCCGTGAACTTGGACAGGTCAATGGCGCCGAAGACGGCGTTGCCGGTGAAGGTGCCCTTCCAGTCGGCAGGAGGCTCGTCGAACCAGATGCTCTGGACGGGAGCGCTGATGGCACCCTTCTCGAGGAGGTCCTGACGGACGTGAGGGCCGGTGGTGTTCCACTCTGCCGTGCGGTAGAAGGGCGCAACGCCGAGAATGCCGAGGTCATACGGGGCCGGCTTGCACTGGCCGCCGTCCAACAGGCGCTGCTGCATGTACGTCGCAATGGCAACACGGGCGTCCACCTTTGACGTGAGGCCGGCGTCGCCAGCAAAGAGGAATGTATCGTTGACGCTCTCTTTGCCCTGGACGATCTTGGTGTAACCGCCGTAGGCGTACTGCGTCACGAACGCCTCGGGCTTCTTGGCCGTCGAGCTGTGCGGGAAGTCGTAAAAGGGCTCGGCCGTGGCGTTGCACTGGCCCGGGCAGAAGAAGCCGGTGCAGCCCCAGTTGTTGATGGCGCCCGGTCCAAAAACCCAGAAGTTCTCGGAGCCCTGGTCGAAGACGACCTCGACTGAGGTGTTGGCGGCCGAGTTCACGAGGTTTGTGGCGATCTTGTGGCCGCCACCGTAGTAGTAGTGCAGAGGCACGCTGACGGTGGGGATGGCCGCGAGGGCGCCGTTGGCCAGGGCCGTGATGACGAGGGACTGGGCGAGCATCTTTTCGAAGGGAGGGTGATGTTGAGCGAGTGACTGAGGTGCGCGAAAGGGCTGAGGCTCAATTCTGGGTGGAGGGCTCACGTTCTCTTATCATCAGGTGGTGTGGTCCCCCGTCCATGTGTATAAGTTCATGGCGGGGAAGATGATTGCCAGGGCATGCCAATGCTATTTTCGGATACTAACTTTTAAGAATTTCTTGTGAGATACGACCCGCGAGACCGAGGGATACTCGGGCGACTTTCCGGAGAAAGCAGGTTCACGCAGCCTCGAGTCCCGGCTTGGCCATGATCGCTCCAGAACAATCCCTGAAGACTCGCTGCTGTTAACACCGGTGGGAGCCGTGGGAGCCGTGGCAACTTCAAAGCAAGAACCTTTTTCGTATTAAGATTGTGACAGGCATGGGATAGAGTGCTGATATGGGGTCGCAATGGACGTTAGTGGTGGGTATCAACGGCTTTCTTATTGTCGAGCCAAAGCGAGATTGGCTTAATGCGCCAAACCACCACCAAGCTTCGTCTAGGAATTTTGGGTTAAGCCCAGGGCGGTAGGGCCGACGGTTGGCCCCGTTGGTGTTCTGTTCTTTTCTTGTTCTACCGGGATTCGGCAGTCGTCCGATCCTTTGGATACGAGCTTTTTAGCGGAGATTTCACCTTTTAGAATGGCATGTTACATGGGTACCCCTGGTGAGGGGGAACAGTCCACGATGATGTCAAATCCTACCCAAGATGTTCTTGATCGCCAAGCCACGGGTCGAGCGATATGGACGGGTTGCCGAAAAGCTTGTCACGGCCCCTGAAGACTGGCCGTTGGTATTAGATGAAGTGACACTGCAAGTTCGAGCAGGCCGTAGCAGAGAGTGACACTCGATACGCTCCCACACGCTTGCAAGGAAACGAGAGATAGGAAAGATGAGGTTATCGTCGGTTTCAACTCTGCTTTTGAGCAGCTTCGCTCTCAGTCAACCGACCACGAGCGGACATGCAATTCACGAGACCGTGAGGCAGCTGCCGCAGGGTTGGCGGCACGTCGCTCCCGCCGATGACCTCAACACGATTCAGCTTTCTGTCGCGTTGAAGCAGCCCGGCTTGTCAGAGTTGAAGGCGCGTCTCGAGGTGACCAGCAACCCGAAGCATGCCGAATATGGCGCACACATCTCTCGCGACCTGTTAAAGATGTTCCAAGAGCCCGGCGCCGATGCCTACGCTGTCGTCGCGGATTGGCTTTCCGCTCACGACATTCGGAACTTTGTTCAGGACGGCCCATGGGTTCGCCTGAACACCACCGTCGGTAAAGCGAACCGCTTGTTGGATTGCAAATTTTCCAAGTACCAGTACAAGAGCGAGAAGGCAGTGTTCCGGGCCAAGGAATATACCCTTTCCAGCCAGGTCTCAGAGGTTGTCGACTTTGTCTTTCCGGTGACCCAGTTCATGAGCAAGCCGCCTAGACGACAGATCAAGGCGAGGGAGTTGGGCAAAGTTAAGCGACAGAGCGCCAGTGAGTGAAGGGCGAACTATGTCAGCTAGGCTTTCTGAACAATCACTGACACATGACAGTGCCTCGAAGCTGTTGGGACTACACTACCCCCGACTGCATCGTGGATCTCTACAACATCAACTACAGCCCACCAGACGGCCCGTCACCCACAGACTTTGGCATCGCCGGCTTCCTGGAAGAGTACCCCAACGTCCCGACTCTTCAAGCATTCCTAGCATCGTACAGCCCTCGTCGGAACGCCACCGGCTTCTCGCCCAAGTACAACCTCACCGTAGAATCCGTCAACAACGGCAGCGACACCACCGAAGGCGGCGGCGTCGAGGCTTTGCTTGATATTCAGTACAGCATGCCCTTTATCCAGCCAATGAACGTGACCTACTTCTCAACCGGCGGCCGAGGCCCTGAAATCGGCCCTGACGGCAAAGAAAAGGATCCCAAGGACAGCGCCCACGAGCCCTGGATCGAGTTCCTCGAGGCCCTCCTCGCCCGCGAGACCATCCCGGACGTCATCTCCATCTCTTACACCGACGATGAGCAGCTTATCCCACAACCGTACGCCCGTCGCGTGTGCGACCTCTTCATGCAAGTCGCTGCGCGCGGCGTCTCCGTCCTCGTAGCTACAGGTGACGGCGGGGCAGCAGGTATCGGTTCCGGGGACTGTATCTCCAACGACGGGAGAAACACGACAAAGTTCATCCCGACGTTCCCCGTCGACTGTCCCTGGGTTACGGGCGTCGGCGCGACGGGCAATTACGCGCCGACAGAGCCTGCGTGGTACAGCTCCGGCGGCTTCAGCGAATACTTTGAGCGTCCGGCGTGGCAGGAGACCGCAGCCAAGGCGTACATTGCCGGCATTAACGGGTCTCACGCCGGTTGGTACGCGCCCAACGGCCGCGGTAGCCCGGATATCTCGGCCATTGGGTCCCGGTTCCTGATGCAGCCTGGGTGGACGCAGAAGGGGACGAGCGCTAGTACGCCTGTCATCGCGGCCATGATTGCGCTCGCCAATGATAAGCGGATGAGGGAGGGTAAACCTGCTCTGGGATTCCTTAACCCGCTGTTGTACTCTGACAAGGTTCGTTCTGCGATCAACGATGTCACGAGCGGGTCTAGTGGAAGTTGCTCTTATGGGACCCAGGTTGAGAGCGGATGGTCTGCGACTGCTGGGTGGGATCCGGCGACTGGTCTTGGGACTTTGGACTTTGCCAAGTTCCTTCAGGCACTAGAGTAATGCTTCATTGTGACGTTGCCTTAATATGATTAATGTCTGCGAGAGCAGGAACAAATAGGGTCGCCTGTGTGATTCTCGTGCCGCCAGTCTTCTCAATCATGCCAATGTCCCTCCAAGTAGTTCTCATACTCTCCGCCAATATGCACAACCTGGGCGGCCGCATTCTCCGGCTTTTCGGCCAGGAACTCGAACTCTGGCAACACCAGGCTATCAGCGCCGGTAATCTTGAGAGCCAACTGCTCCCCGGCATCAAACTGGATGGCCGTGGGCCAGATCCACACCTCCATCTTTACAATCTCCCCCGCCTTGATCTCAATGTCTTCATCGTGGGCCAGAGTCTGCCAATAGTTCGGCGACAGCTCTGGTGCGACCTTGCGCTTTGAGGCGCGGAGCTTACCGGTAGGTCCCAGGTACTTGAGCGGGTTGGTATTGGGGATCTCCTTGGTATCGGATACGGGGAGGGCCTCGAGGGGGATGTTGAGGTGCTCGAGGTCGTTGCCGTTCTTATCTCGCTTCCGGAGCTGGGCATAGACGTCAAAGTCTGTCGCGGAGGGGCAGGAGACGTGGACTACGAGCTTGGTTGGGCCCAACAGCTTCGTGGATTGGGAAAAGGTGTGCGTGAAGACAATGGTTTCCGTGCCCTCGTAGCCCAGCGTTGTGGCGTTGGTATTGTTGGACTGCTGCAGCGTCTTGTCGGCACCCAAGTAGAGACGTTGAAGTTTCGTATTCGTGGCACTGGGTGACAGCCAAGGCAGAGAGTCAAAGGGGAGGTCGATGACGGATGGTTTGTTGTAGCCCAGCACGGCCAACCTGACTGGTGAGGTCTTCTCCCATCCGTTGTCGACGCCTTTCATGTAGCGGTCAAAGAACTTTTGCAAGTCATCTGTACGTTCTTGGCTGTACAGGTCGAACCACTCTTGCGTAGCATGGGTTATCATCCTAAAAGACAAGTCAGAGACCGTCATATAGGTCGCATGTTAGACGAACCATTTATTTTGGTGAGGGATCTCCTCGAAGCCTCTGAAGCTCCCAATGGTATGCAGCATCGTCGAATAGCTGCCCAGGATGTAGGCCGGAACCTCGATCTTGTCCATGCGGGCCCTCTTGTCATCCCAGTACGATCGGAGACCCTGCCCATGCTTGAGCAGCATCTCGACGGTGTTTTCTTGTTGGCCACGACCTAACGCACATTTAGTTGAGTCAAGAAGCAAAACCGACAAGAACTCTGTCGCATCGCTTACCGCGAACCACATTATTAATCATAGAACCGAACTTAATCGAAGGAATTCCGCCGCGGCACAGACTCTCGCGCATATGATCGCTCGCACCCTCCAGAGGCGCGATGCAGGCTAGGTGAGGCGGTCTCTCGGCGGCGATGTACCACTGGCACAGCGCGAGCCACGAGTTGCCAGCCATGGCGACTTTACCTGTGCACCAGGGCAGCTTCGCGATACCTTCAATGGCATCGTGGCCGTCTTGGCCCTCTGGGGTACCCCACTGCCTCATGTCGCCTTCCGAGTCACCACATCCTCTGGCGTCGGCATTAATGATGGCATAGCCTTTGGGGACCCATTCGGCGGGGTCTAGTCTGGGAGCAAGTCAGTCTTCACGTCTAATGCCAAGGGCACATGTAAAGGGGAGCTTACCCCTCGAAAGACTCATAGCCCGATAATTTGCTCAAGGGAACGCCGCATCGCAAAGGAACTGCATGAAGATTCATAAAACCTGGAAAGCAATGTCAGTAATTGGAACATGGAGATGGAATTCGGCATCATATTGGGCCATACCTGTGTCAGTCTTGCCGTAAGGCGACCACATCAGAATGGCGGGGACCTTCTCGTCCGTCTTCGGCCGAAAGATGTCAACGCGGATGCGGGTCCCGTCGCGCAGCGTCAACGGCTGGTCCCGTTCAAGGATGACGTCGCACGGGAGCGGACGATGCTCTGGAGTCTTTTGACTTCCGGCCGAGAGCTCCACGCGGGAGGGCTCCTTGGGAGTTGGCCATGCTGGCGGGTTGGTGGGGTTCTGGATGACTTCGATGTTGTTGATGATGAGTGGCGCCATTGTTGCGCAGCGTTAATCTAATAAACTCGCAGAGATAAACACCCGTTGATGCAGGTACAATGTTTGTCTGGAACAAGACTGACAACGACTTTGATGGCAGCTTCGTGCCTTTGTTATATGACTGTTACATGAGAACATCATAATTCCGAGCCGCCCGGCCTTCTTCACATCTGAAGGCACCTCGTAAGTCCTCGGACTTGACCCAATTCCTGACGACAGATCTCCGTGAACGCCCAGAAACACGGCCCCTTTCACCGGCATGGCTCCACGGCAGATTCCACTTGTCTTTCGTCCAATGGCATAACCGTTTTCGCACTCTTGGGGTAATGTTCGCCTGGGGAGGTCCGAGGGTCTCGAACTTATTGGACTCAGCCTGGGACGTATTATCATGTAGCCTTACGGTTTGCCTATGTGATGCGAGACGTCGGAAAGGGCCTGACATATCCATGTAACATATGTTTGAGTTCTTCCCCGCCATTTGGCCCTGCTGATCACCCGAGGCGCGTCTGCAACCCCGCCGGTGAGTGAAGAAATGGGTCCCGGCGACCTCGGTCGTAAGGAACCGTCCGGTGGCCGATGAATAATTCGGGCAACTTGTCCGAGACGGCCGTATTCGTCCATACTTCCTGCAAAGCTCCGTTCATTGTGTCATTCAGCCGCCCACCTCCCACCGACTGCCCGATTTTACGAGGGGGTCGCGATCCGGAGAAGTGGACGCTAGCGAAAGGGGGCAAACAAATGTGTCAGTTTGCATCTTTCGAAGCGTTCCGACCATGGCCACAAGTTTTGAGGTTGCTGCATAAGATGCGTCTCATCTGCTGAGTGTCTGTGGCTTGGTAGAAGACTCAATTTCCGCAAGATCTCATCATACAAATCTCACGATGGGCAGCAAAACAACATCAACAGCGCCGGCGCTCTACGTCGACGAAAACTGCAACTTTTCAGTCATTCGCAACCTCCCCATTCCCGATCCCGTAGACGGCGAGGTCCTAGTCAAGGTACTCTACTCGGGCGTCAACCCCGCCGACGTCAAACACGCACCGATCATCGGCGTCCGCTCCGTCACCCTCGGCTACGACTTTTGCGGCCGCGTCGTTCAGGCCGCTGGTAAGAATGCGTCGGCCAATTTCAAGCCCGATGACCTGGTGGCCGGCTACGTGCCCACGGGCATTGGCAAGCCGATGAGGCACGGCGCGCACCAGGAGTACTTGAGCTGTCCAGAGGACATGCTCTTCAAGGTCCCGGATAATCTGCCCCAGACGCACGCCGCGAGTCTGACGGTGGTGCTGACTACGGCCGCCGACGGCTTGTACAATATTTTCGGGTATCCTCTGCCCGGGGAGAAGGCAAGGGATGGGTTCAAGGCCGGCCCGCTGCTTATCTGGGGTGCTTCCGCCAGCGTCGGAATCTGCATGCTTCAGTTAGCGCGCGAAAGCGGCGCATCGCCCATCTTCGTCACCGCGTCGCCGGGACGGCATGGGATGCTCAAGAAGATGGGAGCGACGCGCTGCTTCGACTACAACGCCCCAGACGTGATATCCCAAATCAAGAAGGCGGCGGAGGAGGCTGGAGCGGGGCCGATTCGCTACGCTGCCGATTGTGCAGGTTCAAATGGCGAGGTCAGCTCGGCGTCTCAGACAGAGGCGTGTGTCGATGAGGACGCCATTGTTCTGTCCGTCGTGGCGAAGCCTGGTGGGAGGATCAAGATGCCGTTGGCGTCGGCGAACACGGAGGTTACGTTACAGTTGGGCGGCGGTCATCTTGTTACGATCCCGGCGCGGGTGGAGGATTGGGGGAGGATGTGGAAGGCGTTGATGTGGTCCGTCGAGAACTACGGCACAAAGATTTCGATTCCTGTGGTGGACGTGTTCAAGGGGCGTGCGGAGGATGCGCTGGAGGAGGTGAGGAAGATCGCTGACCAGGGAAAGTTTGGGAAGCTTGTGTTGGAGCATCCTTTGCTGTGAAGGGGAGTTTGTGAGGTTTCCTGGGGTATCCTTTCCCGGGTATACTCTTGTACAAATCGCTGTCTACCTGCATGAAACCTTCTGTTTAACTGTTGATTTGAACAAAAGTTATTCCATCTACACTCACGAGAGTCATGCTGTATGTATAAAGAGGCCGGGATCGGGCGGTCCCGCGGCGGGGCGTCATCCTGCCGGCCCCCTCGGCAGCTCAAGGCCGACGATAAGCAGCGCATCCCCGGATAAGCTCCGGTCCTGCGCCGGTTTAACGGGTCTAGACTCCGGCGGGTTTATCTCGGACCTATCAGCACCCGTCAAGCTATCCGGGACCCCACCATCTCCACTCCGGGTCGGCAACACAGAGGCCGCGCTCGGCTCCTGCATCGGCCCCCTCCATCTCATCGGCTTTCTGAGTGTACACCACACACATTGGGCGCAGCCACAAGAAACCGAAGGTCTTTGCATGCTCTACTAACCAGTCAGTAAGAGTCATTCTTGCAGCTATCTGTAGGCTTTCCCGAGTGCTATTCGCAGTTCTTCTTCCTCTCCCACACACACACACACACACACACTCCGGCACCAGTCAGTCCGTCAACCAACACCGGTGACCGGTCAGTGGCGCTCCACCAAAGTCCCCTTCCTGAAAAGAAGCCAAAGGTGGAAGGTCCATCATTTGCCTGACGAAATAGCGGGGATTCCGCACGTCTTTTCGGCACAACGGTCCAGAAGCAACAAACATCCTAGCAATCCGGGGAACTCGCAGGAAAACCCATACAATTCTCACTCGAATTTTTCCTTACCACCCCTTACCCCCGGCGCACTTTAATCGCCTTGTGCCCCTCATTCGGCTCAGATTGGCTTTGTCACCATCTGTTTCCCTTTCGAACCCTTTTCTCTCCCATCCTGTCCTGTTCTCCCCCTCCCACCCTGCGAAACGTTCAACCGACCTTCCTAGTTCTACCAAACTTTTCTTAGTTGAGCCTCATAAACAAACCTTCTATTGGACGAAAGGCGTGATTCTCCGAACCCTAAGAACCCTCTCTCCCTGTGACCGTTTCCTATCCACACACACACCCAACCACCCGCCCCGATGGCTGCCAATGCAGATGAACGGACGCCCCTCCTCAAAATCAAATCCGGCGCCGGGGCCGTGAAGCGGGTCGGTCGCGGCCTCTGGTCACCCTCAAACCGTATCCTCTTCGCCGGCTTTCTCGTGTCCCTCACACTAGGCCTCACTCAAGTTCCGTGCGCACAAGTCCACCCTCCTCTCTCTCTCCCCATCCGTGTGTACCACGGCACTGGGGCTGTGAACCATACATGTATCCAGGGTTACTGACATGTAACCCACAGCATCATCTATGTCTTCCGCGTAATGGCATGCGAAACCTTTTACGAGTCTCACGCGCCCTACGATGGCCCCGCCTCCGAAATGTGCCACCGCCGCGAGATTGACGCAAACACGGCCACACAGGTTTCCATCCTCGGCATGACAACCTCCGTCTGCGGCATCCTCAACCTCTTCATCTGCGGCGATCTCATTAAGCGCTGGGGCACTCGCTGGGCTCTCATCAGCCAGACCGGACTGCTCGGCATCCGCGTCTCGTGCCAGGTCCTCGCCGTGTCGCAGGGCGCGCAGAAGGGCATCGATATGATGCAGTACACGCAGCTCATTGGCATCTTTGGTGGGCCGAGGGGATACATGTAAGTGCAGAACGGCAGTTGACATGAACTGGGTAAAGGACTGGACGGGCGCTAACGCAAATGAAACCAAGGCTGGTTCTAAACACGGCGATCGCGGAGGTTGTCGAAAGAAGAAAGCATACCGGCGTCTTTGGTCGGCTACAAGGCGCAGTCATGATCGGTACCGCCATAGGCTACTTGCGTATGTTGAATCCCTCTGCCTTGCTCAATCTCTTGTACTAACGAGCCATTAGTCGGTGGTGTCTTGGGTGATGTGTTCGGCATCACCAGTCCCTTCATTGCTGCCATCGGCTGCTTCGCTTCCGCGACAATCTACGGCGCCATCTTCTGGCCAGCATCGCCAGAAAAGACGGACGAGATGGACGGCAAGACGACGCCCGGCGCTTCTGGCTTCCTGGCTCCTATCAAGGTGCTCATGCCTTCAAAGTACCGTCTTGAATCCGGCAAGATTGTCAAGAACTATGGTCTTGTCTTCCTTGCCCTGGGCATCTTCTTCGGCGTGGTAAGTCTGCTTTCCGACCATCATCTATGGCATTCATCCACGAGCAACATTGCTAACGTAGGTCCCAGTTCGCCACGGGTTATGCTCCCATCCTCATCCAGATGTACGCCACCTCGCGCTTCAACTTTGGCACGACGGAGAACGGTATCCTCATGTCCGGCAACTCCTGGATCCGCGGCATCTTCTTGATGTTCATCTTCCCGGAAATCATCGACAGCGGACGACGGTGGTTCGCTTCATCATCTCACGCTGGAGCTCTGCAGAAGACGCTCACTCAGGAAGAACGGAGCGTCATCCCCACGCATCCCGAAGACATGGACCCGGCACCCGGTCTGATGAACGCTTCCGAGCCAACAAAGGCGCCGCCTGAAGAGGAGGACGAGGATAGCACATTCGACCTCTTCTTCCTGAGGTGGAGCTTGGTGGTGGATGGCATCGTCACGTCCCTCGCGGCTTGGGCGACGGAGGGCTGGCATGTTTATGCTGGTGAGTATCACATTTCTACCACTGAATTTTCCTAGAACCCAGAACACAGATCAGGACGCTAATTCCTTTCACTTATAGCGGCTTTCCTACTGCCGTTTGCGTCCGGATCGGCTCCCGCTGCAAAGGGCGTCATCACAGAAATGTGCCCGCCGCATATGCGACAAGATGCCCTGAGTGCCATCACTCTGGTCGAGAGCGCGGCGACGCTGACGACGCAAGGCATTTTTGGCTTCATTTTTGCCACACTGTCTGAGATGGGCAAACCGAATCTTACCTTCTTCGTCAATGCCGTGAGTACACATGATACATGAGACCTCTGATGCTTGTTTTCTAATCGCTGTATAGGCTCTCGCCGTCGTCGCCGTTGGCATTCTTCTCCTGGCGCATTACCCCCCTCTCAACAGCACGAGGGTCGAGGACGAGGCGATTGAAGAGATTAGCGAATCAAGTTAGGCGATGAATCGTGACATGATTGAGTGCCCAGATTGGCTACACTCTCTCCTCGGTCGCAATGATGAGTAAACAGGAGACTCACTGGCTACGGCTTCACGTTGGGTCTATTGAACCTTGACAAAGAGGGGTTTCCTCCCGTAAAAGATTTTTTTTCATTGGATCTCATTTGATCTTATATGCGGCGTTATTTGGTATTTAGAACCGTCGGTGCGCCTCAAAAGGTGTGCTGTAGAAGACGTGGCGAGCGTTGTTGTCTTAGTGAGAGTATGAGTGTTCTTCAGGTTACCAACACAGGCATCGCTGGGATAGATGTACATAAAAACGGACAAAAAGAATTAAGGTCATTATTCAACGGTTTTCTCCCAGACAGTACCTCGAAACCCATCGCGTGCCGCATCGCCGAATACACCACGTTCTAGACCTTTTGATTTATCACCAAACCCTTCAGAAATGTCCTAGATCTGCGCTCACCAGCCAAGGTCGCGGTGGGGGTGGAGCGCCTGTCATCGGTCTTGGCTCGGCCTTCTGCTCCATGACATCAGCGGGCTGTTCGCATACATCATCGATTGCGTTCATGCGGATCGGTGCTTTTGCCCCGAATCTGGGATTCCCCTAGCACCACTACACATCGAATTTGATGATTTCGATTCTTCAAAGATGGGAATCTGGCTTGACCGGAGCTAGATCTCCGGAGTTGTGGTAGCGGCTGCATCTTGGGCTGCTTCAGATAAGTGCCGGTGTTTGCTTGACGGTCTCAATCGTCTTAGTCTGCCCCTCGCCCCCCGCAGTTCTGGTCTTCGTCACATCCTGTCTTCAGATCTGGAACCCATAGTTCCTTCAAATCCTCCATGGCAATCTAGCCAATTGATCCCAGCGCCAGGTTATCGGGGCAGTCGTCGTGATATCCATCCGGTGCCCTTCTTCACCATGGAGTTAATCCCGAACTAGGACCGTAGCTCAGAGTCGAAAAGGTGAAAAGTCGAAAAGTCCAGAGGCCAAGGAGGCTCCGTTCCAAGCGTCATCGACTCCTGCGACCCGCCCCTTGGAGAGCGGGTGCTAATGCGGGTATGGCCTAGTTCCCCATGCCGCTACATGCCGCCACGACTGATTGACAAACACTTCCCCGTCTTCAGTCTGCTTCGATGTAGTAATCTGCAGCTTGTGATTCGCCCAACAGGATTGATGGTATTGTGCCTCTAGAACTGCGTCATGGCATTGAGTTTTGATGGCGCTCTTTTTACTGTTTGCCCGTTCGAGCCCCTCCACATAAAATGCCCAAGCACCAGCGGGTGGCGGAACTGTTCACCAAGCTTTTCTCTTGTATAAGACCTCTCAACACCTTCTGGATCCCATGGAGATTGTTCAAAGAATCATTAAACATCCCATTGAAACTGCCCAAAAGACATTCAATATGGGTTCCACCGATACATCCTTCGCAGCCCACGTGGCAGGCCAGTTCAGTACCTACGAGAAGGACAGACAAATGACCTCCAAGGAAGCCATCTACAGCACCAGCAATGGCGTCCCGATGCCTCACCCCTATGAGACGCAGCGATGTGGCGAGAACGGCCCGTTGCTGCTGCAGGACTTTCACCTGATCGATCTCCTCTCCCACTTTGACCGCGAGCGTATTCCGGAGCGTGTCGTGCACGCCAAGGGCAGCGGTGCTCATGGCTTCTTTGAGTGTACGGATCCGATCCCCGAGCTTACACAGGCCGATATCTTTGGCACCAAGGGCAAGAAGTGTCCCATTACTGTGCGCTTCTCGACTGTTGGCGGCGAATCTGGATCACCGGATCTTGCCCGCGACCCCAGAGGTTTCTCTGTGAAGTTCAGGACGGAGGATGGAAACTGGGACATGGTGGCGAACAACACGCCTGTGTTCTTTTTGAGAGACCCTGCCAAGTTCCCCATGTTCATTCACACGCAGAAGCGTGACCCCCAGACGCACCTTAACCACATGGATGACTCGTTCATGGTAAGTTGAAGTCTTGTAATTATGCATATGCAACCTTTACTAATAAGTACCACAGTTCTGGAACTATTTGAGTGAGAACCCCGAGTCAATTCACCAAGTCATGATCTTGATGGGTGACCGTGGCATTCCCGACGGCTACCGCTTCATGCACGGCTATGCTGGCCACACGATGAAGCTCGTCAACAAGGACGGATCATGGGTTTATGCACAAATTCACATGAAGTCGCAGCAGGGCACCAAGTTCATCACACAAGAGGACTCCCTCACCAAGTCAGCCGACTACTCCGGCAAAGACCTCTTCGAGGCCATTCAGAACGGCGACTACCCCAAGTGGTCAGTCGAGATTCAGACCATGACACCCAAGGAGGCAGAGGATGCATGGGAGAATGACAAGATCAATGTCTTTGATCTCACACATGTCTGGCCCCAGGGCAAGTACCCTCTACGCAGGGTAGGCGAGTTCACCTTGAATGAGAATCCCCAGAACTACTTCGCCGAGGTCGAGCAGGTTGCCTTCAACCCTTCGCACATGCCCCCGGGCATCGAGCCCTCCGCCGACCCGGTCCTCCAGTCCCGCCTGTTCTCCTACCCGGACACCCACCGCCACCGCATCGGCGTGAACTACCAGCAACTCCCCGTCAATGCACCAAAGACTGCACACAAGATGGCCAACTTCCAGCGCGACGGTGCTATGGCATTCTTCAACCAGGGTGCGCGACCCAACTACCTTAGCTCTATCGATCCCGTCCAGTTCAAGGCGCGCACCGTCGACTTGGACAAGACGCATGGCCACTTTACCGGCCAGGCCATCACCTTCCTCTCCGAGATCAGACCCGAGGACTTTGTTGCGCCGCGCGCCCTGTGGCAGAAAGTCTGGGACGAGGATGCGCGTGAGCGTTTCATCAACAATGTTACAGGCAAGATGGAACTTTGCAAGAACCCTGAGCCCTTGAAGAAGCAGATTGCCATCTTCAGGGAGGTTGACCCCGAGATCGCAGAGAGGTTGGAGAAGAGTACAGGTATCAAGGGATACGATGGCATTGCCAATTTGACTTTCAACGGCACACACAACGGTTTCGCAAGGGAGAAGAAGAACAAGTATGCCAACGGTATCGACGTTACGACGTGCCAGAGCTTGACGGAGAACAACGGTGCGCCCATTAGGGGCACTCATCGCAACGTTGACAAGGTTGTCAACGGTGAGGGTACAAGGCACTGAAGATTTTCGAATTGTAGTAATAGAGATATCCACATAATGAGATGAACATGAGTTTTCTTTCCGTTATTCCACATTTTCCACTTCTCAGCCCGGTGTTGCCTGGATGCATCGGGGCTGTGCTGACAGTGTGTCACACCACTGTGTCGCTTGTGATTCGTCAAAAGGATCAAAAAATGAGCATGCAATGTGCCTTGCGGATAGCCGTACTCATAGTGTTGGTGTTGAAGATGGTTTTCTATATAGAGCTTGATCTGTCCGATCGATAAGGAGTGAATGGTTACAATCGCGCATCGTTTGCATGTGGTTTACTTCATCAATACTACAGCTTCCAGAAACTAGTTAGAATTGAGAGTTGCATCTCAGGGCCATTCCATCAACAAGACACGATGGAGATTTCATACGATGCAGTCCTAAGATCTTTGACTGGGGTCTCACAGGCTACTAAGGCTGCTCCTGATGAAATTCACACAATCAAACAGTTATTGTCTCCAGGCAATGAGAGCCTCACTGAGACCAACACCAAGCCTGACAGTCTATCGTTCCAAGGCTGGCAAGACTTTCTCAAGCAACATGCCACAGAAACCACCAAAACCACCCTCCATATGGCACTCGTCGCAATTGCAGTCTCATTCCTCCGCGAAACAGCCCGCCAAAACCAACCCGCCACAGCAGACGAGATCAACCAGTGCTGGACCATCATCCATGACGCCCTCACATCCACAAGCTCTTCCCAAACACAGTTCACTGCCGCTCGCAGCGCCCAAGGTTTCCTCTCGGTACCGCTGTGCAGCCTAGTCAAAGACGGTAGTATCGACGAGCTTATTCGCCTGCACGTTTGGATGCCAGACGGCAAGCGCGGAAACCCTGATTTTCACCTACACTCCCATCAGCCGTTTGCGCAGAGCTGGATCTTGGCCGGGCAGGGCGTGGATCACTCATACCAGGTCGACCCTGTCGAGGATCCCGCTGAGGCAACACATGCAGAGTATGCTCTTGCGTGGAACGATGGCAAGGGGGCAAATACCGCGTATAAGACGCATCAGGCTTCCTCTACGGTGCAGAACACGGGAAAGCTGTTTCGAGCTGTGAAGGCTCTATCAGAGACTCACACAAGGGGATCAACGTACACGGTTCCGGCAGCAGGATTCCACGTCTCAGAGGTTGCGCCAAATGCTTTGCATGCGACTATCTTCTTCTTCGATTCCCATCGCGGGTTCGTCAAGGATGCTGGAGTTCTTGGGCCGAAAGATGGGGACTCCTTTACCCAGCTGCGAGATCCGGCTGGGGTGACGCCAGTAGAGCTTGCGGAAGCGGTGTGCAATGCTCGATTGCGAGAGGCACATGAATGAGTGAGAGTCAACGATCTGGGTTATTAATACATTTGAAAGGGCACCTCATTTGACTAAAAGTCGTCCGTCATGATACTTGTAGCAAAAACGATTACGCTGTTTAATTTCATAAATCTTGTATTCAAACACATTTAATGCAAAGATCACTTCTACTAGACGCTTACTTCCCAACCACCTCAGCAGAGAGGTCCTCGGGCCAGACAGGCTCATCGACACCATTGCCTCTGGTTCCCACATTGTACCTCATCTCAATCGCGTTGTTGCCATACTGCAGAACTGGCTTGACAACCCAGAACGTGCCATCAACCGCCTTTGACGTTCGCATCTCAAAGAACTCGGGCTTGAAGAGAATCTGCGCGTCGTACTCCTGAAGCAGCTTCGACATGACCGGGACGTTGTGGGCCATTGTGTGGAAGTGCCGGAACACGGGCGAACCATGACGCTCCCAGACTTCCCTCCAGATGGGCTCCGGGTATGTGCCGCATGAGCGCACGAGCCATTGGGAATAGTAGTTGAGGGCGATCTACAAGTGCAAATAGCGTTAGCTGAAAAGCATTTTGAAGCCGAGATAGTGTTCATCAATGGAAAGAGACTCACATCGACGCCATAGCTCCCGCCTTCTTCAGCTCGCTTCATGAGCGCATCGAGGACAGCCGTACTGCCGCAGACACCAGCACTGGCTCCAGTTTTAGCATACTTCTCATCATGCCAGGCGAGGAGTTGTTTCCTGTGCCCATAACGTACCAGTAGTCCGAGTTTGGAAACACCGGAGTAACCGCCTCATCCAGGCCCATCGCCTTTCCGTACTCCAACGAGACACCACAACACTTGATCGCCTGTCAGTTAGGTCTCTAAAAGGACTATCTTCAGATATGTTACTCACGGCGTCACTGATTTGCTGCCACCCACCACGGCCCTGCCAAGGTCCATGCCATCCGTAACAGTTCTCACGGACGTGAATGATTCCACGCTGGCGATCCTTGACCAGCTCCTGGATCTCTTTGCGGCCAAATCCATGCCTCTCCATGGCACCCGGCCGATATCCATCAACAACGACATCGGCTTCCCTGATTAACTCTCTCAACTTCTCCTTGTCTCCATCCTTGGTGAGATCCAGATGACAGTTCCACTTGCCCCAGTTGAGATCTTGATGCAGAGACGACATGTCCGTGATCTTATCCGAGGTGACGCGCATGACGCTCGCGCCCATCTCTGCCAATTCGCGCGAGATGAGAGGAGCGGCGATGATTCGGGTCAAGTCAACAATCTTGAGGCCGGCGAGGGGCCTCTTTGCTAGCGAGGGAAAGCTCGAGTTTTCGGGCCACCAGGAGGCGGGCTGCTTTGAGCCATCCTCTTTGGCAATCTCGTAGAGTCCGACGTTGCTATTTGCTTTGCCGTGCTCACTTGCAAAGTACTCATCAGATGACAATGCGACTGTACCAGACTGCCGTGTCTTGTCGTTGAGCAGGGCATCCAGATCTTTGGAGTCCATCTCGGCAATGACCTTTTGGGTTCTCTCGTAGACCGATTCGTAGGTGTCATCCGCTGGGCCATCCTCGGGCAGGCCCAGAGCTTTGAGGATGGGGTCGGGGTTGATACCGCCTATTCAGTGAGCAAAGTATTCTCAAGGGAATTCACAACGGACAAGGTTCTTTCGGACACGGCCTTACCATGGAGTTGGTAATATCTTCCATCCTTCGTCTTGTGGATGTTCGTCACCAGAGCCCGATGCAAGCTCGCGGCGGTCCTATGCTTGTCCGTTTCCGGGAACATCTTCATAGCCTCGGGCACGAAGTTCATGAGAGCCATGGGCGTGAACTTTCCATCCTTTCCAATAAGCTGAGCAATCAAGGGCGAAAAGTAGAACAAGCTCGCATGGTCGCTAGCAATTCTGTCAGTCTGGCTATCATTACGGCTACAAGTGACCTTTTACCGGACAAAGATGTACTAAGGTCACTGGAGGAGGATTGCTTACGTATTGATCGTGACATCTGTCGGCTCCGTGTTGTACTTTTTCAGGATCAACCGATTAAGCATGGTTGCCTCGAGCGCTTTCAAAGCTGAGATGCTTTCGGCGAATCGCCAGTTGATTGGAACGCTCGGCTTACTTGAGCCCTCGAACTTGACATGTTGGCTGAGAGATTTGAGGTCGTTGGGTAGGTCCTTCATCAGGGGGTTGTTCAAGATACCGTGCTGGAAGACAGCCTCGGCCTCTTGAGGCACCGAATATTCTCCTCTTGAGCCCATGATAAGTGTCTTCACTTTTCGTCTCTAGTGCTTGAGGAATTGGAATGAGAATCGTGATATCGATTAGCAACCAGTCATAATAACGGAGGGACAAAAGGCTTATGCGAAAAGCGCGTCTCTTCAGGGTCTCTACCCATATCTTATACCGACGCTGACCATTCCCACCGACATTTTTCGAGCGTCAAATCAATCGTGCTGTTAGTCTTCGGGCCGTTACAAGTCCCCGCAATCCTGCCAGTGCGCTCTGTCGTCGACTTTGAGCCGCTGCCAGTGGGCGTCAGACCTCGTCTCATCGGAGCAGTATGCGAAGGAGCGATATGTGTGAGGCGTTTCGCTGCCGATGCGTCTCATCTTCGGCATCCTCGTCAAACATCCTCCGATCATCGGTCTGCAACATTGTTAGTAAGTGTGTAACCTAAGAAAAAGAGTCGTCGTTGGTGTTATCCTCTTTGTACGCACATATAAAGAGTGTAAGACCTGGGTTTCAGCGGCACATGCATCTATCTGCCAAGATGTGTAAGGCTGTTTTCGAAAGACAAAAATTACGTGTAGCCACATGTATTATCCAGGTGCTACTCAACAAGTGCAGGACTACTGAAACTAAAACTTCAATACTGCATGTAGGCATGTTCGTTACTATGCATGTCAGTTCGGTGCTGGAAAAGATGACGCTCGAAGGGAATCGAGTTTCCTTCAATCGTGCGAATTTGAAATTCCAGTCTTACCATGTACTGAAGCCAAATTTACCACAAAAACTTATCTCCTAATAGTAAGATGGGGAGAGATTGCTAGGCAAGCACCATCCTCTTGATGAATGTAGAGAGACATTGCAGATATCTCATCTCACTGTCTCTGGGCTGTTTTCGGAACTCACACTGCCAGATCCGCACCTGGCAGGCAGCGGGCAAGACGCAAATAGGCCAAACACGAATACATCCGGAAATGAAGCGCGATGAGAGCCGAATGAATCAAGAATTGCGGTAGCCTCGAATCTCGCGCTGTGGCAGCGCGTGTTGACGCTCGAAGGCAGACTACCGTCCATCATGGATCTTCATTTCCTGCGTCATCACAAAAAGGAGGCATGCTTATATGTAGTTGCAACTGCTTCATTGAGACTCTTCTCGTGGAAGCTTTCCTGGCTCACTCGTCAGTGATCGCTCAGCAGTGCTTCAACACTGTAGGCTCGGGGCCTTTTATTCCCGCAAAGATACGTTTACCTTACTTTATGAGGTCTGTTGTGAGTTGGTGTCCTCTCTTGGAAATAGATTCAATTCTTTCATACTCTCGAGCTACGACTACCATTACAGAGCTTTAGCTCATTCGATGATAGTCCGTCTGCGAGCAGATTCAATCCCACAGCGGGGTATGCGGGGAGAGAATGGGGTACCTAGTGAGCGGCGGCGGTTCTTCAACGGTTACGACGGCACTGTCTTACAGCGCTTATGGAGACGAAAACCATACATATGAAAGCCTGGAGGCGCTGGTCGAGGGAAAGAACCCAGGTATCCGTACTGGCAGCACATTAACGCATGACTGGACTCTGCAGTCTCAAATAACCGCGAACGTCTCAAGCAGATTCAAGATGATATTGTCAGAAAAGACGGCCAGGCGCTCTTCGCGGTAGGGTTGCAAAGCTGCGAGAACCCTGCCTGGACCCTTTTCAGAAAGTAGGGGATCATGGATGGCCAACAACAGGGGGGGCGCATGTCTGCGAGAAGGGGGTCAGGATGACTTGGCTTCAGCGGGCGCTACCGACATGGGCTAGCAGCTAAGCCTCCATGGCATCGAAATGCCTCATCCCATGGGTGAGAGGTGAGGACCGTAAAGTGGTAACGTGGGACTGGAGATCGAGGCTAATGAAGAAATGGATGAGTGGGCTTCCGTTGGTGGCCTCCTTCGTCCTTTCTTGCGGGCGCGCGCGCAACAACGGCTGCCAGATTTAGTGGATGTTGATTTCCGATCCGAAAGCCGCAGATGTTGATGTCTTTTTCAACTGTTGTGTTTTTCCAGATTTCGTTCTTCATACATCCAAGTTGATCTGCCCTTGACATACGCTCTCCCTCTTAGTTCCGTGATTGGTAGTGGTGTTGGTTCACGGCGCGTTTCCATACACGCGCCCGAGTTTGCAACCGCAGCGGAATCGGGTCTGGTCCCGTATGGTGAGGCATTTCCATTTCATGTCGCAGCCAAAGCACGCCCTGCCGCTTCTTCATCCCAAGGCCTCGAGATCCAAGGGCGAGACGTTTGGTGGGCGCTGCTCGTTTGTAGCACGTTGAGTGATATTATGGATCTTTCAATCACGAACTTCAATGTGGTGATTAGCGTGCTCGGCGGTTGGCTCGTCTTATTCGGCGCCTTTTCGTATCTCATCAAAGAGAACCTGTACCTCTCTGAAGCCCGTAAGTGAAGCACATCTTCAACTGGCCATTTCTTTCTCCTTTTTTTGATTATGGGTGCGAGCTACATGTACCTATCTGGCATGATCATAACAAAAAATACCGCGCAAGGAACCTTGCTAACCAAAGCTATTCATACAAGTCGTCTCTCTCCTTGGAGGCGTAACCTTCACCCACGTCGCTAAGCTCCTCAAGCCCGGCGAGTACGCCGTCTCCGAAGATGCCGTCGCCTCCGTGACCCTCGACTTCAGCCGCCTCGTTCTCGGAGTTCAGCTCGTTCTCGCTGGCGTCCAGCTGCCGAGCCGCTACCTCCGCACAGAGTGGAAATCCCTCTGCCTCCTCCTCGGCCCCGGCATGATCGGCATGTGGACTTGCACCAGCGCCGTCGTTTGGCTACTCGTCCCGGACCTGCCCCTCGTCCACGCTCTGGCCATCGCCGCCTGCATCACTCCGACGGATCCAGTCCTCTCCACCACCATTGTTAAGGGCCGCTTCGCAGAGGAGAACGTCCCTGAGGACTTGCAGCAAATCATCGTCGCCGAGTCGGGAGCCAATGACGGCCTCGGGTACCCCTTCCTCTTCCTCGCGCTCTACCTCATCAAGTACACCGAAAGCGATGGCAACCCAGCTTCAAGCGAGGGCGGTTTTGGCGCCGCGCTGAGCCTCTTCTTCGGGCAGACGTGCGTCTACGTCGTGCTCATGAGCGTCTTCTACGGCTGGGTCGTCGGCCTGCTCGCGCAAAGACTCCTCCACTGGGCCGAGCGACGTAAGTACGTCGAGCGGGAATGCTTCCTCCTCTTCCCTATCGGCTTGGCCATCTTTATCCTCGGGACATGCGGTATGGTCGGTAGCGACGACGTGCTGGCTTGCTTCATCGCGGGCAACGTTTTCACCTGGAACGACTGGTTCCGTCTCGAGACTGTCGAGGATCCCGTACAACCCGCTGTTGACATGATGCTCAACATGGCCATCTTCATGTGGCTGGGCGCTGTGTGTCCGTGGGAGAGCTTCTGGAACTCTGAGCTAATTAGCCCGGGTCGGCTGGTCGCGCTTGGTGTTATTGTCTTGTTGTTGAGACGTCTTCCAGTCATTCTTGGTCTGCATCGCTATATTCGCCAGATCCGAGGCCCGCGACAGGCGCTTTTTGTTGGTTATTTTGGTCCCATTGGCGTTTCTGCCATTTTCTACCTTTACGTCGGTCTCGAGTTCCTGGAGACTTTGACGGATGACCACGGCCAGCGGGCGGATGCTAAGCAGTTGGGCGAAACCATGCTTGTCACCATCTGGTTCTTGATCATCTGCAGCATTGTAAGTGATCTCATGTCAAGGCTCAAGCAGTCTCTGTACATGGACCTTTGCACGAAGATAATTAACTGACAAATCTCAGGTGGTTCATGGTGTAAGCGTACCCATCGCCAAGCTCGGAAAATCAACTTACGAGCGGTTCTTCCCTCGCAGCGTTTCTTTGCCCGCGTGATAGACCGACGACTAGCAATAGCGGCAACGTTGAGACGACGCTACGGTCCATGTTGACTATACATCCTCGAAAGCCTTTCCGTACGATTCATTTGGTCATATCGAGTCTTTTTTCCTTCATGTCGCATCGCATCGCATCGCGTCTATTGCCTTTAGATTGGTCCGCGCATTTGGTCTAGGTATGCGAAGATCACAAAGTCATGTGTTCTTTGTTTGTTGCATTGTTGGAAGCAAGCTTTCATGTTCCTGATGAGTCTGTTGCTGCTTACTTCACGCCGCATCTTCCTCTGTCAACGTCATCTCTTCATGCCTGTAGATATCATCTAGAGTACTTTTACACGTAGACAGCATCAATCCCACGGCTCATGGCAATCGAACACAAGAATTTGTCTAATGTTTCTACTAACCGTCCCTTGCGGCAACCTACTTCTACCGTTCTAATTCAATCGTTCTGCTCCTCCGTATCTGATGGTCCTCCTCTTCGTACCGATGGAGCTGCCGGCCTGGAAGCCGCACCGCGTGATCCAACGCCACAGGCAGCCCTCGATGCCTGCCACGCAGCATCACCAAACACAGAACGAGCTTGCTGCCGACGTGCCAGGCGCCGCAGAAGCTGAACGCATCAGTGGGTAGGCCGACCGATATTCCTACCGTACCGTATGCAGAGACGACTTCAAATATGATGTTGAATACCGAAAAGGTCACGGGATCCTTGATGAACTTTGACGTCTCGATAATGGTGATAATCAGCACAGCCAGGACCAACCACCAAAGGTCATGGGCAAGCTGTCCGCGTATTTGGTGACTGATGAAACTGACACGGCTCTCTCCTTGCTCGCTGCCGCTCTGGCCGAGTCCCGGTCCTTTCGGCGGCGTAACACCAACACCATGAAAGCTCATGAACGTGCTCTTGAGTGCGTGGCGGGCATCGGTTACCGGTCCCGAACGGCTCAGGCGACGTGCTAATACAGAGGGCCGGGCAGAAGCAGCGCCAATGCTAGTGGTGCGTGCCAATGTCGGAGGCCGACTACCTATCGGAAGCAGGGGAGTGCCCACCTCGGGGTCGATCTCGGATGTGCTGCCCACGTCGTCGCTATAAATGCCAAGTGACCGCTCCTCGTAAATATTAGAGTGGCGCATTGTGATGACAACGGGGTAAACCGAGATGTACATCATGATAACGTAGAGAAGCTGTAGGCCGATGAATAGACTTGAGATAGGGACGACGTAGAAGCCTCCGGAACGCACAGCTAGCCAGTATGTCAGTCAGTCCTTCCGTTGAACACTGGGATTTTCCAAAAGGAAAAAAAATAAAAGATAAAAAGTAAGCGAACGACTTACCAAGTGCTTGAAAGAGACCATTGAGCACTCGGTAGCCTGTGGGTATCTGCTCGATGACCGAGTTCCCAATGTTGAGAACCTCAAAGGCCACCCAGTCCACACAGTTGAGCCAGATCAGCATGAATAAAAGCCACCAAGAGGGTCGAGAAGGAAAGAGGTTGGTATAGACGCGGCGCGGATACTTCAAGATGAAGTTTAGGGTAGCTTTCAGGTCGATAAAGGCGTCTTCTCGCGTGGCCAAGTTCAGGAGGCGAAGAGAGGACCAAATGATAAGACGAAGGAAGAGGGGGTACGCGGTATTTCCCGCTAATATCAAGAGACCCATGGTGATGAGAACGTACGGCGCCTGTTGGAAAGGAATCATGTTGGCGTCCAGCAGCGACATGCCCGAATTGTTGAAGGCAGAGACAGCGTTAAAGATACCAAGCCACCACGGATTGATACCGTTAGCCCTCGCGGTATCGGGCATGTAGTTGTTCATCCAAGCCCCAAGGGCAAGACATGCCAGAACCTGCCATAGGAAGAAGTAGGCTGGTACCAACATGGCCAAGACCTTGAGGGCACGGTACTCGCAGCCGCCGAGGTGATCGCGCTCATCGCTGCTTAGGTCGTGGAATTGGCCGTGGCGGCCAGCTGAACGGTGCTTCAAGAAATTGCGAGCATCTATTTCGAAATTGGTCGATTCTGCTGGCGCATTGTAGGGCCTCCTCAATGGACGCGCCGTTCCGTTCATGTTGCCGTAGAGAGAGACTCCCGTCGATGTGACTTCGTCGGTGACATTGGGGTGCGGTGCTTCGTCAAAGGTGATGTGGCCCGGTGCCTGTGAGCCTGTACCTTCGGGCGCATCATTGAGCGTAGGCTGGCGATCTATGCTTGCAGCTTTGGCAGCATCCGCTCGCTCGTCGTCTGGGCGAACATCGCCCTTCTCCGAGTCGCCAGTCTTTGTTGCGTTCATGGACTGGTCTAGAAGAGGAGGGGGGGCTGTCTGAGATCTTCCAAAGGAGAGCGCCATTTGCAGCCTGGGCAAGTCGAGAGGCAAGCGCGGCAAACTTGGCGAAATGGTACTGCCCTGGCGACTGAGTTTACGCGCACGCTCGGCTCGGACAATCTCATCGAAGCGCTTCTCAAAGACATGTTTGCGGGCCAAGACGGTCCAGATGGAGACCCAAATGGTGCTGCCTAAGAGCAATAGAATAAACAGGAGTGTTTGTTGCCAAGTCGTTAGTTGGCTGAGATTGACGGTGTTGAGGCCTGCCTCGGTCATAGCAGACACAACGAGGAAGAGGCTATCGGTGTAGCTGACCGAAAATGCAGGATCGGATGAGCCCCAGAAGATGACAGACGTGATGAGACACACGAGGATGAAGTAAGCATAATAAATAGTGATGAAGTTTAGGGGTGGCAGACAGCGCCGCAAGCGATTCGAGAATCGCTCGAGCCACCGCTCGAGAGAGCTGATGGAGCTCATGCGAGGTGTCGCCAGATACTAGGGGAGGTTATCGATGATGTCGACTCGATTCAGGATGCATTAGGAAGAGATTCGAGTTGAGGTTCAAGATGGACGTGATGTGCAGCCAAGAGGACGTGAAGGACGACAACGACAGCGTCAGATGACCGCACTTGGCTGGACGCTTGACGTCTCAGGGCCGTCCCCAAAGACGAGTACGTATCCCTACATTGCTGATTGATGTGCCTGTTTCGCGCTACTTGAGACGAGCGGTGCAATGGTAAGAGACAAGGTCCCTCCGGCAGTCGGGCTTGCTCACATGAAATTAGATTCGAACGGGCGCACTTCCTCATGTTAATTGGGAGCTAACAGAGCTCCCCAGGCTTACCTCATCTTACTGTTACTTCACTCATTCATCTCATCTCACTCTCTCATCTCACTCGCCAATCTCTCAGTCTCATCCACACTACATGACTTACACCTCGTGCTATCTGACTTGGTCACTTGAGTTGCAACAAGCTAGCAGCATAAATCCCGATCAAATACTACAGAGCCTGATGATGAGCAGCTAAGCAACACCGGTAAGCCCAAACGCAGCTTGTACACCCATGCCATATCCTCCCCATCCGTTAAACCTTTCCACGAACGCGTCGGCAGCTCGTCGATACAGCCCGTCTGACGCCCCCCAAGTCTCCTCAACCACCTTCATCCCCCTAACAATCTTGGGGAAGTGCACATCAGTCATCCACTTGCTGTTCAATGAGTTCCTGAAGATAATGTCCCACGCAGGGGGTTTGTCACCCTTGGACAACCCTTCTTCCTTCCAATCGAGGCCTGGTCGAAGCTGTGCGACATACACCATAATCGTCCAAAGCCCGTACTGCCGCAACACCGAGACCTTCTGCTCATGCGACCAGAGGGGAAAGAGGACGCGCAAAGCATGCGCAAACGTTAGAATATGAGCCACGTAGAAATCGAACATGCCCTCCTCGTTATTGCGCGTTTCCATGAATAGCTCGGCCGCCATCTTTGCGCAATCCCCAAGCTGCGCGTCTGGATCCTCGACGACCCACGCGTTCCAATGCTCAACGACTTCAAATCTGAACATGCCGAGGAGGGTGAATAGGTTTACGAATCCTGGAGAATCAACGTAGCCGTCAAATCTCTTGTCACCACGGATACGACCAAGGACTTCCTTGATGCTTCTGGTCTTGTAGGTCGACGAGTCCAGTGGAGGGTTGTCCAGAATTTCGTGCGTAGGATCGTACTCGGTACAGCCCATACTCAAGGCCTCCGTGGCGACCTTTTCGTCATCGAACTCGTACGCGTAGGCAAGATGGATAAAGGGGTGGCTGACTATGACGATGGAGTGTTAGTCAGAACTATGGTCCATCACCACAAGTGTGGAGAGACAGCTCAGGAAGCGGAAGACTTACGCCCTCCAGAGAAACCATTGATAATTGGCTCAGGTCCAGCCCAGACATAGTCTTCTACGACCCTCCTCCAGTCTGCGCCATGTTTCGCAACTTCACCATCAAAGAATGCGGCATAGGCCGCAGTGTATGGCTTTTGCCCCAGAAACTTTCTCCAGTTGGACGTGGTGATCTCTTCGTGTATGATCCGCTTATCGTCAGGCTCCACCAGATTAGGGGATTCGACGTCGAAGATGTGCTGTAATTGCGAGTCTGTCGCGCCGAGAAGATAAGACGACCCAAGAGCCTGTCTCATAGTCATTTCAGCCTCCTTCTCAATCACTCATTTACACGTGAGTTTTCCTCATGAGAGCACTTACATGCGGCACATGATTATGCAAAATTAATCGGGGATCGCGAAGAATGGCGTGCTCGTTGTGGTTTCGATTCAGCAGTGTCTTGAGCTTGACTGATATAGGATCGTTGAGCTCCGACAAACGGTGAGAAAGAACCTTATCAAGCTTGATCGACATGATGACAACGTCGAAGTAAAAACGATGTGATTTATCTTTGAACCATAAACGATAACATGCTCGCTATCAATAGTCACCAACATTTCCTTCTCGACACTTGAGATAGTCATTTTATACTTGATATAACGTTCAGCTAATATCCACAGCGGCAACGGCCCGGACAATAAGTCACCCGGCCTCAATATCTATCATCCGATTGGAGTCTCTGTATGGGGAACGCGGATCTTAAATCATCCCCGCAATCAGAAGAAGCGATTAAGCTTAAGGAATGGGATTCGGAAACTGACGGTTAACCGATTGGGTTCGTGGAAATCGGGGAACGGACATCGCCATAACCGACATCTTGAGCCAAGAACCGGCACCACCCCGGAAATCTTGAAAAGGTCCGAGACTCCGACAACGTGCTTCGGCACAACGACGCCTCAAGGGCGAACCGAAAACGCCGCCGATCAAATGCGTAACGTGATGTGAAGTCATCTAGGAAACCCTGACCGTACCTCAGTTCATTCGAAAATCGGATATCTCCCCCCTATTCGTTCGTGAGTCTGATAGATATGAGTCTAAGAAAGCAGCCATGAGCAAGCAAACGACTCGACCCGGACCGGAAACCAATATGGCCCATGGTGATGCCACCGACGACAGCGAGACTGTAATGGTCAATCCCAACTTGGTTAACTGGGATGGACCAGATGATCCAGAAAATCCGATGAACTGGTCAAAAGGCAAAAAGGCTCTTTTCATCGCAACGCTTGGCTACATCTCAACTCTCAGGTATGGCTACCACTAAAGTCGTGCAGATGCAGACACAATATCACCTCACACAGCTAACTTAATACGGCGATAGCCCTCTTGCATCATCAATCGCGGCACCGGGGATATCTTCCATCAAATCTGATTTTAACGTCACGGATACCTACGTCGGGGCCTTCATGATATCTGGGTTTCTGATCGGCTACTGCTGTGGCCCGCTAGCAATTGCACCACTGTCAGAGATGTACGGTCGCTACGTTCTGTACAACGTTGGAAGTCTCGTATTTCTCATTTTCAATGTCGCATGCTCCGTGGCACCCAATTCGGGCAGTATGATTGCGTTTCGCATCTTGGCCGGCATAGGCGGATCTGCCCCGTTGACACTCGGGGCCGCCTCGCTCGCAGACACAGTTCCGAGAGAGAAGAGAGGAGTTGCCATGATGGTATGGACTCTTGGCCCGATGGTGGGCCCGACCATTGGGCCTATCGCTGGAGGGTACCTGTCAGAGACAATAGGTTGGCGGTGGTCTTTTCGGGTGGTGTCGGTTGCGGTAAGTTGATCTCTGGGTCACTTACACTATGCTCCTTTTCATCACGGCTAATATGACTGATAAGGCCGGGTTAGCTGCCTTCAGCACAGCATTCTGCATGCCTGAATCATACGCCCTCACTCTTCTCGAGCGAAAGACGCGACGACTCCGCCTACAAACCGGGAATCCACACCTAGAATCTGTTTTAGCGACTCACCGCAAGCCAAAAGACCTATATATGTTCTCCATACTTCGACCGGCAAAGATGATGTTTCTATCACCCATCGTCTTCTCCCTATCAGTATACATGGCGATCCTGTACGGTTACCTCTACCTGCTATTTACCACTTTCCCTCAGGTCTTCAAGCAGCAGTACGGATTCTCCCAAGGGTCAGCGGGCTTGGCGTACATTGGTATTGGTGTAGGGTCCGTGGTTGGACTACTGTTTGCTGGTCTAGTGTCCGATAAACTCGTACAAAAGTTGTCACTCAGAAATAGCAGGCAGTTTCAGCCAGAATATCGACTGCCGCCCATGCTCATTGGGGCTATACTGGTTCCCATAGGACTGTTTTGGTATGGCTGGACTGCGGATAAGCAACTCCAATGGATGCTGCCTATCATAGGAACAGCTATCCTGGGATGCGGAATTGTCATAGTCCTGGTAAGGACATGTACCTACAACTATCAATGCGTCATCAGTACTGACTTTTGTGTCCTAAAGATGTCAATATCGACATATCTAGTTGATGCATTTACGATATATGCGGCTTCAGCCATGGCAGCCGGCACGGTCACCAGATCATTGTTGGGCGCGTTCTTACCCCTGGCCGGTGACCGGTTGTACCAGAGCCTCGGACTCGGATGGGGAAACTCACTCCTCGGCTTCATTTCTTTCGCCATGATTCCAATCCCCTTGGTGTTCTACAAATATGGACAAACCATTCGGCAAATGAAATTCTCCAACATCGACTTCTAGTTGGGAGGAATGCGCATTCGGAGGTCTTTGAAGAGAATGATGAGAGAGGGGCAGCTCTTTACGTAGCAACATGCTACTCCCTTCTCATCAGAGCTTTTCATCGTTAATTCCGATTTCAACACCATAATGGTATAAAACTTAGATTCTCGTTGCTTTTTATCTCTAGATCTCAATCTCAGTCATGGGAGCCGGCGATTTGTGGTGGCTCTTCATCGGTGTCAGGCCCCAGCGGCCAAACATGGCATTATCCTCGTCCCAGCTGTTGCAGTCAGTTGTCAACATCTTCTCTCCTGTGAAAATAGCGTTGGCTCCGGCCATGAAGCACATGGCCTGCTTCTCCTCCGACATGGTCTTCCTTCCGGCGGCAATACGGATAATGGTCGCTGGCATAAGAAGGCGGGCTGTCGCAATGGTACGCAACATGCTCGAGAACTGAATAGGTGTGCGGTCACCCAGCGGCGTACCCTTGATCGGCACAAGGGCGTTGACGGGGAAACTCTCGGGGTGGGAAGGAAGCGTAGAGACGGTGTGCAGCAGACCGACGCGGTCGTCCGATGACTCGCCGAGTCCGAGGATACCGCCGGAGCAAACGTTGATACCGGCGTCGCGGACGTGGCTCAGCGTCTTGAGACGCTCGTCATAGCTGCGGGTTGAGATGACGGACGGGTAGAACTCGCGGCTGGTGTCGACGTTGTGGTTGTAGGCCGTCAGTCCGGCCTCCTTGAGCTCCTTAGCCTGCTCCGAGTCAATCATGCCGAGCGTGACGCACACTTCCATATCCATTGCCCGCACGCCCGTGACCATAGCCTTGATGTTCTTTAAGCTGTTCTTGCGGCCGCGCATGTCGCGCCACGCAGCGCCCATGCAGAAGCGTGTGCTACCATTCTCCTTTGCGGTGCGCGCCGCCGCGAGGACGGACTCGACGCTCTCGACCTTCTTTGCCTTAAGGCCGGTGCCATCTTGGTATCGGGTCGACTGGGCGCAGTAGGAGCAGTCTTCGGTGCAGCCGCCAGTCTTGATATTCATAAGCGTGCAGAGCTGGACTTCGGAAGGGTTGTGGAAGCGGCGGTGGATGGAGCCCTGGTCGGTGATATCTTGTTAACTATGCACGCGGTGACGATGAGGATGTCGGGAAACGTACAGCTTGGAACGCCAACTCCATCAGAGGTTGGTAGTAGATGGCAGAGATCTCCTCTCTTGTCCAGTCATGTCGAACAGTGGTTGCGCTGGCAGCCTTTTGCAGGATCTTCTTGGCCTCAATGGCACGCTGCGCGGCCTTCAGCTCAGCATCGTTGACCGGTGTAGGAGGCGGGGGAGCGGGTGCTACGCCGACTGCTTCTGCGACGGAGGACATGCATGCTCGTGATACGACGGGGAGCTGCTTGTGAGTAAATTGTGAAGTGAGAGATGACCGTCCAAGGCCTCGCAGGGCAGCGGTCCTGGCAACAGCCATCACGTTGGCCTTCATATTCGGTAACTTGGGGTGTCTGTTCCGGATACCTTGATGATGAAGGCGGGTTTTAGCGCTCAATAAGGGATGTTAGTCAGGCTGAAATCACCAATTGACTTTTCGACGCCCCTACAGTAGGCTCAGTGTCTAGTTGTTCGCAGACAGCAGGTATTCGTCAGTTCTTAGGATGAACAAAGCACAAAAGGCGTATGACTCTTGGAGCACGGCAAGGTAAGTAAGCTGTCAAACGGCTTAAACACATGAGAGAATGAGGGGTGAGGGGTTTTGAAGCTTCAGTGTTCCCGCCTCACCTCGGGAATCGGTCGAGCAATAATAGCTCCCCTGGCCAACACGGTCCGGCCTGAAGCTGCTCCAGCGGCGCCATAAGCCATAAGCGGCGGTTAGACACGCCTATGTGCGTATATCTGAGTCAACTTCAGGGCCAAGGGCCGGTTAGGTTAGCACTGCTGCACTGGCAAAGCTTCCCGCAGCTCTCGGCTAACCGGATGTGACCCCAGGATTCTTGGATTGGTGGAAAGCCTCGGTGGAGAGGTTGAGAGGGGACTAAGGGGAGCAAGGGGGCACAGGGAAGAGGTCATCTCGAAAAGAAACGATACCATAGGGCGCGTTATCCCCCGCCGGGTGTGTAGCTACAGCGAGTGGAGCTTTACGCGCGAAACGTTGACCTCCAGTCTGTTTCTCAGCGCCCCCAACAAAACTCGCCGCGGATCGCGCGAGTATATCCCCGAACCCCTTAGCAAATGTTACGTACTTCCACTGAAGACTTGAGGGCATCTGGAGAATCTTCATCAGCTGCAAGTTTAGCAGAGTCAGGAGCTGAATATGCAATGATCATGAGTAGGCGGCGATGCTGCCCCAACGTGGTGGCTATTGAACACAGTCACCAGCTCCAAGCTGGTTGTGGGAACAGGCCCCCACCGAGGAACCAAGACCCATCAAAACATTGCGGGCATTATTGGCATCCAGGGATCAAGCTACGGCACGCTAAAAGCGGGGGTTCGCGCCAATCTTAGAAATCTGCTCATCGACGAGTGACCATTGAGGTGTTTCTTGTGACAATTCTGAGGCCAGGGTTGGGCTTGGGATCTGAGCAACAGACGCAGCTAAACCAGGAGCCTCCTCCGACCATCGACCTCCAACGTTGAAATTTCAAAAGTGCGTATATCGGGCTGGCATCTATTTTGGCGGAAGGAAGCAAATCCGGAGGTCTTCCAGTAAGCCGGGCGCACTTCTCATCATGTTTCTGTCGATCACATGGAAAGCTGAGAGGTGGTGAGTCAACCCATGACGTGCGCGTGGGGAATATCGTGAAGGATTGAGGAATTGTAATCTCAACAACATAGGGGGTTTCAATTTCAACAATGCGTATTGAGCTGTATGTTTGAACCATTTGAAAAATTGCCAATTGATTTGTAATGCCGGTCAAACCAACGGAGTCCAAAACATGCGCTTCAGCCACCGAGCAGACAAGTAAGGTAAGCAACAGAGTTCAATGTTGACTTTGCGACTTATTGAGGTGCTTCCTTTTAATTCTGCAGTGAGACTATTCATACAGATTACCGCTTGTGTACTTGAGACCTGTATCGCAGGCCACCGTAACAACCACTTTGCCAGGACCAAGTTCCTTAGCCAAGGCTAGAGCTCCAACAACATTCAGCCCTGTTGAAGTTCCCGTCAAGAGTCCTTCCTCTTTAGCGAGTCTACGGCACATAGCCCGCGCCTCGTCCTCCGGGTATGCTCGTGCTGCGTCGTATAAAGTATCGTCAAGCAAAGGTGGAACAAACCCAGGACTGATACCTTCAATTCCGTGAACCCCCCCATGTCCTTTGGCAACAACGGGTGACGATGCAGGCTCAAGAGTGACAATCTTCGTATCGGCACGCACACCTTTGAGCACCTTGGCAACTCCCATAACCATGCCAGCGCCGCCAATGGCACCGCAGAAGGCATCGATCCCCCGTGGGAACTGTTGGACTAGTTCGTCTCCAAGCGTCTTGTAACCCGCCATGCAGTCCTTGTTTTTGAATTGATCCGCAGCATAATACCCCTCGTTTTCCTCGACGACGGTCTTCGCCTTCTTAACCATGGACGGGAACAGATCCGGTGTGATCTTGCCGGTGGGGCTGTGGACGATATCGACAAAGGCCCCAAAAGCAGCCATCGTGCGTAATTTCTCTTTGGCGAAGACATCTGAGCAGACGGCATGGAACCCGTACCCCTTCAAGGTGCAGACGAAGGCCAGGGATGACCCGGTACTTCCGCCAGTGGCCTCGACTATAGTTGAACCTGGCTTCAGATCCCCGCGTTGCTCAGCCTCTTCGACTATGGCTCTAGCCAGGCGATCCTTGTAGGAGCCCGTGGGATTGAGAGACTCAAGCTTCAGGTACACATCGGCGCTACCTTCTGGGACAACATTACGCAGCCGTACGCATGGTGTGTTGCCGATGGCGTCTAGGGCTGAGTCAACCGGCGGGGGAGCGCACAACGCAGACATGTTGGGGAACTTGAGTTGCAGTGCTACCTAATTCACAGTCTCTTCAAAATACCTAGGCGTTAGTTCAAGCACGTTTCCCTTAACGAACTTGGTCTGAACTCACTTGTAAAGCCTGATGGGTTCGTGTTTAGTGGAATGTCTGCGTCACAGCGGCATAGTGGTTAAAGCTGTTCAACCAGATATTCCCTCAAATTACCCTTATATAATCACCTCGGCGCTCTATGGAATGTGGGGGCGGCCTTCGACTAGCCAGTGAACATCCGCGCCCTTCTGACTCAGTCCGCATTAATAAGTGTCTAGCAAAGTCGTAAAGCTGAACTGGAATTTGACGCAACGGCACGCGGCGTGAATGTATAGGTTCTTTACACGGAGGGTTCCCACCAGAAAGAAAGGCGATGAGGACCGAGGTACTGCAGCAATAGTAGAAACAAATAGGAGGAGACAATTTTGCGGTAGCCAAACGAGGCTGGTCGTCTTTTCAACTGCTTTAGGCCTCTCACATTCGACTATGACTCCAGACCTTATCGTAGGTGCTCTGCCGCTAGCCAGCCTGTTCGTGCCTAGGAGCCACATAAAATGATGCGCGTGACTGTTGCAGATACTGTAAGTTAGGTTTTTGTAGACTTGATGTGAACTAAGCCTTGACCTCATGCGTAAATGTATGTTGACAAGGGCGGACATCATATCCAATAACCTTAGAGCAAACTATATACACTTTACTTTGGAAGCGCATTCAACAATAGAAGCAAAACACTCCCGTTTGATCAACTCAAGAATAAACAGAAAACTCCTAGGATACCGTTTTCAAGCTTACATATTAAAGTAGTTACTCCCAGAACCTTGGCCCAAGGTAGGCGGTAAACGCTACACTCTCTCCATCTCTAGCAGAGACAATCGATGCCATGTTATGCAGGCTTGTGTCCCTTTCTTCACCGCTGTTTCAAGGTAAACCAGTTAGTCATTGTGGTTGAGCATTGGAGCAACTAAGGGAATTTTCGCAGTGGTTGAAATACTTACAATACGCATTGAACAGCATCTTCAATATCGTAGTGCCCCAGACCCTGCGTCTGTAGCAAGCGCTGGTAGCGCCGCACGATCCCAGGCTCATCGCGCGCGTACTGCCACATGGGCACGTACATCTTGACTACCGGGACTGCGTTGCCTGGCACCAGCTCAAAGGTGGGATTGAGTCCACAGTACTTGCTATTCGGTTCGCGGAGCGGCTTTTGCAGCCCTTCCCTATCAGCCAGAGAAACGTCTTCCATATCCATAAGGAGGGGCCAGAGAGTATTGAGATATTTAGGTGAGGGGATGCGACCGCCCATGGTGATTACATGACGGGCTGAGGCGAGCGAGTTGACGTGTGTGTGGGTGTAGACCTTGAAGCGAGGCTTCATATGTGGCCCAAGGCAGTCGATGGCAAGGAAATGCAAGAGGTTCTCCTTGCCATCAGAGGTGAGAAACGTTCGAACCGATTCCCAGGATGCTAGTAGTGCCTTATCACCATCGGCAAGTCGAATCAGAATGGACTCTGTGACGTCCATTAGGTCCCGGCCTGTCGCAAGAGCTTTGAGCTGTGGAAACAGATACAGCTTCATGTTAATAGACGGGCTTCCATTATCAACGGGCTCGAGATCGAAAGCAATAAAACAGTTTTGCTGCGGCAGCACAGCAACCGCATCGCCGCGATTGGCATGCTTCTCGAGTAGGCCGGCCTGCTCCTCATCAGTGAGGAAGACTGAGTCGATGAAGGCATTGAGCCGCTTGTGGTCTGCATGGCACGCAGACGCCAGATCCTCGACTTTCTTGCGTAGATCCTTCTGCCCGAGGGGGTCATTGCCCGCATCGCTAGCAGCCAGCGGCTGTATTGAAAACCGAACTTTGGCCTTTTTCTGAGGTGCAAAGGCGATGCTTATCTCGTATGGCCCATGATTGTGCGTCCCGATATAGTGCGGCCAGTCGGCCGCGCGAGGCGGGTTGAGACGGGGGACCACAACATCACGCGCGAACTTGAGATAGTGCTCCCGCAAATCGTCCGGGTAGGAGCCCGTCCATCGTAGGAGTGAGGAGAGTGTGTCTTGGATGGTGGGAAGCCATGAGGAGACGAGGGGTTTTCCTTGGGAATTTCCTTTGATGGCAAAAGAGTGATCGACCCTACTGTAAAGGTTGTGAATATTCTTTGAAGCGCTGTTGTCGTCTGAGACAATGGCAGACTGGTAAGTTTCCGTCATGTTGAGGTTATCGATATCCACACTTGTGTCCTAATTATCTGGTTGGCGTTCGTATCCGTGGGCTGTTTATCACCTCATGCATCGCCATTCACCTTCTTCCTTGAGCCATTTTATATCTTCACTCGAGGACCGTGTCCACTTAGGCATTCACTGGTGGACTGAGTTGCCGGCGAAGCTTGGTAGCTCGCGGCTCGTTGCCTCTTTGGGACTCTCACTAGGTCACCGGCGAGAGACATTAATTCTTAGAAACTCAATGATTCCGAGATGATTCTGCTCTTTAGAAGCAAAGTTGTCCTCGGAAAGCGGTTCGAATACGAGCCCGAGGACCCGGTGCGCACAAGCCAAACTAATCAACAACGTTTGACAGGCCCTCAGAGTCAACATAACAAAATTATTTCTCACATATGAAACTGACCTACAAAATCGCATCCGACCACACCGTTCTTCATCTCATCCCGATAGGCCGGCCTTACAGGTCTGGACTGGAAGTCTGAAATATCCCGTCGGCTCCCCTGGCATGGAGTAGGACAAATCAACGTACCCCGAGCGGCATTTCATCATTCATGTAGTAATACCGGAACGGCCGGAGCCCTCCGTCCCAAATGCTGACACTGGTGCACTACCTACTGGCTTGGAGACTCAACCCACATGAGGACAGGATATAGATAGACAGCCCGAGGAGACATGATCTAAATCCCAGCGGCTTTTAGAACCGAAGTTTTCGTTGATAGCTTTCATGCATTTGTACGCGCTCTGTTCGAACCCGACAGCATTACCGTCATTGCGAACACGGCCTTAGGATTTGAGTGACGGCAATCATCTGATATCACAACCTGGAACTCAAAAAGCGCCAAAGCTAATGATCAAAAACTACCACATTTTTACTTCTTATAAACCTATCCGGATCAGATACCTTTTCAAGACTAATCTGATTTTCCTGCACAACACCCAAGCCCAGACGGCTTCCTTGTCAACCCTCACTCTCGGAACGTCGGGGTTATCCTGCTTTACCTCGGCATTTTCTATCTCGACGCCCTCGTCACCATTTTCGTCCTCGCCCTCACCCCAGCGCCAGCCCTCCCTTCCGCTTCCTCTCGGCAGGCGACTGCAAGGGCTCCGTACCACGATCAATACCGACCTTTGATATCTCTCAAAGTGTGGGCAGAAAATCATTTAATGCAACCCATGATGCCTTACAGTCATCTTCAATGTTAGCCGAAGACGCCCTTTCCACATCCTCTTGAGTCTCGTTTTTCCCGTAGCCTGGTAGCCAGCGCGCAATATTCTCGCTCCAGAACCGCTTGTAAGCATCTCCGGCCCGCCGAGCACGTCCTTGGACCTCGGTGTCACGAAAAACTCCCATCAGCAAGACAACAAGGCCCTTACGCTGCTACGGCGCGGAGAAGAGGATATATATGAGGTTATGATTATTCCATGTTGTTTCTTTACTTTAGAAAAGAAGCCAATAATGTGTGATCGTGGTTGTTACGGCTGTTGCTGGTCAGCGACGCGATCAGATTTTGAAGGAGGGGGCGTGTCGACCAACAAAAAGTGATTGAAGCCACGCATGTTGAAGAAGATGGGCTTGTGGTCGAGAAAGCACTTTGCGAATAGAGATGGATTCTGGCAAAGGACTGTGGGACCCGTCGATACTAGCACACTTTCCCGTGCACATCGGTTAAAACAAGGCTGGAGGACAGAGAAGAATCTCTCCATTTCCTGCCCCCTATCAATCTTCTCGTCCGTGACGACCTTCTCCGTAAACCTCGCAGTCATATCCTCTCCTTACTGCCCTACCTCATTGTGTTCTATCCTCACTACTATGCACCTTGCGCCAGTGGACCGTCCCCGCGATCGTACATCTTAAAGTAGCCCCACTACCACACGACGAGCTCCTTTAACCTTAAGAAACATTGAACTAAAAGCAGACGGAGCAGACGTACTGCCTGTCGAAAGTCGGGGCGTCGGTGCCCTTGCAATAGTTCTTTGCCCCGTCGCCTACCTCAGTACAGGCGGGTATTATCTCCGCCCATTTGCCGAGGAGGAAGTGTTGGTCCCGGACTTGGCGTTCGCAAAAACATCACCGCTTGATGATGACCTTGTCGATGCTGCGGTCTATCCGGGGGACGGATACATCAACCGGCTGAGGCGTAGATGCTCATACCTACTTCACGCTTATATGTACCTATATGTCTACGTGAATAACTTCTTCTGGGGTTATCGAGATTATAGGTTGCCAACATGTAACACCTATCTGGCGTGGGCGGCGGCGGCGGCGACTTTTCATACGTTGACGTCGATGTCGCAGCACCGGCACAAGAACAGCAATCACCGTCGCCACCATACCACGATGGCAAGGCTATCTCAACACGAGACAAAAGTATGATATCATTGACGGCTAGTTCGTCGGCGGGGTAGGTCGTACAAGACCTCCCGCGCTACCCATCTGAGGTGCGGTGTAGCCTGTAGACTGTGAGGCCTGTTCCGTTTGCCCAAGGCGCGACAAGTCACATGTATCTACGGGGCACTCCGTAACGGCCAGACAGTTTTCAGAGCCTCCTTGTCGAGCGTCTATTACAGCGGCTAAGTTATCCGCGGCCATGCCGCTCTTTTGCCAGCTCGCGCGGGGTTTGTGTATGGTAGCGGCGGTAGCAGCCGGGACGTGGCCGGAGCGTTGAGCAACAATGAAAGTGTGATTCGAACGAGGCACTGGTGGTGGCTCTTTTGCTTCAGATAGCTAACTCGGGTCAGTGACAGAAACGAACCAAGCGTAGAGGCATGGGCGCCATGTTTTCATTTCTCGCCAGCGTTATCTTGCGAGAGCGAACCCATGATGAGTAGGGATCAAGGGTTCGTTCCATCATGACTGACTCGCAGGTTCCGGATTGCCGTAAACCCCCTTGGAGCATGATCAGCCACCCACACCTATGTACTCCGTACCTTTCATCGTATCTAAGCTTGACGTGCGTCGTGAACTTCGAATACCGGCATGGGCCTAGGTAAGACCAATGATGGATAGAGTGCGCCCCTGTTTCGGGCGTCTCAGACACTGCTCCGTAGACAACCAGAAGGAGCGTCTTTGCAGCAGACACCCATCAAGCATTGCGACGCAACGCAGGGGACTACCATTTTGCCTTGAAATCAGTCCACTGATCTACAGGAAAGGACAGGGGGTTCGAAAGCTTATTAGGCGCTAATACCCCGAGGCCACGAAAGAGCATACAGTGATACGACATACTGATAGCATTGTGATGTTTGATTGACGGATAGGAAATAGCCAATGGGTACATACAGGGGAGACGAACTAGTGGCGTTTTCCTTTCATCTGACGGTGCCAAATCAACTTCTCACTGGTCCTACTTGGCTGCTATCTTTTCTATTCTTCCATGCTAGCTAGGTAGGCGTTATCTCTCCCTCAACGTCCCTGTTGCCCATGGGACAACGGGCACTAAGCCACAATACGAGAACCCCTAAATGCGCACGTCTCCCACATGGCACTCAAGGTGAATTGCGAAACGACATGGTGATACAGGAATCGAGATGAGGTATAGATTTGCCGTACTAGCCAGCTTGGTTTTTGATCATTTGCTGATGAATTGGCAGCTGCTTTCGTCGGTATTGTTAGACACTAGAAGTTCTCTTCTGTGCCGTAATACTCGGTGATTGAGGCACAAACCTCAGCCCTCGGAAGAAGCAGGCAAGAGCTACAGATATGTGCTCAGAATGAGACAGTCTTAGCAAAACCATGCCACCAATTCGTCAAACTCTTGGATAAGCGTTTGTTACTCTTCCTGGTCGTGCATAGATGCTTCTTTGATATTCTTTGCCAAATGACCAGGACTGGAATTGTCCACGTCACCCATTATTTTCGGACCTGGTATCATCACCAAACGCAGCGAATCGCTCACGACTTCCACCGTCAGTTTGATTTTCCCTCAACATGGCTCCAGCAAACGTGGACTTGGCCGTCTCAATACCTACCTTCATTGGATCTGTCTTGTCCGCTCTGTTTACATTTACCGTTCTAATTTTACACTTTATTTCTCCACCTCGACGCCGGCATGTCCGACATGCGCTCATTGTCAATCTTCTTTTATCCGGTATGATTCACATCCCGAAGCATGGATCAAGTCGTGTCTAACAATCTATCTCAAGACTTTGTCGACATGGTTAATAATACTGTAACTGGTCTCCTAGTACTAAAGTATGGCACGCTTGACCAGGTCATTCCTTCAGGAGGATGTACCATGAATGCGTGGGTGGGCCAGCTCACAGTACAAACGACGGATTTCAATATCTTATTCATCTCGATAACGGTACTGCTTACGGTAAACAAGAATCATCTGCTGCAAGATTCTTCGTTACGACGTATTGTTGCAGTATGTTTATGTGCATGGATACCAGGCGTCATCACGAGTATGTCATTCACTAGGTACTCCAGACGCAGGAAGTTGCACACTAACGCTAGATTAGGCTTCACCGCCTTGGGTTTGCATGTATATGGTCCAGTAGGTGGTAATTGGTGCTGGATTGAGAAGAAGTACCCGGTGTATCGCTGGGCTTTATCCTTTGGATGGCGCCTCTTGATATTCTTCTTGACGGTCGGCATCTACACAGCCATTTATGTCAAACTGAGACGATTATTCGGCCGCTTTCGATTTTCGGACGACTCGACAGAAGCTGTCACTACAGCCCGGACACAAACAGTATTATCCAACGAAGACCAAAAGGGTCCAACTGAGCAGTTTGTTATGAAGACGACATCATTTACGATTACACACGACCTAGAGGATAATCGAGGCTTGGCGAGCGATTCGTCGTCAACAGCACCAATCAACGACCGAAACGATGGGGTTGATGATCTGAACTTCCCGTCTTCACATAACGTAGTTGTCGGGGGAGGCAATACTGAAGGCTTGAAAGAACCGGACGTGCGTACTGAATCGCTACGGCTTCCGGCACCACCAAACCTGCGGCGTATGCTGTTGTTGAACGGTTATCCGCTCGGCTACCTCATTCTTTGGACACCTGGGATTGTGAATCGATTGATTGAGATACGGGGTGGCACCTTGCCAAGCTGGTTCAATGCTCTCTTGGCTTCTTCGCAGTATATTGGCTTGGTACACGCTGTCACTTATGGCTATAACGAGCAGATCGGGCGTACTCTCCGATCTTGGACCAATTTTCGGCGAAAAGCCCAAAGGCTTGGTGAATGGGAGATCCGAGGGTCACAATAACCTGGACTTTCAAACGGATTTTGACAGCCTTCAGAGAATTAACGAGTCGGTATATATCATCTACATTTCCTTAGGTGATGGAAATTTATTTTACTTAATATCAAGTGTAAAATCAACTTGTCAGAGCCATTCTATTCCATTATCTTCACAGCATAGGATCTTCTCTCTCGACCGTGGTTCTCGAGGGTCTGGGCACTGCAGGAGGCATCACTATCGACAAAACCTATCGTAGTTTGCGGCACCTCGCATCTCGGTTTCAATTTTGTTCTAATGGCAGGCGCGATGATGTGCTTTGGAGGAGAATTTGTGCAACACGATTCACCGACAGCCCACGGACGCAAGCTTTCAGCTAAGTCTTGGCTGGTATACGTGAGATATCTTCATATATTGACGGCTCTTCATGACTACGAGGACAGTAAAGCTCTCTGCGGCAGAGACAACAAAACAAGTTTTGTTGCTGCCAGGCTGCTTTGTTGAGGACGCCAGGCGACGTTTTTGCACGATCATATCTATGAAATACTTGGTCTGGCCAGCGAAATGTAAGCAGACCCGTATAGTGGGAATATCCCGTTTCCTGTCGACTATAGCACGCCAGTAGAACAGTTATATGCTGCTGCTACGGCCCCCGAAGTTCGCCACCACAACAGCCTCGATATTTTGCACCTAGTGCAGGGCCAAGAAGAAAGGGTAGAGCCCGTGCCCAGATATACAACGATTCTAGGAACACAGTACCGGGGATTTGCCCTCTGCCATCTTGGTGCCCCGATTACAGTATTCGTGGTCACGCGACGTTGGATCGGACTTTCGGTGCGCCCTTGGATCAAGTCATTCCATCACCTTGGGGATCTGTGGCGCCTGATTTCGAGATACAGGACGATAACATACTAGTCGTCAAGGGAATACAGTATGACTGCATCATCCATATCAGCAACGTTGACAACGTCACGATGGAAGAGGACAACGATGCAGATCAGGACTTCACGAGGTGCATCTAAGGACTATTCAAGTTCATAATTGGCATTGAGATGGATGGAGAGCTTCAATCGCATGGCTCAGTACATCTTAATCATCTCCCTTTTCTAACATACATGTAGTAATTGACTTACTACTAAACTTTCGTTATTTCACAGATTACGGACAAGACGAGCTGAGCTATCTGGCGGATAATGTGTGGGGATTGCTTTTGCATGCAGACTCCTGCGCCCCTTATTGCGAGTCTCTTCAACGTATTTCTGAGACTCATGTTCCGTCTGAGTTCTGATTGTCCGGTACCACAAGATGCCGGACAGAGTGTACTTGATCCCAATCTCAAACAATACATGGAGCTTATCGACCGGCTTCTTGAAATGGAACCTGCCAGTCGACCGTTTCTTCCTGATACGAGGAGGCTGCGACAGATATCTCATGATACACAGACCAAATTTGCGAGTATTGAGCAGCGTCGAGAAGCGTTTTTGATGGCTTGCATGGCGCACTCGATCCGAGACCTCATGGTTTGAGCCGGAGAGGCTGGCAGCAGATCTGAAGTTGTGGACCTTCTCGGAAACAAGCCTGGACCTATTCAAAGCCTACAAAGGTCGATCGGAGCAATCATCTGCACTAAATTTGCTTGCTCTACCAGGTTTGTCTTGCGGACTCGCGCAGCTGCGCGGACCCGCCGAGTCTGTATTGGAGTCAAATCCACTCGTTGCAACGATGAGATTTGGATGCTTCACGGCTTAATGTCGCCAGCGATTCTCAGGCCATTGAAAGAAGACCCTGATACATTTGAGTTTCTTGGTGTTGTCATAGTATTTGATATGGGGGATGGCATTCCAGAAATGGAGGAAAGTTATGTTGATCGGGAGACAAGGACAGTACGTATCAAGTAACCACTTTGCACGACGAAAAGGGCCATCACTATAAGTTTTGGAAGTTTTTCGTGACTGGGGAACACGAATCAGTTCTAGGACACGGTTGCTTTCATCATTCGAATGCTTAATTGAACAGGTTTCTATGTTTGGATACTCGATATCCTAGGAAATATCGAACACAATGAAGGCAGGCCTCCTGCGTGTGAAATAGCTAAAACCAAGTAGGGTAACTCGACAGCAATCTAATCGGTCTAGGTTTCTGGGGAATCGATTTCCCAAAGACAGGAAGAAATAACGTAGTGAAAATGATCGAATGATAGCAAGCAAGTCTCAAGTGATTTTAGAGGTTCAAAGCAGGCGATCATTTTGAGTAAGATTAATGACGCGGTTGGCTACATGGCCAGTATCAACATCCTGGACGGTTGCTCTCGTGATGTTCCATAGCCGACATCTCACCCACCAACCAACCTTGATTCAGGGTCACCCCGTCTGTGAGTCACACAGATGGCCAGACTAAACGGAAATAAGAAGCTGTGTAAGATGTATGAATCCTTCGAACCATCACCCCGTTTCCCCCCTCCCGAGTTCCTGGTTTTTTTTTTGGTTTTTTTTTCAATGAGGCAGTGAGGCTAAGTCCAAGGTGCAATCTGTTTGTTGCTGCTGTTTGGTGCCGTGCGGTCCGTGCCGCAGAAGGAGAAGCGACGTGAGGGAAAGAGCCAGGGATGGGAGAAAGCAGGCACGCGACCACCTGCCACAGCAACGGCGATTCACCGCAGCTTACTCCGTCTCACCTCATCAAAGTCTCACTCATCACTCATCTCTCGCCTCTCAATCTCATTCTCACTTTCGCTTTCACTTTCACCTTTATTCTTTTTCACTCCCTCACTCAAACTTCGTTTCAAATCAATCAGAGAGGCTGATTCACCACCCTCCCATCCACCTACAAAAAGGGGACCGCAGCCGCACCCAGATGACTGAGGGATCGCCAAGCTAAAGCAACCCACACCAACCAAGCCCTCAAAAGGCCATGATGCTGCAGGGTGCATACCCGGCCAATGCCGGGGCCGCCCTCAGGTTCCACGTCCCCGCGCGCGCTATCCGCACCTCGGCCCCGCGATGGACGCGTCCGTACTCGAGCAGCACCGGCCCGTCATCAAGCTCCTCCAAGCTGCCAACGTACGCACTCGGGGCCGCTAGCGCCGTCGCCGGCTACCTCATCGCCAAGGCCACCAGCACCCCTCCGAGCTTGAAGCCTGGGACCCTTCCCAGCCTGGGACCCGGGCCCGTTGACTTGGATGCCCTGGCTAAGACGCCGGTTGATGGGGGCAGCTTTGAGACTGCGGACGCAAAGCTGCGTGAGGATGTCTTCGTGGGTTCTTTCACTGCCGAGGGCAAGCACACCCACGTCCATGCCGCGAGAGTCGCGAGCAACCACCCTGTCGAGGATGTCATGACATTCTCCCTCGGCCCGGGTGTTGGAAACTCAGAGACTCTGTTCAACGGCGTCTACGATGGTCACGCGTGAGTCTCTTCACTTTCATACCTCTCAAGAGTGCTGCTGATACTATCGAAATAGCGGATGGGCAACCTCGCTTCTGCTCAAGAGCGCCCTTATCCCCGCCGTATCATCCTCCATCGCCCAACTCAGCCGTGGCACCGAAGACGCAGCAGTCGAAACAGCCATCGTCAAGGCCTTCACCAACCTAGACGACCTCATCACATCCAACGCCCAAAAGGCCCTAGCCGGCCTCAAATCTGGCGCCGTCGAGCCCGCCGACTCGAGCGTCATCGCCGCCCTCGCCCCCGCCATCGCAGGGTCCTGCGCCCTCCTGTCCATCTTTGATCCAGCCACCTCGACTCTCCGCGTAGCCTGCACTGGCGACTCTCGCGCCGTCCTGGGCTCCATCGCTCCCGGCGCGACCTTGTACTCGGCTCGCGCCCTTTCCAAGGACCAGACGGGTCACAACAAGGATGAGTTCGACCGCATCGCCAAGGAGCACCCTGGCGAGGAAGCAGACATGATCGACACTAAGAGCGGTCGCCTCTTTGGCATCGCCGTCACCCGTGCATTTGGCGACCACCGCTGGAAGTGGACCGCAGAAGCCATCAAGGAAGCCCAGAACGACTTCTTCGGCACCGGTGTGCGGCCCAAGTACCTCACGCCGCCGTACATGACTGCCGCGCCCGTCGTGACCACGGTCACCGAGATCAAGGGCCCCGACTTTGTCATCCTTGCATCTGACGGCCTGTGGGATCACATCTCGTCCGCCAATGCGGTGGAATGCGTGTCGCGCTGGATCACGGCCAAAAAGGCCGGCGAAAAGACACCGAAAGACAAGCTTGCCGTGACTCCGGGGGTCAAAAGCGAGTTCGACATGTCTGCAGGCTGGGCGAACTGGTACGCCAAGCCGGAGCACTTTGTTGTTGAAGACCTTGACAACGCGGCCGTGCATCTGATCAAGAATGCACTGGGCGGCACACGCAGGTCCCTCTTCACCGGCGTCACGCTCGCATACCCGCCTTTGGCGAGGAACGTCAGGGATGATGTTACGGTGCAGGTCATCTTCTTCCAGGACCCAGCCAAGGAGGCTTGATTGTTCTGGGTTGTCTACAGCGTTGCAGAGCAATCGAACATCTCCTTGTCTTGCAGACTTCAGGTCACGGCGTTAGGTTTGTTTGACTCTCGGGAGTGTTTCTACAACAACTCAAATGCCATGCCATGGCCAACGACTCGGAAACGTCTGTGATGCAGAGCACATCACCATCCACCAACATTAACGTCACGATTCTGATAGCAAAAACACATAGAAAACTAGCAAACACTTGAAAAAAAATAAATACAATAATACTATCCATGGCAAAACACAAATTTCAGGTCGCAAGCTCCCAGTGTTAGCCCACCAAGCCCCTGCGATCTAGTACTTTACCTACAAGGTGCCACTCGGTAAGTGTAAGCAGGTAGAATGACTATGGCAGCCTTAACTCACTCGCGTGTCTTTGTCAAAACGACGACAAGAATCGATTAAACTAGATCAATTGGGGAGGAAACTACAAACTTGCGATATCATAGACTGGCCCCTCGTATATCACTGGGCATCGCGCGCGATAGGAAATCAGTAAACGCCACTCATCCCTCTGCACCTCCGCCGCCGAAAACCCTCAAATGAGGACGAAATCGTCATCAAAGAACTCCAAAGGTAACGCTGTCTTAATGCCAGCCTGCGATGGCTCCTGGCGCGAAATCCGGCAGTTGCACATCTTGCAGTCCTTGCCATTCTGGCAATTGACAGACTCCGTGGTAAGGAACTCGTCCGCAGGGTCTTTGGCATCCTCATAGCTGACAACGTCAAAAGTAGGGACATCGTCCTCTTTCTTGACGAGTCTATACACCATCCTGCGACTTTGATCCGCGTCGGGATGGGACCAGTTGCGCTGCGAATTTCTGGTATGAGCGGGGAAGACAAGATGCGCGAACCGAAACAGAATGTGTACTTACAGGGTCAATCACAGGAGAGAGAGGAGAGCCCAACGAGAAGGGAGGAATCTCGCGTTCGGCATCAGCCTCGGCCTCTGGCGCCTTTGACGCCTCAGCCGACTCGGCTACAGTCTCATTCTCAGTACGAACCTCCGCAGAGACGGAGCCCAACTCGGCCAGCTCCTCCGCCTTGGCAGCGGTAGCAGAGATCCGACCTAACTCCTCCGAGATGCACTGAATTCCCTTCGTCGCCGAAAGCTGCCAGTTCTTGATTGTCTCAATTATATCGGCATATCCCTGCTCAGGGTTGTACGTTGGCTTCGAGGAGCCGGGCTTGCCATCAGAAGCCTCGGTCTGCTTCTTCTCGGCTTCCTTCTCTGCCTGCTGCTTCAGTTGCAACTGTTGCTGCCTCTGCTGTTCCTGCTTGAACTCGAGTTCCTGTCGCTGTTTCTGCGCGAGCTCGGCCTCTCGCTGTCTGACTCCACTCTGCAGCGCTTCAAGCTCCAGCTTGCTCTTTTGTATGGCTTCATGTCGCTGCTGTTGCTTGAGTATAATTTCTTGTCGCTGCTTCTGCCTGAGCTCGTGTACTTGTTGCTCTTGCTGTTGCTCCTCTCGCTGCTTCATCTGGAGCTCGTACTCCTCTCTTTGTCTCTCCCTGGCCTCCTGTCTCTGTAGCTCTTCGCGTCTCTGCTGTTCCATCCTCTTCTTCTCGTCTTCATAAAACTTCTTCAGCCTGAACGCGCGCTCTTCTTGTTGTTGGTGGTGCTGCTGCCTCTGCTTCTGCTTGAGCTGAGACTCTTCTCGCTGCCTCTGATTAGCCTGATCTTCTTGCCGCTGAAGTTCCTTGTCTCTCTGCTTCTCTTCAAGCTCTAATTCATGTTGCTGCCCAATCTCGAGCTCGCGCTCAACTTGCTGCTGCTGTCTGAGCACCACGTGCTCTGCCCTTCGTTCCCATTCTTGCTTCAGCTTGAGAATGTGGTCTTCCCGTTCTTTCCGTTCTTGCTTTACCTTGAGCTCGTAGTATTGTACGTGCTCATTCGCGAGACTGAGAATGTGCTCTTCAGTTTCCTGCGCGGTGTTGCGCACAAGAGTGCCTTTTAGACGGAGCTCCTCTCTTAAGACCCGATTGCGCAACTCCTCCCAATGTCGCTGCTGGTCTGTCAGCCTCTGTGTCCTCGTCTTCGAGGCATTTTCTTCTCCTACCTTGCTCGCCTGGCTCTCCTGCTCTCTTGTCTGCTTGCTCGTAGTATTCTCGTTGATCTGTCGCCACATCTGCTTCTTCGCCTCTGCTTCTTCCTCGGGATCTTTCTGAGTCTTTTCTTGCTGAGGCTGATCTTCTTGGCTTTGCTTCATGATAGGGGTGGTCATCTCCACTCTTACCTTTTCGGCCTCCCTCACCACCTTCTCCCGCTCCTTTTCCTTCTTCTCCGCTTCGGCATGGGGGCGCGGGAAAGTCCAGCCGCCGGCCGAAAGGTAAGGCAATGGGATCAGGGGCGTGCCCTTGATCATGTACTCGGGCAGAGAGCACTGGGAAGGCCCAAAGGTAATTGGGTCGCTCAGCTTTTCCGGCTCGGCCGTGCTTTTGATGGGAGATTCACCATTACGCTCCTGCAGTTTAGAGCCGTTTCCCTCCTTTGCCTTGTTCGGTTTTGCGAAAAGTCGAATCAGTTCGTGCTGATCAGAACTAGACCCGGGGCGTGCCTCATCAGCGACCTCGCCCTCCTGCTTCTCCGCTAAAAGTCGCTTCTGATTCGCCCGCCACACCTGTTCAGCCCTGTCACCACATTTGACCTTCTTTTTGTCCACCTTGATATACTTGTAGACAGAATGGGAATGCGCCTTGGGACCGTAGGGGCACTGCGACGGATCTTCGCAGGGGACATCGCGTGCGCGTACGGTGTACATCATCCGCGAGTCGCACGTGTGGCTATTTGCCCCTGCGTTCAAGTTATGGCTCTTATCAGAGGGTAAAGACACCCCAGAGCCAGAGGCTTCCTTTACTGTAGCCAACCCGGGCGGGGTGGTTGATTGAGTCGAACGGACCGAGGACGCCGTTATGACCCTTCTGTACGTGTGTTTGAATGTTAGTAACGTATACCGCTTCGTGCGGGAAATTAGGGACGACGATGGCGTAAGTAACTGACCTCAGTGGCTTGTTGTCCGGATCTTGGACCTCTCGCTTGTAAAGCGGTAGTGATGTTGACATTGTTAACAGCCTTAGCAGGCGAGGGATGTTTAGAAGTTTGTGAGTATGTGTTCTGGGCAAAGTTTTCAGAAGAAAACCTCGGTGTGGCAGAAATAAAAAGGGCAATGGAAATTTCGATAAAAGTCTCATTACTGGTGCCTACCTCAGGATCCATTCATTAAAGTTATTCTGTGTAAGGTAGTAGTATATATATGGCCTCTTCAGAGTCTCTCACAAAGGTAACGTTAGGGTCAACGGGGCGTTGGTCACGAGGAACGCATCAGGACACAAAAGTTGGGACTCACCACAGTCAAGAAGAAAAACGGCCGTACGTGCCTCCATCCGGGTGCTCCCAGACGCCCGGCGGTAGTCTACCAAAAGTTCAACGAGCTGTATAAAAAGGGTATCCGCAGAATCGCTCCCAAGCAAATTCCAAATCGTATCTCTCTCGTTCTCTCATCATAGCTCCGTGTTTTGTTCCAAGCTCTAATTCTTTCCCATCCCAAGTCAAACCTCGGGCAAGGTCAAACTCGTAGTCGAATAATTGAGCACCTAGGCCATTGGACCTTGCTTAGTTCTTGTGAAAAGACATAAGAGGTTCACGGCGAGGTGGTCAATCCTCGCCCTCTGATCCACCCCAATCATTCTCGCTGTCAGAGTCGAGGCCAGGATACTCGGATCCCTCGTTTTTCATTCTTGAGACGGCCTGCGTGATGAACTTGGCGTCTGGTTTCATGGCTGCGTACATGTTTGGGATCATAGGGACGAGGACCCGATCAAGCCCGGCTGAGGTCATCGCCTTCATGAATTGCAATTGAATGCCTGCCATCCTCCAAGCGAACTTCGTTTTGCGTTTGTAAAAACATCTTGAATGTTGTACTGGCACGCAGTAAAGCCCAGGTCGTGTGGTCCTCGCTCATGTATGTCTGCCTCAGAAAAGCGTCGGTCATTGGCTCGAGGGCACCGTCTGGACGGGGTTGGATCGATCGCCATTCTTCGTAAACTTCGAGCATGGCGCGGTTCACGTCCTTGTCTTTGCTTTGGCCAACCTTTTCGCTCCAACTCTTTCCAGCATCCTCCAAGTCATTCCCCAGATTGCGCAGAATCTTTTCCAAAGCTAGGTTGTTAGTCGCAAGCTTCGCGAAGTCTTCGTGAAGCTTGGTCAGATCAGAATCCCACATTTCCGCTGTCAGCTCCGCTTCGCTGTCCTTTTTCGAGCGGAGAGATCGTAGCTCGTACCCCGACTCATTCGACCTCGTGGCCATTGACTTGTGGAACTTTGCGAGTTCTTTTTCGATAGCTGGCTTCGCCACCACAAACCTTAAAATGTCGATAATGTGGTCTGGTGGCCGCGAGTGTGACCAATGGTCAGACTTGTAAGCCGGCTCTGCAAGGAGTCCGTTGTGTTTGTGACTGTCGAGCCGTTCTCGGCAAAACCTGGACCAGTCTTCTGCCGTAAAGTCAAAGCCCTGTTTGGCCTGGTCAACAAGGTTGCCCAGAAGGGCGCTCAACCAGAGGGCATAATCATTGTTCACGCTCTTGAGGTAGTAGCAAAGCTTCTCCTTGTAGTTGGTTGCAATGCCCAAGAAGCTTGGCTTCAAGCAGAAGACAATGCTGCGAGTGATCATTTCCGATATAGCATCCTTGCCATGCTGCTGTACAAGGTCCCCGAATGTTGTGTTGTCTTTCCTCAAATAGCTCGAAAGGTCTGGGCTAGGCGGCACCTCTGCGTTTCTAAAGTTTAAAACGATTGCTGGCTCCCAGCAGACCCATGCCTTATCACCATCATAGTCACCACCTGACAGCTTGTCTGCAAGAGGGACGTTTCCTTTGGCTGAGAAAACAATGACATCTTTGAGGGCATGTAGCTCCGGCTTGAAGACGGCCTTCACCCTCTGGATGTCGCTTACAAAATGCGCCGGAGATCGGGCTACGAGAATATCGCAACCATGGAGCATGGAGTCCGAAAAGGTCTCCGTCTGGAACTTTGACGAAAAGCATAAGTGGACCTCATCCTCCTCAAGTATGTTCCACATGTCGACTACCATGAAGAAGTAAGCCGAGTTTGGCACCTTGATGCTCATCTTCTTCAACAGGTTTTCGCACTTGGTTCGCCTTAGATCCCAGGCGATCTCTTGAAGAAACTTTTGCTTGAGAGGCTCAAATCCACCATCCAAAAGGAAGTTCATACTCTCTTCTCGTGATTCCGGAAGACCAGCCAGAAAAGGCACCCGTCCATGGGTTAACCGCTGCTTTCTTGTAGAAGAGTTGTCAACATTCCATTTGCGGAACTCCAAGGGATACTTCATCGCATTCTTTTGCTCCTCCACCGCACGATAAAGTTCATTTTCGAGGATCTTTCCAATGGTGTGTTTCATCGCTTCTCTATCATTGGCTCGGTCTTCAAGGACTGGAAGGAACTGGACGTTGAGGCTAGCAGATCGTGGCTCCATCGAATGAGCGCAGATTTCGAGCGTGCGATGCTCTGGATCAACATAATCACAGTCCCATTTCCGTTGAGAAGGCCATATCTCTATCCACAGGCTGTCGTCGTCGTCGAAGACGTCAACCTCCCACATGCCCTTGGCAGGACCAAAGCGACCCTGGACTGCAGACGGGACATCACTTAGTCCAAGAACATCTCTGATTTTGCGAGCAAGTGATCGAGACATGAGGCCGATACCATCGTTCATGACCTTGCCGGTGGGCGAAAGGATATCTTGTTTGCGGTGTTGTATCTGATGGGGTTCGAGAACAATCACTGGTGTCGTTTTGCTCAATCCTAAAAAATTGATAAGTAAGTATCATAGGCTGCAGATCTGTGTGTGCCTCTTACCGAGCTGTATTCGGGAGAATAACTTGAGAAATGGTTGTTCCTTGTTGTGGTCGAATTGCAACAGCCAGTCAAGCATCTCCCCGGTCTTGAGCTTGACCCTAAACTCACGAGGATTGTCATGCAACGATGCTGTGAGAGAGAGGGCTGCATGGAAGTTGTTCCCGTTCTCGGCAAAGAGACTGATCCTGTCTTGATAGACGGGCTTTGGCTCAGGGGCGACCATGTTCAGAGTTTTCGATGGCGTCTTGTACCTGGCGTCTATAGAGAAGAATGCCCGCCATTGTCTGCCTGCGAGGTAATGCCGCTCTGAAGAGAACCAATGAACGACTTCTTGAGACACTTCGGGTTTGTTGATTGGTTCGTGCCACCCATTGGGATTGGGTATCAAAATTTCGAGAAACCGATCGGAACCGAAGTGGCGGTGCAGGCGACAGCCTTGATCCAAGGCGATGGGTTGCATCGACAATGAGAATATGTGACCTTTCCTCTTTGTTCGGGGAACTTGGTCAAACTGGGCCGAGAAAAGCACATGCTGTCCTCGGACTGTATTGAACCCGGACATGGCAGCAGCCCAAGCGTCAGTGCTGGGACGCTCAGGAAACGACTTGCCAGCGAACTTGGGATGGGCTAAGAGAGACTTCCAGAGCTGGTTGTAGTTGGTCCATGTTTCGTCATAGTCCATCATGACTTCTCCTAGGTCGACTTCGCAATGAACTGCGATGCGCGTTATCTCCCATGCGACGGCAAACGGCGCGCGATTGAGCCAACTGGGAAATCTGGCTACAAAACGGTTAGCACGCGATGGAGACAAAACCGTATTAGCAGTGCAGGCATCTGTGTCAACATCTGTTAGCGGAACAACTTACGCCACGAGGCGTCCAGGCGGGATCGGAGATCAATCGGCTCAGATCGTTTGAGGAGAGTGAAAACAGGCTCTTTCAAGGACGAATCTTGAAGACCCGACACCCCTGAGTAGACAGTTGTCTGATTAGAAGGGCTGGCGAGCGGTCCGGGTGCAAGATCTGCTGGTGTCTTAGACCTCTTCTTCGCGGATTCTACTTCGTGTTCTGTGAAGGAGATATTCAATGCATCAAGATGACCAGAAGATGCCGGAAAAGGGTCTTGCGACCGTGACGATTGGTTCAGAAACTCCCGGCGCATCTCTTCTTCCTCAAGTGGAACTGGAATTGTCTCCTGAGTGCCCGGTAGTTGCTCTTCTGCCCTGGAAAGGATTGAGGTCCGACTGGTCCTCGCAGATGTTGCTAGAGAAACGCTACCGTATATGCTTTGGCGGATGGAAGTCGAAGTACTGAAGGAAGTATTGAAAGATTTGTTCGGCCTCGAAACCTCCCTGGTGAGGTTTACCGGCATGGCCTCAGGGTTGGCTGATCGAGAACGGCTTGGGACTTTGTCTAGAGCATTGGAAATCACGCCTTCCCTCTCCTCTGCGCGTGGGAGACTAGCCTTGACTCTCTTGGGTGATTCGGCTTTAGTTTCCGCTTCGGATCTCCTCTTTGACTTGCTTGACTCAGTAGAGGCGAAGACTGCTGGTCCGGTGTGGTTCCGCGTCAATTTGCGTTTCTCGACTTGAGCCAGAGCCTTATTCAATATTCTGATGAGAATCTCCTGCAACTCTAGTAGTTGGCCGGGGGATTCAGCCTTGGGTGCCCCTCCCGGCCCCGAAATGGGTTCGTCATCATCGAACAACCGGATCCATGCCTGACTGGCAGCTCTGGCTTCCATGTGAAAGGAACTGAGTATCATATCCAGTAAGTTGCTTTGAAAGCAATGGTATCGGATACCGCGGACTATCTTTTCGCTGCGGGCAAAGGCTGTGTCCTGTTCGGCGCGCTGCCGGGTCGAGGACGGTGTAAGTGTGACATCGGGTATCTCAATGGCGAGATTGTATTCTCGATTGAGCTTGTCCACAACGTCTCTGACTCGGTCGGTCTGGGTAGGCTTCCTTGGGGTTCTCGGGGCTGACTGGGCGGTGTTCGTGTGCGGTGCCATGGTCGGATGGAGGAGCTTTGAGCGGAGATGGAGGTCAGAATCCAAGTCAATGTCGAAGCTTGGAGGCATGCCTACCGATGTGGGTAGCTAAAGGACAGCGTAGATTCGGCCTCATAGCCTATCGGTCTTGTGTTGCCAGTTAACCAAGAAGCATTGAGTAGGAGCAAGGCTGTGCCATGTCGGTCTTCGCACGTCGGAGAGGAAGTTGAAATATTAAGGTATTTCGCGCGTTAGTCGCAACGGCTCGGCGGGGTAAACGGTCGGTGAGGAAGGGATGGCGCGGGCGAGACAACTGGCACGGGAGAAAAGCCACAGAACAAAAGTCGAAGGTGATGGTCAGGGAGCAAACACGTCGTGTTGGAATGTAGCCTCCCGGCGTCGTCCTTGGGGCTGAGGACGATCGCTGAGATGTCGTCGCAGGTCGCATTGAGGAAGGGTCCGAAGGGGGAGGGATAGGTACGAAGGTACGTACTTGCATCACACTGCAGGACGGGAAGGAGCGTAGAGTGGATCCTGCGCGAACTCAGTCATTGGACGAGAAGCACGGACACCTCGGGACCGGCGCTTAGCCCGTCAGGGTCGAAAAACGGCTGATAACTAACCAATCACAGCGACTAAAGTGGGCTCCGCACGTGCTCGGCAAGCACAGACCACAACGGAGTCTAATAGGGCTAGCGCAGGGACGACCCTTCCAGCTCCTACCCCAACCGCCTGCTCACAAACCTGGAGCCAACAACAACCAACATCAATCAACACCAAGCAGCATCTCGAATTTATTCGCGAAGTTCACTTCATCTGTATGGAACACGGTATAAGTGTGTACAGCTTCATACGAAGTGTGTACGCGCTCGAGGCTGGGGAAAATGGGACCCAAGCTTTTCCTCTGCGAGCTGTCACAAACGGCAGAGAATCAGACAAAGTATTTATTGAATACACGTATTAGTCGTCACTCTAGAATTCGAAAACGCCCATAACACATTGCAGGAGATAGAACAAGATCGCGACTGCGCGATTCAAGGGATTTCTTAGGAAATTCCTCTACGAAAGCTACCAAGACCGCTCGTCTCCAGGCGTCTATGCTCAGTACCTTATCTAAAGTCGACTTTCTATCTGCCCCTCTGACGGATCTGACGTCGCTTGTGGTGCTTCAAAGCTTCCTTCCTGTGCCAAGATCTGCCTGAATACCGACTCTACATCGTGTTCATGGATCCAGACAGGCTCAACTCTATTCTTCATCCTCGCCCGCAAGTCATCATCGTTCTCTACTACAGCCAGCCGTTCGACCTTCTTCTTATTCGTCGAATGTACCGTATCAAGCACTCGGTCTGTGTGAGCTTTCCGCGTCTTCTCATACAACTTCAACGCTTTCGCAATGTCTGTTGCCGATGGGAGCTCCGTAGCAGAAGGGGGAAAGACGTGCTGGATCGATGCCGCAAAGGCCCAGGCATCGTCGATGGCGAGACTGCCACCCGCCGCGAAAGCTCCACCATGGGCATGCGCCGCATCGCCAGCAAATGTCACTCTATCCTGACCCAGGACCCAGCTCTCAATCCCGTGGGCAGAAGCGTTGGGGTATACCTTTAACGAATCCACAGGCGTTGCTTCGATGATTTCGCGCACCAGCCGGTGCCAGTCGATGTAGTGCTCTTTGAGCAACTCGATATCGCTGCCAGTGTTCCAGACTGTATCCTTGTACAGGGCACCCGGAGCATCAGGGTCGCTCTGGTGGGAAGCGACGATGCAGAAAAGATCTTTGCCGAGCTTTGACATGAACCACGTCCGATCAATTCCCCACCAATGCTCTGCCTCGTCCGGGACATCGGGAATGTGAGACAGATGAGAGATGGGGTACACCGCGCGGAATGCCGTCCAGCCGGTCCACTTTGACCGAGATGATGGAACGTAGAAGCTCCGCACACCAGAGTGAATGCCGTCCGCGCCAAGGAGGATGTCTGCCGCGACAGCGGTACCATCGGCAAACGTGATCCTAAGCCTGCCTGTTGACTCTTCGTTCTCGACAGTTTTGAAGGCCCTTTTGAGATGAATATGGGCAGGATCGATATGCTTGAGCAGAGCCTGCTGCAGATGCGGGCGGTGGAATCTTGCCGTCTTGTGCCGAGCCTCCACGCTGCCGTGGTGCTCATCAACCGATACGATCTCGCCAGTCTTGTAATGGCTAACCAATGGGTCAGGTTCAGCTATCAAACGATACAACACCGGCTCACTCACCGATAGATCATTGGATAACCCGACTTATTGCGGAAGGCGATCGAGTCGTCTAAAGCGTTGTGAACACCAAGCTTTTCCAACGTACGCAGGCCATTTGGTCCCAAGGCAATCGAAGCGCCAACTTCCCGCAACTCTGTGGCCTTGTCGTAGATCTGAACCTTGATGCCAGGATGCGCTTTCAGCGCTATGGCGGCCGTCAGACCGGCGATGCCCGCGCCGATGATGGCAACTTGGAGCTGTTGTGGCCGACTTGTACTCCCCATTTTCTGTTTCGATTTTCCAGAACAAACTTTGAACTTACAGAACAATTCACATGCACAACAGAGCTGCAGCAAACGGGGCATGCAGCACGTTTATCAGAACACTCAAGTTCCCCGACGGTTGGCCGCTCACGGCTCCGGGTTGGAGATAACGAAAGCCTCGGTGGGGTCGGGGCCGAGCCCGGCGTGACGCCATATCGCACCGCGATGGTGATACCGCATCTGACACCCCGCAGCAACACCCTGATTCTCGCAGTTGGTCGTCTCTGACTGGGTTGCCTATCAAGAGCTTGCAGAATTAGGATTCTCTCTGCAGCCAATCCGGCGCTTTAGCTTGGTCTCGCATCATCCCAGTCCACAATGAAGACACGCGGGTGGCATGTTTCGCTCCGATTTGGTAGCTTAATGTCGGGCTTTGTCCGACGTTGTACGCGGAGATGAGGCGGCGGATACTCCCTCGGACCGGAAGTCGGGAATCAGCAAGATTCAACGACGGCGTCCACTGGCTTCTCTCCGACCCATTCTCCTAGGTAAGTAGGCGGTGAGTTAGTTGGTCAAAATCCTCTTAATTCGCCCGGCAAGGCAGAGACTACGACATCATTAAAACTGTCTGGCGTTTCAAAGCCTAGCCCTGTTAATACACATTATCAACTTGGTTCAGTCTCGATGCTAAAGAAATCTACTACTCAATCTTTCTGCTCATGCACACTAGCATGTTCACCATGTACATGTGTCTAGGCCAGTTCCCGTCGCTCAATCAACACCTCGAGGCCATCTTGAACCACAAAGAACGTAGCACTCGCTCTTAATGGCCGGCCAGGATGCGCCAGCTCAAACTTGAAGTCTCTAAAGAGACGCGGTATAACCTTATTGATTTCCAACAGAGCCAGATTCCGGCCGATGCATACATGGCTTCCTCCACCGAACTTGATGTAATAATTAGCTTGAATCTCGCCAGAAGGGCTTGGTCTACGCACCTGGAACATGTAACGCTCCATTCGCTTCGCTTCTTCAACATCCACTAGCCATCGCTCAGGTCGATAGTCATCAGCATCTTCGCCAAATGTGCGCCTATCGCGATGCAAGACCCAGCCATTGACGGCCACCTGTGTCCCGCCAGGGAAGAACTGGCCGTCTAATTCAGCTCCCTCTGGTGGAACTATCCGACTAATGTTGAGTCCAACTGCTGGTCTTACACGCATAGCCTCTTTCAGGCATGCTTGGAAGTATGGCAACTCTTGTGCCTCTTTCCAGGAGATGTTGCCGGTTGAGGGTATAGCCCCGGATTTGACGGCATCTTCGATTTCCGCTACCAGTCTTGAGTGGATGTGTGGTGCCGAAAGAACATGCCAGAACAGTGATTGCATGGTTGAAGCTGTCGAGTCTGATCCGGCAAAGCTGTTACAAGTTCGTTAGTCCCGGGCGGGAAAGGGGTATTCTCATGGATGAATCACACTTACATGGCGCCATGGGTAACAGCAAAAACATCGCCCTCGGTAAATCGCTCAGTATCTTTCAGATGTCCCTTGATCAGACTCGCCAAGAGGTCTTGTCTCCCGTCGTCATTCCTCAGCTTGCCTTCACTCTCCTTGTCAAAGGGGCGTCTTCTCTCCATCTCACTCAAGGCAATCCGAGTGATTGGCGCATTCTTGGTGTTGAGCGTTGGAACGAGTTTCCAGAGAGGATTCCGTCGCAAAAGAAAGTCAACCCACGGCACTTGACCAACAATCCCATTATACGCCTGTGAGCGGTCAATAGTGGCGATGGCATCCTCCACATCTTTGCCCTCAGCCAGGAACCCGAAGCTTCGCGAGAAAGCCACTTCACCGAGCACGTCAAAGGCAAAGTAGTGTAGCCACGCACCAAGATCAACGGACTTGTCGGCCTTGTACTCCATAGGCCGCGACGTAAATCCGCCGAGTTTAGTGATCAGCAGATCGATAGTGTCGTCAATAAAAGGGCTGAGCTGTTGCATCGCCGCCATGCTATACGGCACATTGGCGACCTTCTTCTTCCTCGCGTGGGCTTCCTCACTGACTTCCGTGAAGATGTCTGGATTCTCCGGCGGTGGAAAGACGCCGTAGAACGCCGTCTTGTAGAACCGCTTGCCAGCGCTTAGGACATGTCGCGCGGCCTCGGGCGAGGCGATGGATACCTCGTTAGGGGCAATGCGCACGACAGGGCCATACTTCCTATGGAGGGCTATATGATCGAGGTGCGTTCGACGCGATGCGGTAGACACGACTTTCCACAAGCGCGTTGTCGAGGCGACGAAAGGTCCGGGATGTCGACGGAGCGGGGAGAGGTAGCGGGTGCGAAAGACGTTGACTAACACGGTCAGAGGGAGTAGGATCGGCCAGTATTGTTGAAGGAAGAGCCCGGCGACTTCGGTGTACGTGTGACTGCTATTGTACGGGTCCAATGCGTCTCTTGGAGAGTCCATGGTTGGTCAAGGATGATCTGACAATGTTCGAACAGGCACGATCGTGATGCCCAGGCGTGATTAACCTTTACGAACCTGCCGCGAATTCAAGAACAAGATCACGACTCGTGCCTATGATGAATAACTCGCACCAATGCTGGACGTCACGGATGGCATGAAATAGATATCTTGTCTTCGTATTCGATGTACGTTATACACGCCAGGTAAAACCGATCAAATCATCCAACACATAAATCCGACTTGCAAACCCGAAACCCAAAGACCTGACATCACCAAACCTTCATCGAGGCCTACCGCGCAGTGAATTGAACATTCTCTCACCATACTCATATTGCTTCGGCGACACAACTGGCGTCCGAGAAAGCTTAAACGGCCAATGAAAGAACTGCCGACGCGAATTGGTCATGGCGAGCACGGGGAGCCTGGAGGTGGTGATGCGGGGAGGGTGGGCGATGCGGAGGTGTCTTTCGTCACCAGGTCATCCTGGGGAAGTTAGCCAGAGATGGACTACGGAATTACGGAATTAGACATCCACGCTGCCGAATGTGCGACTGTTGCGAGAACGATTATAACGGGAGAGGACTTAACGCCGTGAGTCTGTGGTACTATCAAATCTAAATGCAGAGGAAATGTTATTTCTGGAACCAGTCGGCAGTACATATAGTCTTTAGATATCACGTCGGCCCATCTCGAGGGGAACAACGTTCAATTCTATGATGGTGGACCCGAGGTAGCCATCAATAATTCCAAAACGAACGCAAAGGGGCAAGATTACATTCTTGGGTGCTTCTAGGAATCAACACTTGGACTTCAGATGGAACCTCCAGAGTTCCGCTGATCTAAATGGTACCTGTAGAGAGATCAGAAAACCGCCCGAAAAATAGGTAATAAGTAATGAAGGAAAAAAGTATCAAAGACGGGCCGAACCCAACGCTGCGGGTTGTGGGTTTACATTACCGAGAAAAACAAAGAGATGAATTTCCATCTATGACCATGACCGTTGGAGCGCAGTCGAGTCCCCAGATCGGCAGACACACGGTGACGGAGCCTCAAGTTCGATCTAATCTCAACTACCGAGTCCGCGTTGCGCCCGCATTGCGGAGCATATGGGTACCCCCCTTCTTCGCGGGGAGAGGTTTTGACAGATCGGAAACTTCTCGGCAACGGGTAGAAGCCAGGGCCCCTCCTCTCTTGTCTCCGTCCAAGGCGCTCGGATCGTTGAGACCTTTGATCGATAATCCAAGGGGGAAAAGGGAAACGCGGAGGGCAAAGATCGAGAAGAGGACACTGCGAATCGGGATTGGGAACTTGGCAGCGGGATCGTGGACAGAGACGAGACAGCCGCGGACAACGGAGAACCATAAAGGATCCACAATCGGGAACCGCGGGAGGGTAGACGCGGAGGAACAACGGGCTCCCACTGGATCACCGGCCGGGTGATTGCCCGAGCTTCATTTTCGAGGGGTGATTCGGGAAGCGAGACGATGGTGAACGGGACTTACGAGGGTCCTGGCATTTTCCACTCAAGGTATGGTTTCCGCTTCGAGAATGGTTGATCGTTGTGGGCACCCTCGAAACGCCTGAACTTTCCGAGTCAGACTTCCCGTTGAAAGCACAGGTCGTGTTCTTCATACCGAGGGGAGAGAATACGACTAGCCTCTACGGATAACGTGGAAGAGAACACGACGCTTGACCTGTCGTCTGGTGCAAGCATACTGTCTAGGCATGTAACGTTCACGGGCTACGGAAACACGATCAGCGATCACTCATTAAAGAAGGCATAGCCTTTGTTGAGCTTCTTGACTCGCTAGTGTTGGAAATCTTCTGGTACCAACGTCTGTGATTTGCCAGCTCGTTTTCTGAAGAGGTCAGAACGAAGCGATTCTGAGTCGGCTCGAGTCGATTGGGGTTTGACAGAGAACATGAAAGAGGTTTTCCTTATGCCAAGGCTGGGCGACATGGTCACGTTATTGTCACGAGGCGGAATAGTCCAGCGACTCGGATGAGTCCAGGCGTGTTAGACTATACGGAAATAATTATCGCCGCATCTAATTGATCTCACAGCCAAGGCCAGCAATATCACAGCCACTCCAGGATGATGGGATGCGTGTTATCCTGGCTACTACGCGGCTGGTCGGCGGTAATATCTCTGATTCGACCGGGTAGGCTGGATTACCTATCTACGAGTCTAAAATTGCAATGTGTCTTCACTAATGATCATGAACCAGCCGCGGCCTCTTCCGAGGTTTGGACCATGACCAACTCGTCATTGTAAGCCCTCAACGTTGCTGCCATTCACCCATGGTCGGGAGCCGCCCCGAGGACCGAGTGAAGATGGAGCCTGACGGCGAAGAGGTATTCGTACGGAGGGGCAGGAAGGAAAAAACAAAAAGGCAGGGTCCCCCGCTCCAAGACGACAGCGGGCGTCCGAGCTGTCCGACACAGCCAAGAGCATGATGTCCAAAGAAGCAGGAGGGTAGATGATCCGCGGCCAGACCCGGGGTCTGGCTAAACCTTGATACTTCTGTGCGTAAAAGTTGTGGACTGTGAGCTACCAGCTTTGACGGACGAGAAAGCGGCCCCGCCAGCGAGGCGGCTTGAGTTTCGTGGGCACGCCAAGGTCCCCGGGATGCTCCCAGAAACGTTCCGCTAGCGGCAGGGAGCTGCGAGAGCCAAGTTTGACTGAGCTCACCATGGTTAGAACACTCCAGGGGAGGAGAGGTTGGAGGGTTGGAAGGGTATGGCTTGCTTCTCATCCGGTTCGGTCTCTTGGAGAAGCCCCCTGCAGGGACGGTTTCCAAGGGAGAGCCCTAAAACCTGGGGTTGAGTTGGAGGAGGAGTGCTTACGTGTTCAACTCATAGGGTAAGTCTCGGAACGGATTTGTAGTGCCTCTCCGTGGCTTCTTATTAATCAGAAGAAAACCCAGGGAGGCGCCGTTATGATTCGAGTCTGGGGGAAGGATGGGGCTGGACCTTCTCGCCATGGTGATATCTCTGCCCCAAACCTTGATGACGACCTGGAGTCTGCCCAGCAGGTATCAACTCTCTTCGTATGGGACCATGAAGGATGAACTACGCGACACTCGGGTTCCGCCCGAAAGTTTACGTTCCATGTCTGATGCGCAAGAAGAGGTTTCCAGTAGCTTCTTTTGTATAGCATAGGCACGTGTTTCCTAATCTGTTTCTCTGCGAGTCAACAACCACGTTACAGCCCGAGCCCGTGAAACCCTGAGGCGTGAACATCTTGCCAAATCAAACTTGGGACGTTCTAGGGGCAAAAAAAAAAAAGGACTTTTGGCAATCTCGATGGCTGATGGCTGAGAGCGCGCGCCAAGCCTGAACAGCCGAGTCGTGATGGCGATACCTCGCCTCATTGACGCAGTAGTCCAGAGTGAGAGGGTCTGGAGCTGCGACAGAGATGCCGTTGTCTGCCTGCCAAGAAGAATGATTTGGCGACGTTGCGACGTATCCCTTCCTGAACACTCAGTAATGCTAGGCCGCCAAGCCGCAAGGCAAGGGGGCTACTCGGGGAGACTGTCATTAGCTGCTTGCAAAGGCTGAAGGGGAAAGGCGCGGCTGGCGCATGAGCCAAGCCAAGTCCAGAAAGCGGCATTCTGTTCCGACGCCATCTAATCGATACCCATGGCTGCCAAGGCTGGGCCCCAACTGAGGTTGATTATGTGAAGGGTACTTCGTACTGAACTTCTGTCACCGTTTGTGAGGCTCTTCTGGCTTGATCACCGCGCGCGAACGTTCGACGGGGGGAGGGGAGGGAATTGCGCGGAGTCATCTTGCGTTTCGCCCAAACTTGATGCTTGGCTTAAGCTGGGAAGAACCAAGGACCCTGCCGTGCAAGCCGGTAAGTGCTACTACGAAGCTTTCAACTGACTGCTTGTCGCATTTTTCCCTAGCCCGGAGGCGCCTAGCGTTCTTTTGGGGGGGGGGGGGGGGGGGGGGAGACTGTAAAGTGTATTTAACAGATGGGTGTTAACGGGGTGGAAAGGCTAATAATATGGTTGATTTGACTGACTATCAAGACTTGTCTGGTGTGTTGTCAGACTCAGTTGGTGCGATAGGTTTTGTTATCCATGTACGGAGTACCTACATGCTTGACTTTGTAGACTCGTTTCTGCGAGATTGTGTTGTGAATGAACAATCTCGTTCACTCCGGAGTTGTTGATCTAGACCGTGATGTCTTGGGCTCTTGTCCCCGAGGTTTATTATGCACGTTCTTTTGGGGGCTAAATCAACATCTGCCGGGATAGGGGCTAATTATTTCTGGCCATCAATGTCTCCCATTGAGACACATGGGAAAGGTGCAGTGCAGATCGAGACAGAGAGGGGAGATTGAGGCCACAGTGTCGGGCGCGGTATCTGGCCCTCCCACGTGGGACAACCAAGGGAAGCAAATTGCCTCCGGTGGAGTTGGCCAGGATGACGACTCAGTCGTCGGCTTAGAAAGCGAGACTTCTCCAGCTGTCCTGGCATGTGCCATTTTAGCGGCATTTCATTGTTATGGATGAGGGCTTCAACATCCATGTGTCCATCTTATTGCTCTATTAGATTCTCTCTCAGACCAGATCGCAACACCAGACATTTGTGAGGCGTCTTGGGAGGTCATTGGATCATTGGGTAATGGTTAGCAATACCTCGCTTATAGTCCTCGCAGTCGTTTGCATGTCCTTGAACCCTGGACTCTGGAGATGGGGATGGAGGGGGATAAACCCGTTGCATAACCACCCCTGTGTCCCACGGAATCACTGCGGACCTGCGGACTTGCAGGCCCCCTTCTCTGCATGCTGCGACGAACCAGGACAAGCTTGGCGGCTAAAATAGGCTTGGGTCTGAGTGATGAAGGTGACGGGTGGGCGAGAGATGGATATTTCTAGCCACCTGGTACGGCATATATATCAAAGCTAATCCGTAGATGTCCAGACAAAGGCTCCGCAGACCAGGAAATATTGACGACTTGCAGGACCAAGTTTCTGTCCACTACTAAGGGTGTCAGTATACATCCAGAGGCCGCATGCACTGATGCAGAGTGCAGTGCTGCATGCCTGCAGGAACCTTTCCCCGGTGCCCGCAAGTCCTGCAATGGTCCCAGGAATAGAACATCTGTTGTTCAACGACGCTTCGTCTCTGAGACACCAACCTCGTGCTGGTTCCTGATTTGCGTTGCGTGCCAACATAGGACGCCCCAAAGTCTCAACCAGTCTAGTCGTCAGGGACACCGAAACAGTGGCTCAGAAACAAAAAAGAAGTCGGAACAGTCCATATCTCGCTCTGTGCCTATGGGCTCATTCCCACGGTGCCACCCCGCGCCATCTCTCTCAGCTACTTCCAGCCGTGCCCCAGTTCTGTCACTTTGAACCCGGACGGACGCGGGCCCCCGGGAGCTAGCCCCAAGACGCCAACGCCAGGGTCTCGATCAACCCAGCTATCTTGTTTGCGCAAATGCTCATTGCTCAGAAGCAGGCTAGTTTGATGGCTGGGGGTTAGGTACTTGTGAGTTGTGCGAATATCGAGCGTCGTTTCCAACTTCCCTCGGCTCGCAACACTGCACGTTCGTTCTCAGCCTGTCTGCCAGGGCAGATGACACGCTTGGTTCTGGTTTGGGCACCACTCTTCAAGCAAGCGCACGAATCGTGCCCGAGTCTGAGAGGCACATCAGAGTGCGCAACAGACGGTAGGAACAAGTTAGACAGCAAGGCGGTTCGTGCTCTCCATGCAAATGGAGAAGATGAAATGACATCAAGCCGCCTCGGTGCCAGCACGAGCCGGGAGCTCCCCTGCCACCCAGTAGCAACGATACTGATGTCCAGGACTATCTATTGCTTTCTCTGATCGCTATAGCACCATAAAGTCGCATCGCTTATATTGCTGATGGGCAGCATAAAGCCTAAGAACGAGTATTCGTACGGACCAGGAGTAGGCGGGCTGAGAGAAACATCCCGTACGCCCATCCCATCTGATCTCCAACAAGCTGTCCTGGATATTTCTGGGGCATCACAAAGCTCTCCTCCACTCCTGGATTCATCATCGTGGCCCCCAGTCCCACTCCTGGTCTCCAGAACACCCTCCACTCTCTGCGGATATTCATACCCAGTCTCTACCACGGGACTACCACTAGTAGTAAGCCTATGGATACGGATACCTACCCAGGCCTGAAGACTACCATTCTGCGGTGGCCCTCTCTGGAGTCTGGCATGCATGTCTCTCCTCGCTTCTGCCCTTGCCTCAACACAAAGGCCGTGCGGGTGCAAGGGAAAAAGTCAAAACAGGCCACTTTTTTTCTGCTTTCCAAGAGCCAACGGGCGTGCTCATATTGTGACTGCACCGCCTCGACGTTTCAGGGGGGGGGGGAAGCATTGTTGCAAGCAAGGCCGCTGGTTGAAGCCAAGCGATGGAAGCGTAGCGTTCAGCAGAGAGACTCTCTGCGAGCCCAGCTTACGGATACAGCTATCTCGATACGAAAGAGCGTCTACGGTTACGGTGTACGGTATACTCTTTACGTACGAACATCAGCGAAAGTCCGAAAGTACCTTACTGTCTGTCCCAACTATATTCCCACGAAGACATGTGCGAAGCCAAGCCTTCTATGCTTGTGCTTTGCTCGGGCTGACAGGCTTCGTTTCCCTTTCTCCTCATCTTCTTTCCCACTCACCGAGTCACCACTCACCAGTTTCCTTTGCTCTCTCTGCAGGATCTTTCGTACTCTACTTCTGATGCGCACGGACTGGCGCATGTATTGCCAGCTAGCATCCGTAGACGCTAGCTTTGTATACCCGCATGCGGCGTCCAGCCCGCCAGACATTCATCCTAGATGGTGGCAGCTGGAGTGGGAGAGAAGAGAACGAGAGAGAGAAAGACAGAGGGGGGGGAGGGGCTGAGAAGATGGTGGAGGGGAATTCTGTTAGTGCTGGTACATCAGCACACCCCATTCTGCCTTTCGATACTCCGTACGCCAACAGAAATGAGCATTGAAGAGATTGGAGGCATGTATCCTTACATGGCTGATGGCTCTGGCTTACCGATGGTCGTAGTCGGGGACCCCTAAATTTGTTCCGCCTTTCATCAACTCATCCTCTTCTGTCATCTTCATCATCCTTCTCTGCGCCAAACGAGCGAGCAAAGCGGCGTCCCAAGCCATAGAAGCCAAGCAAACAAGTACCTACAGCACAGCCGTTGCCTCGCGGCGGCTTTGCCTAATCCAAAATCACCATCCTACGTCTCCCATTGCCTTCCCCATCCCATCCTGACCAATCCCTACCTTGTCTTTTGCTCGCCCACACACCCCAAGCTGGCTGCTCGTTCCGTTCCCCTAGACTCCTGGTAGCCTTGACCCTCTCTGGGTCTACCTGCTCGTCCTCTCTCTTCCCCGTTCTCCTTCATCCAACCCCTGGTCCCCCCCCTCCGTCAGGTTACACTTCTCAAAAGGGGGGGTTGCAGGATACATTGTCTGCAGTACTTGACTTGATCACCACCCAAGCCCACCAAACAGACCAAACCAAACGCCTCGAGTCTCCGTCGTCCCGATACCGAATATCAATCCCTCATGATCACCATGGATCAGACCGCTCCCTCAGCCTGACTGCTCGCTCGATCAAATCCATGCGCGCCATGCCCGAAGCTTATTCTCACATCCCAGGCCCCCTACCAGTAGTCCTGTCTTGTCTTCCTCCTTCTGCCCAACAACCATAACATAACATCACTTCTACATCCCACTTCCTCCTTAACTCCTTCGGCAATTACTGATCATCGCCCGTCCACTGCAACGCCGATTCCCCAACGTACTCTCAACTTTCCAGTCACATTCAACAACGAACCCGGGCCGCACACACACATTCTCTGCCCGGCACCACCAAAGCGCACAGCAAACTCGAGGACGACGGCTACTCAACCTTCACAACTCTGGAATCGAGGAGGATTTACTCTACGCCATTGAAGTTATCCAGGATCCCGAGAACGTACGCTTACACGTATTAATCATCACCGACCCGCCACGGCCTTCTTCGACCCAGATTTCCTGCGTGTCCTGGTCGTGTCACTCTTGTTCTCTCCCCACAGAACTTTGTCTGTTGGAGCACATTGAATGGACTACCCCACCTGAATCTTGATTCACAATGGTGAGTGCAGCACAGCAGCTTCTTGTCATCGCCTATCTCCGTCGTGATACTTCACTTCAATCGGGTGTTGTATTGATGTATTACCATATACGTCATCGGCGTTGATGATATATCGTCGTAGCCTTTGGTCGCCTTGGTCACTCTCGATCATGTCTTCCCGTCCCTGACCACTAACCACTGTGGTGCCTCGACGACTTGCCCCTCCGTCATCACCATGCTGACCCCTTCCGTCTCTAGCCCGTCGCAAAGGCGTGCGCGCCGTGCTACTATCAGAAGTCGAAATGCACATTCTCGGAAGGTAACCCGCAATGCGACCGCTGTATGATGAACGGCCGGGACTGCGTCTTTGTACGACCCGTGCCTCGGTCAGCAGTGAAGGGAAGGTCAAAGGTCGCAGTCAGAAGCAAGATCATGGGCAGCGGCGTGCCATGTCCGAACCCGATCCCTCGAAAGGCGAACGTGATCGTCCCGATGACAGCACCGCCGACGACGACGACTGTTGCCCGCGTCAGTTCCCCGCCGTGTTCTGTATCGCGAAAGCCGAGCATAGCGACCACTTCGAGCATCGGTAGCCCTCCCGACGATGCTTCGTCTGACTCCTCAACCGAGTCGGCATCGAGCCCCCCATCCAAGATCCTCGAGTCGCTCAGCCCATACGGTAGCACACTGGGCCGGTTAGATACCGTAGAGCGCAACTCCTTATCGCGATTACTGCACAAGTCAAACTTCATGCAATACTTCATCAGCCCAACGTTTGTCGACAGCATGCAGCTGGACATGACAGTCCATTTGTTTTCCATGTTCGATCAAGGCAAGGACGCCTATATCGCCATGTACAGCGCGTTTGCGTCATCCATGGGGTTGGAGACGGGCGAATACGACCCGGAAGCGAATCTACACCGCGGCGCAATGGCTGTTGAACACCTCCGATCTTGTCCACTACCTACACTCAAGCGCGACGAACTGTTACCATGGGCAGGCCTAGGATTGGGCATCGTATACTTTTCCAACATGGCCCTCGGAACCAGTGCGGCGCCTGTACGACGATACGTACTCAGCCATATTCGTCATCTTCTCGGAACGTCGCAAATATCCAGTTCACGAACACATTACATCCTCGTGTACATGACAGCCGTCGATATCAACGAATGCCTGATGCAGCGCGAACTGCCGGTATGCGGGATTGCGCCCCCCGAAGCCGGCCACGTCGACGCGTATGTTGGCGTATGCATGCCCTTACTACAACACATGTACGACTTGTGCCGCATCAGCTATCATCTATACCACGAGGTCGATGTCGAGGAGCAGACGCAAGCATTGGACGAAGTGGAGCAAGAAGTCGAAGCGTGGCAGCCCGTCATCCCACCAGACTTTACAAACCGCTTTACCACGACCGAAGTCATCCACATGCTGGCCCAAAGTCGTATTTATAAGACGGCAGCGATGCTGTACATCCACCGTCTACGGTACAAGTTTGGCGAGAAGGATGACATGGCATCCGCCATGGCAAAGAGCATCATCTCAGACCTGCAGATGACGTTGACAGTATCGCAAGACAAGCAACGCTGCGTCAGCTTCCCATACACCCTAGCGGCTATCGAAGCAAAGGACGCAGCTGAGCGGGAGACAACGTTGGAGGCTATCAAGTCGCTGATCGATAGCGGCAACAGCAAATACCGAAGCAGCATGGAAACATTCCTCAAGGCCGTGTGGGATATTCGGGACAATAACCCGGGAGCATCTTGGCTCGACTTCATGCAAACTCTGCCGCCGATCTCGGTGGGCGTATAGCGGAGCGGACTTTTTTTTTTTTAAAGGTTTTTCTTTTCTTGATCTGGACTCTTTTCAAGACCTATGGATTTATTCAACTTTTGCTTTTCGGGCGAGGCGGTGAGATATCACTCTGTTCATGTAAACGTCTATAGGGAAATTTCCCTCCATGGTGCTACGATTGCCACGAGGCAAGACAACGGAGATTTTGAGTTTTCTTCACTGTCTTTTTTTTATTTTTTATTTTTTAACGGTCGTTGGTTAAACATGGAGGCACCTCGTCAAGGAGTCGAGGCCTACACTCTTGTCTTTTTTCTTTCTTCTCTCTATGGCGCGGTGGTGACTGCAGGACGCAGAGGAGCATGACGGGACTTGTGCAGCATTGCTCAAAAAAGGGGACGGGATTTTAGAAGCCTCGGTAGGAATCCGAAGGTTATGGAAAGGTGTCTGCCCACGATGAGGGGCCCCCGAAAGAGACATCATGATCTACCTATGGGTTTGTGATACCATTCTCTCGTTTCATTACCAATACAGACTTCACAATCTCATAAACCTCATCCATTCTCCGACCGCCCGGCCTTCAAGTTTATCTGACATGTCTGATCATTTTCTGCCCAACCTCAACCTGATGATCGAATCGCGATACATCTAAATCAAGCTCCTGAACCTTCAAGTCGACGCCCATGGACGGTACCTGACGTTTCATGCCAGCATCGGTTCTGGGCGTGCGCTCAGACTTTGCATGAATTAGGCCCATGTGTAGCCGAAAACCTTGTTTGTTTCTCGCCAATTCTAAACGGGGATCAACTATCACGCGCCCTTAAAGTCAAATACAGTACGTCCGCTTGTATAGCAGGTATGGATGGGAGAAGCGATAGGTAGTCTACTTCGTCCCGCAACGAATGGCACCATATGCCATTTGCCAGACGAAAAGTCGTTTGCGTTTCAGGGGGTAGGAATTTCTCTTTGTCACTTTTTTCCAAACTGCCATCCGGTTCACGGGCTAAACGGCGGGGCAAGTTCACCCGGAAGCCTCAGTGCCCTGCGATGTGTACGAGGGCGGCTAATACCCTTGAGGCTGGTGGTCTGGTCAACGAGGACGAACTCCAACATGCTCGGAAAGCATCTTTGGGCGAAATACCTAGGCCTGCGGAGCATAGTCAGTGGCCCCCCTTTGCGCCATCGCGGGAGCTTACCGCCGCCTCGGTAGTGATCTGTCCAGAAGAGTCAAGGGTTAAAGAAATTACGTTGAAGATTATCGTCGAAACTTAAACAAGAGTTACAAGGCTGGCGTTGAACCAGCATTCACATATACGACGTTGGTCCCGAACAACCTCGGAGGATACGCCTCCGTACCTAACTCGGGTAGCCCGTTGCCCTGATGGGTAGGGGACCGGGACGTGGAGCGCGGAACCCCACGAACTAAACACCAAAAGGTCCTGGCTGGGTCGATCCATTTAGTTACTCACCGTGTCAGTGACAGTTCGAGATTTGATAACGCTGCGTCCCTACGAATCTTCCTTGTCCATGGATCTTTTTTTGGGTGTTCCCAGCACATTGAACCTTATTGATATTGCTCAAGGGCCTTTTGACACGCCAATTCTTCCCTCTTCGGCCGCCCGTACCGAGGCAAGCTGCCTTCTAAGGCGACTTTGCAACCAATGCCAATATGGGTATTCAACTGGCATCAGTGATAAATTGAAGAAACAAGGATTTCAGTTGCCAGCATAGGATGCAGCAAGGTCTTCGCTGCATCCTTCACAGGCTTGCCCGGTGACATATTTCCACAAGAGGGGCGAACCCCCCGAATTGCATCGAGACATCGAATCAAAGAAACCTCTGTACCGGTCCTCAAAGACGACTGATCAGACAATTGGTCTAGAGTTCCGAAGATCAGAGAAACCAGAGACAACAGACACGTGGTGGCTGGAAAAAGAAGGGTACGCCCGACGAGTTCGGGGACCTCGGCGAAGCTTAAAGGACGTGTTCGAAGCCTAACACTAGACGCATGCGGACGGAGTATACTCCGTCATTGAGCTTTCTGCGGGCGCGCTGAGTCGCTGACGACGGGAAGAACTGAAAGCGGTCAAGCCGTGGTCCATGGGTCCAGTCAGCCGCCCTGGTCATACTTGCTGGCTATCTGGTGCAGATTTCTGCAATCTGCCACCGGGATCCGCGTGCTCTTTCTCGCACTTTGTCTGGGCGGCATTCGCACTTTGAATCCTGAGTCAGGAAGAGCGGGGCCCGTGGGATAATGTGGGAATAGTTCTTCTCGGCCTCGGTCCCCTCGTAAGCGCCGACACCGAGCAGTCCTGGGCATCGACCTAGAGTTCATCACCCACCTCGACTGACAGGAACAGCTGTTTATTCAGCCCCCAGCAAGTTTGCCGCAAGTTTAAGCATTCCCGTGCAAGCCAAGACAAAATAACAACGAGGTATCGAATCCAATCTTGCGTTGTGTCGCATCGCATCGGGATCTGGTGTCACCCGGATCATTCATACCGGCCCCATGGGACCGGCTCCAACATCTGCCTCCGGAGCTGTCCAAACCTCGCCCACAGAAGCTTCCGACACACCGCAGCCGGGCCAATCCCAGCCCCCGACAGCCGCCGGGGATGAGAGCGAAAGCAGCAGCAGCGGTAGCATGACCCGTCTCGGCAACGGGAGTAGCAGCGGTGGCCGGAAGATTGAGCGATCCTGTCAGCTGTGCCACCGTCGGAAGATTCGCTGCGACAAGAAGCAGCCCTGCGCGTCGTGTGCCCGCGGCGGGTTCCAATGTCATTATCCGCAGGCGGGCCAGCCGATACGTCGGGTCCGGAAGACCACCATCGCCGATGTTGCAAGCCGGATATCGGACCTGGAGAAGACGCTTGTAGCCGGGGCGGCGAGCCAGCAGCAGCAGCAGCAGCTTCCGGCTCTCCGGGGTTCGCCATCGGCCTCCACGCCGGGAACAGCTTTTGGCTTGGGTTTGAATCCAAATCACTCAAATCCATCAGCATCTAGGCCAACGACAGCGCCAGCTTCAGGGTCGTATGAGAAGAGTGTTAACGATGAAATTCTGTTACGGAAGGGATCGTCAAGCCAGTACTTTGACGATGTCCTGATTTCTCGGGTTATTGAGGAAGTAAGATATTCTCTCGCCCACTTGGTGCATGAGATCGTCGGCTGACAATTTGTCTAAAAGGAACATGATATTCAATCAGTTCTCACAACACCTCAGAGTAGTGAGTCAGCCGCTACAGCGGAACTGTCGCCCTTCAATCCAATGGGTATTCTCTCAGCACCAGATCTTAAACTGGATCTTGCTGAGCTTCTTCCTCCAAAATACGGCGCAATAGAGCTGTGGAGGAATTATGTTGACAATATTGAGATTTGTAACAAGGTCCTTCACCGGCCGACGGCAGAAGTCCTCGTCTACACCGCCATCGACGACCCCCGTAATGCGTCCTTGGAAGCACTAGCTGTCATGTTCGCCATCTTCTTCGTCTCGACTGTTGTCCTAGAGCCCAACTCGGTCCAGATTTTCACTGGAGAGGACAAGGTAACGAGCCTCCATCGCTTCAAAACGGGTCTCGAGCAAGCTTTTGCCAAGGCCGACTTTCTCGAACATCCCTCGGTGAAATTCCTCGAAGCCTTGTCTGTGTATCTGGTATGCCTACGTGTACTTGATGTATTCCTTCGTTTGCTTACACTAGGCGCAGGCGGCTCTTCGAATACACAACCCCGGTCGAGGCTTGTGGACCTTGAACGGACTGGCCATCCGGGCAGCTCAATCTATCGGTCTGCACCGAGACGGCACTAAGCTGGGCCTCTCGCCCTTTGAATCCGAGATTCGTAGACGAATCTGGTGGCACCTCGTCGCGCGTGACGGCCGAGCAGCAGAGGACTATGGCTTCTCAAACATCTCAAGCTTTAACGTACAAATAGGCGTGAGCTTCCCGTCGAATCTGGAGGATGGGGATCTGTATCCCGAGATGAAGGAGCTCCCACACTCCCGGACCGGCTGGACGACGTTGACACTGGCACTGATCAATATCCAAGTTACTCGTACATGGCATCGTCTGGCGGCCATGGCCTCATCGTGGGCGGATAACCCAACACCGGAATCCGTCCGCTCCCAAGTCGTCCAAGAGCTCCATGAGTACGCAGAAGGGTTCCTCCGACACTGCAACCCCGTCATTCCCCAACAACGCCAAACGCTCCTCGTAGCGCGTTTCATCATTCGCAAAGTCGACATGGTCACGCGGCAACAGTGGCTCAACCTCCAGCACCCAGAGGCGCGCGATTCGTTCGCAACAGAGGAGAATCTTCTCCAAGCGCTCGGTATTCTCGAAGACGGTATGAGTCTGGCGTCGGACGAGCTGCTACGGCAGTATCGGTGGTCGATGCGGGCGTATCCCCAGTACCATATGCTTCTCTACGTCCTGTGGCACTTGTGCGTGAAGCCGGAAGGACCGAGTGTCGATAGGGCATGGAAGGCCGTGGACGATAGCTTCATGCTCTTGAAGAGCGTGAACGCGAGCTTCGGGCCCGCGGCGAAGATGACGGTTCTGGAAACCTTGAGGGGCAAGGCAACAGCAATACGACAGAGCCTTGGCCAGCAGAACGGCGGCAGTGGCGGCGGCGTCGTCGTCGTCGGTGGCGGAGGGACTACCAACGGGAGCGCCGAGAAGGAGTCCTACCCGACGCCGGGTGGCACCGATGATAGATCGGAAGCAGAGGGCATGGCGGAGAGTGGATTGGACAGTATGGCGGCCGCCGATGGGATGGATTGGGCCGGCATGATGCAGGATTTCCCCGACTGGAGCACACTGATGAACGAGTTCCAGGTGGACGGCTTGGATATGCCAAACTACCTCAACTGATTTTGTGGGTGCTCGGAGTTTTGGACAGGCAGATACCAACCCCAATCAACTATGAACTGTGGAATAATCTCTCTGGCTTTGATCTGCTAGTGAGCTTCGCAGGCTTCGTGAGTAGCCATGATTTTGCGGAAGTCTCTCTCTGGTGTACATTGTTGTAGATACCAACTGGCACTTCGTCACCTTCTACAATCTCGATCTTAGCCTCCTTCCCCGGCCGACAATCGAGAGAGTCTGCGACTCTGCGCGTGAGCTTCGCGGTGCGTGAGCTCGCGCGCAAGCTGCAAGAGACCTTTCAAGGACACGACCATCAACCAGCGTCGATGGTTTAGTGGTAAAATTCTCCGTTGCCATCCAGCAGCGTCGGGGAGCCGGGGGTTCGATTCCCCCTCGACGCATTGTTTTTGATTTCCGCAGCTCCCTTCGAGAGGGTCTGTATTTTTCTTCCCCTCGGAAACTGTTCATCTTTATTACCTTGAATCATGTGTCTTTTCTCTGAGAATCTCACTCTACGGTATCAAATATAGTCATCCTGCAGTCAAATGCGATATGGATGTGCAAATGGCAAAATGGGTGGGGGCTTCTTGCATTTTCCTATAGCCCAGTTGTGCGTTTTGGCTGCATGTTGTGCCGCTCAGCTGCCTGATTTTGATTTTTGTTGTCCAAGGTACCTAGATATGAGGAGATGTGGAACACGTACTTATTACGTAGCCTTTCCTCGGTCACTTATCAAAACTTGAGACTGTCCTTCGTCCGTGATCTGGACTATCTTCGAAATTAAAGTATGGGGTAAGCGTCAGTAATGATGCCTACCATGCAAAGAATTCGTACTGATCCAAGCTTCGTAGCTATACGCACTTTTATAAGGTCAAAGATTGGAGCAGCCCAGCGTGGCAAGCCATCTGGCCTCAGCTGGTTCAAGATGCTCTGCTAATCATAGAAACATCGGACCTCTTCTTGACCGGACCGTCGGAGTCCTCTAAAATCATCACATCGCCATTCGCGAGCCTGGAAGAAGGCATTATCTTCAACGGGGTGGGAATTCATGGCCACGACATTTTTCAGTTTCGTCGGGAAGACCATAGCCAAAAGCGATTCGTGAAAACAGCAGAGAAGCCATACGACCTTCCTGTTGCTTGCATCCTTTTAAGAGCTTCCGTTATATGCCCGCAAGGTATCAAAATCTAGTGGGTTGTCTCTAAATTTCTGTCTGTGACATATGGACGCGACTAAAATATTTCTGCCTTAGTTCTGACGGGAAGTGGGATGGGCTTTCATGGAAGGCTATTCGCGATCTTCACAAGACTCTGTGGCCGGATGACCTTTCACAGTGCCCTTGGCAAGACTACGATGAAGATGACTTTTGGGAGGATGATAAACCACAAAAGCCCACCGCGTTTCTGGCACCAAGGTCTGCACTGAATTTGCGCGCTAGCGATACCAATTTGGAGGAGCAACAGTGTACAACTACACGGCAAGACCTTATCAACACCAGGAAGAATAGCGAAGCCTACTTCTCTCCGAGAGCGGGAGACACGACTGCAGTAGCCCAGCTGGCCCCCATCCACAGCTGGCTCCAAAACTGCGAGGAAAGTCCTGATCACAAGCATTGCCACGCAAGTCCATTACGATGGCAGAATCTCCCCGGCATCCGCTTTCGGCTCATTGACATTCACAAGAGAAGCGTTATCGTCGCTCCCGAAGGGTGTTCATTTGCCGTTTTAACGTATGTTTGGGGTGGCATTGAACAGCCCAAGCTGAAGGAGGCAAACATGGATGAATACTCGTGCGACTACGGGCTAGATGCAATCTGGAGAGACATACCAAAGACAATACGGGACGCCATACATGTGTGCGAAACTATTGGGGAAAGATATCTCTGGGTCGACGCGCTCTGTATCGTGCAGGATTCTCCTCGAGATGTCAAGACACAGATATTGCGAATGCGCGAGATCTACTCCGCCGCCAAATTTACGATTGCTGCAGTCTCAGCAAAGAGTGCGGGGGATGGGCTACAAGGAGCTATCACGGCTAAGCTTTCCACAACATGTGACTCTGCCGATAACCTGGATACTATCCTGGAATGTTCGCCCTGGGGTAGTCGGGGCTGGTGCTTCCAAGAAAAAGCGTTGTCTCACCGTGCTATTCTCTTCACGTCAGCGGGGGTATTTCTACAGTGCCAAGAAGCGACAATCATGCTAGACGGTACTAGCCTTGCCGACTCCAAGACAAGTACGGCTCTCAGCAGGTCCCAGAGGGTAGGTGGGCTTTTGAGTATCCCGCCAAGAGAACAGCTGGACACGTTTCTGTGTGCCACAGAGCACTACTCAAAACGCGCTTTCACCAAGGGCGAAGATAAGATGTCAGCCTTTCAGGGTATTCTTCAGAGGTTCAAAGGAAGCCTCGATGGGGAAGAGTCAATGTTTCATTACGGCTTGCCGACATGCGCCTTCGACCAAGCTATTTGCTGGCGTACCGTATGTCATCGACCGCAAGCCCGAAACCCAAACTTCCCCAGCTGGTCTTGGCTGGGGTGGGACAGCAGTGTTTTATTTGACAGGGGCTTGCTGAAGTCTGCCCACACGCATCAAATGACGGGAGATGAACGAGGCGAAGTAGTGGTAGCAGGCCGCGGTATAAAGGTGCGATATCCTAGTCATCGCTTACGGAAGCCAGCCGCTCTTTCTTTGGTCCCTCACGCAAAGGATGGTATCTTCGGGTTTCCTACGAGTCTAGTGTCAGGATTCTTCAACAAACCTTCTCTAGACCTGGTGGCAAGCGTTGCAGATCTTCGCATCTCGTCAACGCCTGGGAAGATTGAGGACTCGAACGGGCTGTACGCGGTATATCCAGCTATTTGCGTCGAACTTTCGCTTCCTTGCCTTCCTCCCTTCGGAGTACACACGAATGACGCCTTTTCACGGCACGGTGACCAAACATTGAGGATCTACGATGTCAAAAACCACGTGGATCACGGAGCCTGCGAAGTGAAGAACCCTATTGGTTTTATTTGGCTGGACTGTGTCTGGAGAGATAGCCGCCCCAAGGCCTTGTATATGGAATTCATGGCTCTCAGCGGTCATCCGGACGCAGGTAGTTCTGAGGGCTGGTACATCACTATGCTGATGTGCCTCTTGAAGCCCGATCCCTGTAAGAGGTATGATTCATATGAGCGGCTTCAGGTCATGGACTGCTGCATTACAGAGGCAACTTGGATGAGTATCGGAGCAGCGACAAAGATGCCTCACATCTTGTGAGGGTCTAAGCACGCTTTGTGCAAGCTTTCAGGTATAGAAGAGCGTGAAAGAACTAGAATATTGGCAGTGAGCGTATGTATATTGAGGCGGTTGAGAGCCATACGGGATGTGTTCCTCCTTCTTAATAAGTAAAGTACCTAATCAATGCTTCTCTCGCGTCGATACACGTAGTAACTTGCTTATCAGAGTAAGGCCCAACGCCACGCCCATTCTGTGTGTTAATAACGCCCGCTATGCCATAGTCAATGTTTTCCCATCCAAGAACTGGTCTTTAAAGATAGATATGCAAACCAACAGCCGGAATTGATCGTGAAGCAGTCCACCGGCTCAGATTATCATTGTCTCCCACCCTTTGACTTCATCAGTCTGCTCGGGAATAGTCTGCAACATTCGCTTCATCTTTGACTTCCTGCCTGGATTCGGTACCGCTGTATTCGCGCTCTCGAACAGAATTGTCGTCGGTTGCCGAGCATCACTATCGTCGGAGTAAGGACTTTCGCTCCTAGAGCGTCCCGCTGACGAAGGACAGCCGCGACTCCTAGGGCTCACCTGATCGAGAGCTCTTGCCATTTCTGTAGGTGAAGGAAGCCTCTCATACCACCTAATTGGGGTGATCTCCCTGGCCGAAGGGGAGGCTCGACGATCTGTGGGCGACTGGTCGCTGCTACTGGACCCGCTTGAACTTCGGGTACTTGAGCGACCTCTGTCGTCGAAAGGGTTGATGAAGTTCCCCATTGTGGTGTTCTTTCGGAGAACGTCAGAGTTTCCCTCCTCGAGTTCGATCTCTTTCCATCTTTCAAGCTCCATTCCTTCCCTTCGCTCTCCGCTGATGTGGCGACACATGGCGTTGCCAGTCCTCTTGACCCGCTGCAAGAGGCTGGTAAACTTGTCGACGATATCGAAGCCGCATTTGGAAGAGATAGCTAGGGCCAAAGCGATGGGCCAGAAAGTTAAGGTGGCAGAAAGCCACAAGAGCAGCAAGATGTTGCTATGCAGTCTTCTAGCTGAGTTCTCGTACCACTTGAGAAGAAAACGACACCTGTTGAGGGAGGCGTAGAATACAACTGCCGCAATAGTGTAGACAACGCATGCCGCCGCTATAGTTATCGTGTTCCGCATATTGTAGTCGTCCTCTCGTATGCCGGCGCTGAGGCTAGCACTAGGCCTTGGGACGACGAGAGGAGTAGGAGCCATTTTTGTTAGGGCGAGGAGGGAGTACTTTTGCTGGATGATGATAGCTTCCGTGGTATTTTAAGGCCTCTGTATCTAGTTTCTGGTTGATGTATATTCTTGGTGGGATAATCGAAAGAGGCAGATTGGAGCTGAGAAATGACGTTGAGAAGGAGGTGTTGCGGGTATAATCTGGCGACGTTAGACTGGAAGACGAGAGAGATTTATATAGGTAACAATATGTCTATCTACGAGTACTTTGTGTTTGGCCTGGGGACATGATTATCGGAGATAGGTTGTTGATCCGTCGGTGCTGTGAAGTTAAATTTCACCTCTTTGGTAACATCCGCTCTTGACATTCCATACCCGTCCTGAACCGCAACCTAAACATGGCAGTTCCGTAGGCGGAATATATCCAGCCTGCCTGATTTCGCTACATCCATGAATAGGACTTTCGAGCTTTGCGACGTGGACACTAGTAAAATGATGCCTTCTTTCTGAATGGTTGAACTCAGCAGGGTTCATGTTCGGGCGTGATGCTGAAGCGTATAAGTAGCACCCCATCTCTCACCCCTTCTTCAGTCCATCCAGGTCAGTAGGCCTTAGAGCTTTACGCAACTCATATGTTAGCCTGCGGATTTCTCTAGGAGCCTTACGAGGTCATAGTGTTAATGCACGATCAACGGAGCTCGGGTACGTAAAGTAGTAAAGTAGGGAACGAGCTTTCTCCCAAGGGAATACGAACGAGAAAAAGGCCTATCACGACTGATATTTCTCGCCCGAGTGCTCAAGAATAGCTGAACTTTGGTTAAATAGGCTTATATGGCCCGATCCAAGTGATGCAGGCGACATGGAGGTGACTGGCATCACCTGGAGAGTGTCATTACTAACACTGCTAACAGCGAACGATTAATTCGACGACTTGGATTGACTAAGGTAAACTTGCAAACCCTTATACTGAGTACATTGAACATGCTCATTGGCTCCCGTTAACGTGACTGCGAATGCGTTAGCTTCCAATCCAGACAATTTCTCAGCTCGAGTCAGCCTAGCCTAACGCTCCAGAGGAGCATACGGCTTCTGCTCAACCATTCTGCCCTTATGCATCTTCCGCACCTGAGCCGCCGCCAACTCATTCTCAATCGCCACAATCTCTGCCGCAGTCAGTCTCCATCCGAGCAACGGCTCCTTCTCAGAGATCTCAGAGGTCCTCTTACATTGACAAGACATCTTCTCCGCAGCGCGGTACTCAGCAGAGCATACATCACCGAGAGCTATCTCCCCGTCAACGCCCTCGAACTCCTCACAACACAGGAGTCCAAAGCTCCAGCATAGAGCAAGAGGCCAGAAGGCGACGGTGAATACGCCCAGCTGGATATTGAACATCGTATCGATAGCCTTGGGAGAGATACACGGCTCATACCAGCGGTTGCCGGAATGCTCATCCGAAACCGACTCTGCAGCGACATTTGCGACGCCCTCTGACACCGTTCCCTGTCCCGCCCACTTGATATCGTACGCCTGACTAGCGAGATAGAGCAAACCACAGAGGATATACGTTGCCGACCCAAGGGTAATACCCATTGCCAGATCCATGGGACCTTTCTCTGAGGCCTTGACGTGTCGCGTAAAGTAGATAAGGGCCATTGCGCTGATAAAAATGAGGACGGCGTAAGTTTGGACAATAATAAGGTCCACCTTCGTGGTAAGCCTGGAGAAGGTGGACTTTGATGGTTGACGTTGAGAGTCCATGTCGGATGACAACTGCTTCTCCTCGTCGTAGTCTGTCAACTCGCGGCCGGTCTGCTCGCCGGAGGCTTGGACGATGTCAAGATAATCGTTGTAGAAGGAAGTAAGATTCTTCATGGGGCGGGAAGTAGCCGCCCGAATGGAAGCCATTGATGTAGCCATTGCAATTTGTGAGATGGTGTGACGGATAATATTCTGCAGTAAAGAGGTAAGATAAAGGAAGTTGTTCTCGTCGTTGCTTGTGATACGGACCTGTGTTTGATGGATTGGGATGCTGAAGATAAGGATAAAAGGCTATGTAGACGATGGGGACATGGACGTGGTGCTTAATATCACAAGAAGAAAATATCGGAGACAGACCTTTTTACACATTCTTGAGGACCTCTCTGGCAGCACGCGCTACCACAGCATCGTGAAAAGTCAATACGAGACGGAGATCAGAAGACTCTTAGAAACAGAAACCTTACTGGGACGGAATGCCACCGTCTCATTATTATGTCTAGTATTATACAGTACTGGTACAGGATATCAGGCGATTGTGATCGCAAAGATTTCCCCTCAACTCCATGAAAAGTTCAACGTGGTATCGTGGTGCCACAGGTAAGCAAAAGTATGTGCATGAATCGAAATAACGAGTCCCAAAAGGCCCCAAAGCAGCCCCAAAGAGTCAACCCGAATTGAACTGAAAAGCTTTCTCCTCCCTGCTGTGATGCCATACCCTTCCAGCCAGTGCCTTTAATCCACATCGTCCAGGCTGGTGTCGGAAGCATTGCCCAAGTCACCCTCGCTGACCTTCCACGATGCCATCTCCGCTACTGGCACACGCCCTCGTAGCCACCGCAGAGTAGCGTCTGTACCCCGTTCAAGAACATTCCACCTAGGAACTCTGAAGCGGTTGCCAGCGACCTCTAGACGCTTGAGTCCGCCAGTGCCACCTAGAAGGCCAAGCCTCGGGTTCAAGTGTGCAATGTCGTTATTACCAGCATCGACAACCTCCATGCCCTTGATGGTGTCTGGGTCGAGCTCGATCAAGTGGTTGTTCGCTGCCAACAGAACGACGAGCCGGGGGAAAACAGAGCGCAAATCAGGCGGGAGCGCAGTGATGCGATTCAATGAAACGTCCATCTTCTCCAGCTGCGGCGCGACCAAATGCGTAGTCAATGGCGATAGGCTAGTGATATGGTTGCTGACAAGGTTCAGCTCACGTAGTGCTGGAAGGTCAAGCTCCTCCGTCAAGTAAGATTCGCCAACCAGTTGGTTATGTGCAAGAGACAGGGCGGCAAGCGAATCAGCGAAAAAGGATAGAGAGTTCGGGAAACAGGTGAAAAGGTTGTGATGCAGCTGGATCTCAATGACCTTATTGTCGGCTGCAACCTTAGAGCACACCACAGGGTGCAAAGAAGCTGACTTGGTATTGGATCGGTCCAGGACACCTTGCTTGACGGGCCACGTCTCATTGGCTAGCGTTTGCGAACGCGCTCGTGCCGGTGATGTCGGCGAAGAGGTGGGAGGGGTAGCGAAGTCATCTTCGTCCGAGTGGTTATCGCGAACTGAAGCTTCCGCTGCGGATGCGGTAGTGGTAACTGTGTGAATATTACGGGGTTCGTCAAGGCGTGTCTCGTCTAGCACATCAGTATCCTCGTCCTTGAATGGCGGGGGCGGTTCAAGCCTGCCGGCCAAAACTTCCTTCAGCTCTTCCGTGGTAGCAGAGACAAACTTCTTATCGCGCAACGGGTTGCCAGCGAGGCGGATCATGGTCAAGTTGTCCATTCTGCTAATTTCGGGCGGTACCACGCGAATGTCATTGGCAGAAAAGTCGACATGCCTAAGCTTCTCGAGAGCGGTGAAACCTTTGGGGAATTCAGGAATGGTGTTCTCGTCGGCGTTCAAGGTCATGAGACTAGACCAGGAGCTGACATCGGGGAGCTCTTGCATTCGGTTCATCGATATGATGAGTTGATGGACAACGGGCAGGCTAATGACTGATCCTGAAGGTACCAAGCGTGTCAACTGGTTGCATGATAGGTCGAGCATCTGAAGGTTCGGAAGTGACTCGGCCCCATCTTCAATGAGCGTGCCTGTGAGCTTGTTCTTCTTCACCAGCAATTCCGTCAGTGGGAGCTTGGACAGACTCGCAAAAGGCAGGGATTCGAAGCTATTCTCGTTCAAGTTAAGAACGCGCAGCCTGGATAGACTTTCGATGCCAGGAGGAAGCGATGATACGTTATTTCCGTGGAGGTCAAAGATTTCGAGGTTCTCTAGGTTGGAGAAAATGGGATCGAGAGGTCCGTAAAGAAGATTATTGGCGAGCTTCAAGTCTCGAAGGGCCTTGACCTGGGTGATGACTTCGAGGCAGTTGTTTGCAAGGCGATTTTGCGACTGCTCCTGTTAGTCAAGTTTGACACTCAGGGTCGCATGGGTTGACTTACCAAGTTTAGCGATGTGAGCAGAGGAAGCTGTCTCAATCCCATCGGCAAAGAGATTAACGAGTTACCGTGCAAGTCCATCGCCTCCAAGCCGCCAAAGATGTTGCCGTTCGAGTCTTCATCCTGTGCCATTCCCTCTGCTGTGATATCAGGGAAGATGGTGTCGTCGATGGTCTCCAGCTCGTTATCCGCAGCTACGAAGCGAGTCAGATCGACAGTCTCAGCCCATGAGCCATCGTAAGTGCCCATAGACTCTGAGTCATACATCTTGAGAACCTCGACTGGAATCTCCTTGAGACCCATGGCTGCGATGTTGAGTCTGCCACTGCTGCGTGCAGTGCCGAGCCGCTGCTGAATAACCTTCTTTTGAGAGTTCTCCGATCTCTTGGTGTTGAACGGGTCTTGCGTGACAGCGATGCCAAAGTCGAAGCCGTCGTCCTGTGGGATAATCGGAGGTTCAGGCTGGGCTGGCGCAGAAGAGCCCGTGACCGGCGCTGCGCTCGGAGCTGATGATGTCTCCGCAGCTTGTCTGTCTGCAGCGCGCTTGGCGGCCCGGGCTTTGGCAATCTGTTCCCGCAGAGCATTGGAGGACTTTGTCGCAGCAGTTTCGCCAGATTCGTCTGTATCTTTCGAAGCAGCAGGGGCCGGAGCACCGATCTTTGACGGTCCGGGCCTTCGTAGAGACCCATAAGACCTGGACGGTGTCAATTTCTTGGGCTGAGGCGAAGCAACGGACGCTGGAGCTGGCTGGGTCATTGTTGGCAGGGAAGGCTTTTTGTAGAGTCCTTGGACCGAGGCGCGGGGCTTCAGAGGGCGAGCAGCAAGGGTCTTTGCTCCAGCCTTGGGCGGTGGTGCCATGATGCCAGTTGGTCTCGTTGGGCTGGGGCTCTGGTTGACTGGTATCGCTGAAGTAGTCGACGGGCCGGAAGGTGAAGATTGGGGGGTAGCTCTCATCGATGGTGCTCGGAGGGAACGGATACTAGATACACGGCGGGCAGGGGTACCCTCAACGGCGCCCAGAGGCCGATACGCGTTCGCAGCCGGTCGAGCGTTGGCGAAAGGGTTCTCTTCAGCACCAGAGCTCGAGCTTGGTCTGCTATGCCGGGATGTAGGCCGCATGGAGCCATCGGAAGTGTAGCTTGAACCAGGCCTCGAGTGGCCACTACCGGCGCGTGAACGGGGTCGCATGGTTCCATCTGGGTCAAAGAACGTCGACGTTTTCTTGCTGAGAGAAGGAGAGGATTGCAGTTGCTGAAGGGTCTCGATTGTTCGTTCGGAAAGGGACGGACGGGGCTTGAAGGGACTTGTCCTCAGCGTGTCAAAGTCTGGTAGATCAGGCTCGGCATCATCGTCGGCAACTTGTGGGCTGCTCGTGTCTTTCATCAAAGTAATCGGATCACCGAGACGACTCGAGCTTGGGGTAGCTACATTGTCCTCTGATGGGCTTCGCGTAACGCTTGTCGAACGTGGAGTGAATGATCGTTGGGGTTCTTCTGGAGGAGTAGGGGGTTTCTGGATTGTCGATTCCTTTGGTTGCAATCGAGGCACGCTTCGGGAAGATCTCAGTGCGGTAGTCGGAGCTCTCAGCTCTGTCTTTCTCGTAGTTGGAGGCTGAATTTCGCGTTTCGGTCTTGTAGCGATGGTGCGAGGTTCAGGTTGCTTGAGAGAAGCGGCTGGGCTCAATTGGTCTCGCGAAGCGGCTGGGCGGAGGCGAGGATTCCTTATACTCGAGTTCAGTCCTTCTCGGGATGGGGATGGTCGAACAGCGGGAGCTGGAGCTGTCGTTCTTGGGAGAGGCAGACGGGACATGCGAGGGATTCCACTAGGCCTCCCAGGTGCCTGTTTCTCATCCATTGTGGCGGATCAGGTATGTGTCCTACAGCTCTAAGAGCATGAAGAAGGTCGAAAAGGTGCTTCCTGAACGCTCGGGAGCGTGGAATAAGAAGAAGTTTGGGGGAATATTCTTGTGGAAATATCGAAGTCTGCGCACTGACGGTCGGCAATGGTCTAGCGTTGCTTTGGCGCGTGGGAAGCTGTTCCGTTTGCTCCTAAACGGGTCGGGAACTAACGAAGGTAATTTCAAGTTGAGATGACGCAACGTCGCGGTTTCTCGTGTGCAAACGGCAGCTCGTCGGTTCGCATTCGAGTACTTAGCTAGTGATGGTCGAGTTCAAGTCAGCTTTCGGATCGCATTTGTAGTTTGCATACAAAAGAGACAGGCAAGAGAAGAAAGCAAACAACGGCAAACCTACCAGAATGTCCTCTCCCGTCGCAACGGACATTGGATGGACCCTCTCTCGACCTGGGGCCTAGTCAGGCGAGTGATGAATCGGAAATCTGCAAGAGAACAGACAATAATGACCAGGGGGTGAATTCTTGGGATCGACAAGGATGGTCGATTTGACCAATTTCCCGGCACGAGGAACGACGTTCCCGGCGCCTGTATCCCCAGCCAATTGTAGCGTATCGCAGCATCTTCGGCTGCTGACATAATGCCCCTCTTCCTCGCCCTTTTGGGCCTCGCTTGGCTCTAGCGCCAACAGTCAGCAACGGTTCCTGCATGTCTCGACTTGGTTTCTCCCAAAACTCCACTGCCGATCGAGGGGCAGAAATTCAAAAAGCAAGCCAGAAGACAGGGGAAAATGAGCCGGAAGAAAGATGATGTGTTCGCTGCTGATGCCCAACGTTGATAAGGCTCACATGAAATATGTGAACCGTGAAGGTGAGAGGATGGGCGAGCTGCTTTCTGCCGATGATAAGGCAGGTAGAATAAAAAGCTGAACATCGGCTTACCTCTCTTCTTTACCACCTTATTTTTTTCTCTTTGGATTTATGTCCTTTTCTGCTGTTTTTGGGCTTTTCAATGGTTTATTTCGATCTGGACCGCCGTCACTTTACGGAAGGACATCTGCTTGATCGAAAGTTAGTCTCTTGGATCTGATGAAACCTGAGATGAGGGAAGAAGCCAGTTTCAAAGCGTCCACGGCAGCCGGCAAGCCCAGACGAACGAACCCGGACAGCCAGGGAAGCCCCTGGTCCTTTCAGTCTGGAGATGAGGCAGTCCACGGCCCAGTGACAGCAACTCTTCCGTCCCGTCCCTCAAAAGCTTCAGGGATGGCAGGGACTCTCCCCCGCGCAATAATATTGGAAAATTTGATAAGGCGGTCCAGATCTTGCGTCGGCCGTTCGATCCATGGTCCAGCATCATCTGCTCTCGTCCCAAGTTGCGATTTGGGACGCCATCTGGCCGATTTCAAGTCGGCCGAGAAGGAATACCGGATGACCTAAGGGATGAGAGGAGAGAGAAAGAGATTGAGATGGCTTACAAGTCCTCCTGCCGCCCTCCTCCTCGGCCTCATATACTGTCCCTTATTCTCAGCCGGGAGCTCCGGGCCCGAGCTAGTGGTCGTAGCCCGGCTGACCGGGGCAAAGCCACATCATCATCGGCTGCTTTGCTACGATCCAGGCGTTCCTCGAATCGTAGACCTGGTTACGAAGGTCTCTTCGCATGGAACACCGGTTGCAGGTACGAGAATCCTCGCGGGCCCCGATGTGCTCGAAGAAGAACTGTCCCAGGAGCCACTTCCCGCAAGTACCGCACCACTGCATGTAGTCGACCTTCCCAGGACGTTCCCCAAGAGATCTCTCGTTGCTCAGGAACAGAGAGTTTGTCGGAAACCAGGGAACCCAGCCCGGTACGCCCCAACTAGGGCCAATGAGGATCTTCTCCGTGGCCCAGAAGCCGGGGGGAAGAACGGCCGGGCGGTTGATGATGTCGATGAAGACTCTCACCAGGCCGGAGACGACCGCAGGTTCGTAGGGGAGCTCTGCGGGGGGTTCGTAGCGCAGAAGCCGTCCGTTGATGCTATCCCAGTCACACATGTCGACACCCAACCGCCTCATTCGGTCAAACTGCCATTGTTCCGTTATAGGGTGTAGTTGATTGCCAGCAAGGACGTGCACATTTGGGACCTGTTTTCGAGGGAATTTTAGCCTGAAGTAATCTCTTGAAGGGTGTCTCACTTACACGCGGATAATCCATCGTGATGATGATGCTGCTGCTGCTGCTGCTGCTACCGATGCTACTGATGATGATAATGATGAGGAGCGGCTTTTGGACGGGTGTATCGATGCTGTGAGATGGGTCGAGATGATTCTCAAGGCGACTGGTAAACCGTTGGAGGATTGCGTAGACGAAGAAAGAGATATCAGGAAAGACAAAACGTTCAACACCGGAGCACCTACAATCATGGGAGCGGGCAAGGTCCTGGTATGACATACGTTCTTTACCTGCTGTGGTCATCTGGGTCATCTTTCCACCCGGGACAACTCTTGCTGTGGTTGCCATGTAGCCCGGGCATCTATCATGCCGCTGGTCACTTAATGCTGTTCAGATCTCATACCTTTCTGAGAGAACAGGAACTGCCAGGTAATGCTGTTTGAAAGGACGAATATCCTTCGCCCTCTATTTAGGGCATATGGCCATGTTAAAATATCTGATCCCAAAGGACCATGATAAATGGCCTGTTTGGTTTGAGAACAAGTGACCAAGAAGATGAAGAAAATCCCAAAGCGAGACGAGATGATTCAAAAGGGGAACTTCTCCAACTTCAAGCCTCCTTGAACCTTCGAGATCAAGCTAACTTCAACACAATCAATGGGCGGAAGGCTGTTGTCAACGGACAATTCCAACAGTGAAGAGATGATCAAAGGATTGACCTAAATTATTAGAGAATCAAACATTCGAGGAAGCACAAGATGCCAATATGGAAAGTCTTGTAAGGTTGTTCGAGCATCTTCTGAAGCTTGAAGGAAACGGGGGCACAAACTAGTTACATCTCCGAAGCGTCTGACGGTATTGCAGCACGGGGCATTCAATAAGACAGAGCACTCGTTTCGGTTAAACAGCCAGCCAGGAATGGCGAAGAATTACGCAAACGAAAGGAACGAATAATCTTGCTGACGTCCGGAACGAAGACTATTGACCATAGACTCCAGATGGGCCATCACCATGAGGAGCGTCACTCATGAGACTTCGACACGCGACACACGGAAAGCCGCACCACCGAGGCGATGACTACCCTGAATATTGATAGTGCTTTCAGCGCCGTGATCATTTCCAATTAACAGACGCCATTATCAGCATCACTAGCGGTAGGAACGCATTGCAGAAAGAAGACGAGTTTGCTCATTGAATTCCATAGGGGTATCATAGACGATCAGGCAAAGCTCTGTCTAGTTACGTTTGCGTCAGACTGCTTCCTCCTTCCGTAAAGAGCAAAACTCCATCATAACCTCGCAATGTTCCAAACCGAGAGAAAAAATAGCGTGTGAAAAAGCGGCTTATAGGCACGCATTAGACATTATCACGCCGTAAGAGACAAGTGTCCACAAAGTATCGACCAGAAAATTCCCCTCTTCCATTACAGCGACCCCGCATTGGACGATAGCTTTGGGCGCAGAAGCCTCTTGCAAATCGAGCGGTGCCAGCTAACAATCATTTCGGCCGCAGTCGCACCTCCCATTGCTGGTGTGAAGTATGATTCTAGGGCGAGCCCGATTCAAGATTGTCCTAGGCCCGGTCCCGGTGATAACTTGCGGGTGATCGCTGTTGTGGGATAGATAGGTAGGCCGCATTGCCGATGCGAAAGTCCATGTCGAGTTGAAGACCGGGCCGAACTTCGTAGTAGGAACTGAAGTAATTGATAAAAACGCCGCAATGAGGGGTATTGCAAGGAGCAGTTGATCTTCGTAAAGCGTTCGGGAAGAGACTGTGGTATGATCGTGGCTTCGTCAATAGCTTTGGCTTCGACAAGAATCAACCAAAGAACAAGGAAATCTGCATCTTTGAGGCCTAAGAAACAGAGAGTCAGTGACGATGAACATCGGTAAGGCACCTTCGGAAGCAGCTCCAGGACTTTTCGCTTACCTCGGCTCACAGAAGCGGAATCGCGGTGTTTGGCGTCTTTCCAGCTTCATAATTATGATTGCGTGACCGCTCAGCTCGAGCCGAAAGAAGGAAGGCTGCCAGACTGAAGTTGCGGGACGCCGTTCCTCACAACGACGGAGCCGGTTCCGGAGTGCGTTCGCTCGCCGGGAGACGTGATGTTGAGGGGGCTGGTGTACGGAATCTGCGCCGCAGCCATCAGGCGCTGGGTATGTTCGTACATGGAGAGGGTGTAAGCGTCCATGCTGCCCGAGAACTGCCGGGTCGTCGAGGTAGAAGTAGTCGAAGTCGACGAGTTCGTGGTAGTCGAAGCGGGACGGGGGATTTGCGAAGGCATCTTGGGAAGTTTATTCTGCAAGTTTAAACCGTTTAAGGCAGCGTACGACTCGAGCAGCTGGCAATGAGAATGTGCCCTGGATAAGGTATTTATAAATGCAGATCTCCTTTTCCCGCAAAACCCCGTGGCTGCGGACTGCCCGTGTGTGCCACTTGACTTGACCCAGCCCGCCCCGGCTCGCCTTTTCAATGATCACTCCACTGCCAGATTGAAACCTTGTCCAACTTTCCAGTCTCCAGGGACCTCAGAAAAACCTGATCCGGCGCTGGAAAGGATGGGGTGGGGAGAAGCGCCCAATAACTGCATGCATGTTCCCTGTCCAATGTCACGCGGGGACCCTCAGGCGAAGGGGGAAAAACCAAGCCGTCTGCGCCATTCCCCCCTCCTTCAGGTCTCTGGTCAGTCGTTTGCGTTCCCGCCCTCTTGTCTCTCTTCTTCGGGCCTGTCAAGTGTCCGGCAATTACTGTCAGGGTCCTTTGCCATGCTCCCCCCCCTTGGGCCCTTGGGTCCTTAAACCGTTGGAATGATCGCCGTAATACCTTAATTGTGGCTGTATTCGTCCCATGTGTCCAATCACTGACCCCTATTTTCTTTTCTGGTGCCTTGGACCCCTCTTTCCCCGGGCATATGAAGGACGGCGAAGCCACACTGGCCAATGCTAATTGTCATACTAAAGACAGCCGGTTCAGAACAGGAGCCCGGACAGCGCGAATATGCTCAGTTCTTGCGGAGACACGACAACCACGTCAGTCAATGCCTGGCTACTCTCAAAGATCAAGCGGGGGTTATTGGCATTTTGCTGCTTTTGATAAGCAAGGGGTAATGTGACGGCCACGATGTCATCGTCATGCTCACGTCACCACTTTTCTATTTAACACAGCAACACATTGTATCCAGACTGTCGGGCAAACCCGTACCTCGGGATCTGGATCTGGGTAAACAATCATCACAACATTGGCTCTCAAGCATCTCAAGAAGAACCTGAAGCAGCCACAGAACCATCATCAGCTGTGAGTAGTTGATGTCTTACAATCTGCTGTTTGTGGTCGGGAACGTTGGACAACGGACCATTTCCTCCTGGAGGCCGCCGCTGAAGAGGAAGAGCAGCTCCGACGCTTCTTCGGCAGGCCCCCGGCTAGATCGGATCTCCTCACAATCAGCTGCAGGTTTATTGGACCCCTGGACGGCTCGCTCACGGGCCAACGGAGCCAGCCCCGTCCCGCCTCATTCACCTCCAGAGTCAAGAAGGACTGCCTATGCGTACTCCAATCCTGGTGACCGCGTAATACGCAAGAACACTCACAAAGCACCTGACATTGGACGCGTCTAGACCGGAGGAGAACATCCTCTATGAAAGAGCCTCTCAAAACCGGCGACGCCTATGCCAAGTCCCAACTACCTATGACTAGTCGCGGTGCCGGAGTTAATGCTGACAAGAGTCCCACAAAGGAAATAAGCGGGCTAAGCCACTCAGGCAAGCCACTTTGGCCGGAGTTGGAGGAAGAGCAGACCAACGCAGGTTGAAAGATAGAGCCCAATCACAGAAACCTGTTCGTGCGACCATCTCAGCAAGAGCAGTACTTCCATTTCACCATTGGCTTCATCATGATAGCTTACGACACCGAAAGGCACCCACTGGAGGTGACTGTCGCGTCCTTACGTAGCCCATTGTGAACCGTGCGTGTGACTGGGATTGAGCTGGCCCTGTGGCTGAGAATGTGGATAATTTTGATGGGAACGCTGTCTACGTCATAGCCATGTTGCAAGCTGGAAATTGGTGAATATCCGTTTTGAGAACAAGAAAGATTCAGCAAAGACCAGGTTGTCGCCTACTTCAGATAGCACGTAACATCATACTTGACTTCGAATGTGTCTTTATCTTGTTTTAGATGTCCATCGGTTCTACTACCCTACAAGAATAATGGCAACGGTAAATGTTGACTTCGTGAATTATCTGCTACAGCTTGGTTGGATCTGTTAGAGAATCAATATCTCTGCTGAAATAGTCGAGGCGAGAACCAGTATCACAGTACCTAACGGCGTACGCCAGTTCATGTCAGCGTAGATCACTCGAAGCCATGGACTCACTCGTATCATTGCAACCCGTTCATTCGTTCGCCGAGAAGTAATATTGGTTGACGTTCCTACTTGATGTTCTTAGGCATCAAGAATTCGAACAATGATTGAGTGCCCAATTAGGGGTTGCGGCAGATCACAGCACATCATGGCAGGAAGTCCCCTGAACACAGTGTTACAAAACTCGGTAAGCCCTGTCTATTCTCCTCGAAAGATCAAGAGTTGTCTAAATTCAGATAACGTGATTCGTCGATCGAAGCAATGTTGGGATCCTGGATACCCGAGCAAGGAATCGACATCAGAAACCTGTTCTTCGTCAACAACTGGCCTGATTTCTTTTCCTTCGCCGTTCCCGACGACACGGCACTTTTCCTGTTGCTCTGCACTACTCGTGTACTCGCCCAGACGTTTCCCCATTCCCAGTTGTCGTTGCTGAGAGTTCGCGCCCGCTCAGCCGTCTGAGCACCACCCCAGGGGACTATGAAGCAGACCACATACAGGGGCCCTGAGATTCCCGAGCCGAGATGGAATTCTGCCAGCTTGATTGTTCTATGATACGAATGCTTTCAAGCAACTCATAATAGGACGGGCCAAGGAAGCCTTGGATCACTACTTCCCCTCAATCAATCCTTCTTCTCGATGCGGGCGGCAGTGGTACGGTGGAATTTGGGAACTATTGTCTCGAGATCGCCATTATGAGATCATTGCTTGCTTTATTTCGCGCTTTGCAGCAATCTCCACACAATTCACGGTGTGTCATACTGTCCACAGAACATGATACATTCAGTGGCTGCAGTGAATCACCGCGGACGCTGAATGGGATGACTGAGTTGTAGTCTCCAAGACTGTGGACAGTCACACACTCGATAGAGAACAAATAAATTTACCAGCCTGAGAAGATGATCCCCATAGTAGGTGATGTCTGTAGACAGTGTGTTGCAGCCAGCTGTGTAAAACAGATGGACTCCAACATCTTCGTGTATTTTGGACCAGGCCTCAGCGGTCCACTTTCGTGGGGCTCACCCAACGCCTTGACTTGCTGATCATCTCCGTTTACTTGTTATGTACATAATCAGTCATCCAGTCAAGCCGAGGATACGACGCTTTGAGCCATAGTATCTCCCGGTGTTGATTCGTCATCTCGCTCACCAAAGTGAGGCTTGCTTCGGAGCACAAGTCAGTGCTTCGGGCCCATAGGTTGTCATGCCTCATGACATTTGAGGGTTGTGACGTGCGTAAAGATGCTCGACATTATCATTACATGTATCCAATAGTAGATGGATGCTTTTGTGATGCTTTGTCCACCCAGGAAACCAGAATTCGCACCTTACACTACACACCCTCTGGGAATTGCTTGTCAAACATGACTCCGACGAACACCATGAGAACCGCAGCATATGCAAGAGTGGATGCGAAGACTTGGTCCAGCTGATCAACACAGCCAACAATGAGGAACCCAAAAGCAAATGTGAACGCCGTAGCAACTCCGAGGTTGAGATACAAGTCTCGCTGCAGTACTAGCAGCCACATAGGACCGACAAGGAAAGCCCCTCCAACCACTGCGCCCATGATCTTCCACCAGAAATTGCGACGGAGCACTGCCTTGGCCGATGCGTTCCTCGTTCCGCCAAGAGGCTCTGGGTTCTCTTCATTGCCCCAAGGACCAGTGGGCAGAGCATGAAGCTTCATGGACTCGTACGTCATGCGCGGCGGATCGGCGAAGTTTCTAGCACCTACTCCGTTCTTCAGCATCACCTGGTCGAGAACGTAGCTGTCTTGGTATCGTTCACTCGACGCGATGAAGAAATCGAATGCCTGTTGGGAGACTTTCGTCATGTACTCATAGTCTTGTACAGCTTGGGCTTTTGGTTGTTAGCTGGAAGCCTCATGTGCTGCATGTATCCCTGACCTGATAGAAACTGGATGCGGGGAGGACGGAGCGCTCTTCTGAAATCACTTACTGTATTCCCTTAGCAGGCCTGCTAAGAGTCTTCCATCCTTTTCAATCGCTTCGGCTTCCGTTTTACCACCTCGGACTTGCATCTTAACTGCCTTGTCCACAAGGCCAACTTGCAGAGCTCGGAGGTGCATGCGCTGCATCTCTGCAATATTGACACGATACCCCCAGTCACCCATTTGCAACTTATTAAGCAAACGGTAAATTGTATGCAGGATGGGCGGTTTCCTAGACACCAGCCTTATGAAGTTCTTGGCGTGGAGCTTGGTAGCAATTTTCCACGCAAATTCGCTATTTGACTCGGTCTTGTCTATGTCGTCTCTGGTCGACTGGGAAGCATCCATTTCGAATGGGCTATCGGGCATCTTCTCAGAAAGCCGATGTGTTGCATGCGCTGCTTTTAGAATGGTATTGATCGCACTCTGGACCTTTTTGGCTTCTTCATCCTCCATGACTGGGGCGTCGCTCTTGACTGATGATCGCTGCATCATCACTCAACTCTGGAGGAGCGTTGCCAGACCGCAGTGTTGTTTGGGCAAGCAATACTCCTGGCAAATGAAGGTCAAGAGAGTGTATAATCCCTCCAAGTTTGATAGTTGTCCCGCAGATAGAGTTAAGCTTACGGAATTTTGGCGTGGATGAACAAGTTGAACCGGATGCTCCAGACGACTGCGCTAGCCCACCCGACGTTTAGAAAGAGTGCTTTGTTTGGGTACTTTATCATTGCCACAAGTTCTGTCCTGTTGAAAGAATGTCTAATGGCTCGAAGATTTTTCGTGTTTCAAGAACACGTCGTTCGGAATGCACGCGTGTTTTGGCTCTTCGTAGGTAGAGGTGTCCATAGGATCTTCGTGATGGCAATGGGGTTGGTGCAGCGCCCCAAAACGCCACGGCGTAGACCAACTGCCGTAGTGCTACAACCCGTCTCTTGCTATCCAAAAAAATGCGTGTCTCAGGTGATTCGAGATCGGGGTAAATAGACTCCATACACTGCAAAGTCGGTAAACGCCACCTCAAGCTGGCAATCGATCCACTGGGAGACTTTTAACCGCAGATTTTGCATTCCGCTGGTTGATATGCAGTGGTTTCGGTGCAATGAAGTATTATGCCGTGTCTCAATTATAGATGCAAAACGTCCTCCGGGCGACAGCCAATTCTAACACAGACAGACTTTTGTGTTGATGAGTATTAGTTAGAACTCGGTGGAAAGCGACTTGGTAGAATGAAGGGAGTATCCCGTGCCTCTGATAGGCACGTGGCTGCAAAGGCTAACAGAGACCAGCAACGACGGTTCCAATCTTCCAACGCAAGGATCGCCGACTATCAAGGTAAGCTCAATATTAGTGTTATGTTTTGTTTTGCCACGTTCCTAAACGCTCAGCCGTAGCTGATGTGTGTGTCGCTTCACATGCAGTCTCTTGCTGGGATGGCTACATGTGAAGTACTTCACATGGACAAATACTCGTACTTCAGGGATCCGGTGCAGTCTCCCACGGGCTTCTCTAGTTTTATCAGGACACCATATCTACCTTTTCGAAGAACCAGACGCCAATGACCAATGGTTCCCAAGAGGCGTTATGCTGCATGCATACTTTATCAATCTTTAAGCTCGACCGGAAATTATCCCAGAACGCAGTCGACTTGACCACAGTAAGTTGATATTGACAACTCCCAGTGACAGGATATATAATGAATAACAAGAGCTTTCAGAAGCTATCTTCCCACAGACTAAAGGACAATGGGGCTCGAATCAAGACGGTCGCCGGTAAACTTGGTATTCGAAAGCCATGGTTCTCCTGGCAAAGGCGGGAAATTCCTCCTTGCCTACGACTCAGAAAGGCACTGCGAATCTCAAGTCAGGTTTCTGGCCAGTCACAAGGGCGTCACAGCAAAGACTGCGGAAACATTGATGGATGATCGGACGGTCTGGCAGATTACCGTTGACGGCCTCAATGTACAAGCAATTGAATCAGCAAACTCTGATGACGGATCATCGGTATATCGTCTTACTGTTCCCAGCTCGAATGCAGCGCTCCGGGCAATTCAGTGCTTGGGACTTCCAGACACTCATATGGAATGTAGCGAAGACTCGGTCCGATGGTTGATAATCGTTAAGTCCACCTTTACGCAAGCTGAATTGGACAAACTGGCGTTCACGGATGTCGAGCGGGCCCAGATGTCAATGGCCATAGGAGCTATACCCAGGATATCGAAGCCTGCGCCCAAACCAACCCCGCGTATAAATGAGGAGGATGACGTAGCTCTACCTCAAGCACCCGTCTCTGGGCCAGCTGTGCCTGTAGGAGAATCTGGCAAGCCAAAGAAAACTGGGAGAGCCAGAGCTTTTATGAAACGTTTTGGCTTGTAATCCGAGTAGAAAATGATAATCTAGGCACCCTTTTCTCTCATCTAATAGCACTATGCCCCTTCTCATACTGCTATATCAATGTTCTAATAACCATGTTGCCAAAACCTTCCAACCCACCCGAGCTTGTAGAGGCTTAGCTGTACCTGTGCCACCCAAAGCATGCTTCAGGCCATGGACGGATCAAATGGAGGCACCTATTACCTATAGACTTTCGGCTCTTCGGGGTATCACGGTTGGGGTAGGGAATGGCGGAGGAAGCCTTGAAAGACACCTCGCTCCTTGTTGTCACGAATAGCGAATTCCTCGTTACTATTGTTTCTGCTGAGACGGACCATGGAATGGGCGAATGATCGACTAAGCTTAAATCATGACCTCGCAGCATCATATTGGAGTCGGAAGGCTACTCATCGTGTCGATGACATGTCACCATCATCGCGAATCGCGATTGGGCACATGGAAGGTACTCGTCGGCAGACTAGAGGGCTTATCTCGGGTCGAGATACAAAGCAGCACACAACCTGCGACCAAAACGAAAGTAACGTAAGGATCATAATGAGAGCGGAATCGTTTGGAATACAAAGCCGAAATGGACCTCCCGTCTATAGCCAGCCTTGGGATATTGGGTTCAAAACATGCCGTAGTCATGTAGGAGCTTTGAAGGAACAATATTGAGTCATTACCAACAATCGCAACATCGGTTACGTTGAGTTCCCCATGGGGGCTACCTCTGCATCGACTGCGCCCGAGTAGTGCCGAATTATCCGATTCTACTTAGGCACTGGAGCGGGTCGTCAGACTCCTCACTCTAGCTTGACTTGGACATAAGTATGTTGAAGGATCATCGCTTATTGGTAGCTGCATACGGATATTCGCTTTCTAGGCTTCTTTTTAAGGAAGCGCACAAATCATGATCATCAATCCTGTCTCCCTAACTTATACAAGTAGTTGTCAGACTGCGCCGTATGCGGGGATGTTGACAAGGGCGACTAAGTAGGTACGTGTGGCATTGAGATCCTTCGTCGGTTGTCGCTCGAAGTCTATCATGGCTCGTATGTAGGTGATCTTGGTACTTTTAGAAGTCTAAGAAGGATTCAATCGCATAGCCGCGAGGATGTTTGATCCTCGAGAGGCAAAGAAACGGAATACTATTCGCGGAAATTCAAGAGAGAACGAGTTGAACATGATGGTTGGCGCGCCTGGATTGCATTGACGTCGAAGGAAGGAAATGTCTGGTGGCTGCCAAATGAGGAGTACGAAGCGACTGATATGGTCAAGCAGAGCACAGTTGAGACTGTTACAGAAAAGTATAAAAGCTTCTCTAATTCCACGCTTCAACTGCTTCTATTTCTCGTATCTAACAAGCAAGTCGAGCATCTAATCCTCACAGTCATCTCGTCCAACCAGACTCCAACCAGTGAGTATAAAGCCTCAACTTTCAAGTTCCTACTATCTCCAAAGTACTACAAGACTCACGATTCCAACACAGACTTTGATCATTCGATCTATTCAACCAGTCTCAACCACAATGAGGTTCACGGCATTCGTCCTTACGGCTCTGGCAGCTGCTTTCGTATCGGCCAGCCCGATCGCCGAAACCGAAGCTCCGGCATTGACCTTCAGAGGTGAACAGTTGGAAGCTCGCGCCTACTGGTGCACCGCTTGCAAGAATGGAAAGCAAACCTGCTGCACCGCCACCCAGTGCAGCTCTGGATATCCGTGCTAAGTGATGAGCTTGGAGCAAGCTTAGCCAAACCAGTATCGGATGTCAAAAAAGCAAAAACTCTGTGGGCCGTTATTTGGCATTGCGAGTGGGCATAACTATGGCGGTCTACAAATGGCAGTCTATATCGAGCAAGCAATAGCTGAAATGACTTGGTACTGAGATGAAATAGCACTCATGGGCCTCAATGCTGAGCAATTATCATATACCTACTCTACAGCCTACCAGTCTTTCATCGGGCTGACTTCATACTGCAACATTGTGGCCGATAGTCGACAAGTTGTACTTTCTACCCTTTGTTTTGGTTATGTCCAATCTTTCGGCCCTGGCCAACTCACATCTTCGGCGCTCCTGCATATATGCCTCGTTGTAGCTTTCCTGTTCAATTACTTGTAGCACAATGTGACTCTTAGTGAAGCTCTGAAACTAGATCTAGTCTACCACTCTCTTGAAAATTGGGCGAAGACCCAGTAATGGATGAGGACCTAACGAGGTTATCAACTCATCCGAGTTCCGCTGACAGGTTGCTGACGAGTTGCGGACAACGTTTGCAGTGGATTTAATACAATTCCCAATCCCCGTTTCCTCCGATTATCGAGCGGATCTCCAGGGGATTAAGAGTTGTTTGGCAGCATCCGATTGCTGATCGACAGGCCCAGGTGGAGGGCAAAGCAGGGGTTTGACTCGCAAACCCATAACAGAGACACTTAATCCCTCCATTTCACCAATGACGCCCGTCTCTCGACTGGAGAACTGCCGATGTCAACGTTGAAGAGTGTGGGGTGCTGTCCACCAATTTCCGATGAAAGGCGAACCGTGCAACGTCTTGTTTCCTGTTCGGGCAGCACAGAGTCACGATGTTGGTGGAGCATCGGTCCATTGATGGATGCCATTCAGGAGTCGGAACTGCTAGGATGTCGAAAAATTGCGAAGAAGCCCCCCGAGTTCCGGAGGACTTCCGTGATATAATTCTAGAGTCTCTCCTGATGTTGAAGGGATGGTTGCCAAGCCACTTCCCTCAACTTCAGTCAGTCGCTTCAGTTACAGAGAGTCGCCTTCGTCATGATGTGCAACGCAAAGTTCGTGGCCACCTTTGCCAGCCTCCTCGCCTCAGCGAGCGCAGGTCCCAGCGTGCAACTCGAGAGCGGCCTCACGGTTCAGGGCCGGATCGCCCCCGATGCCTCCAACGTCGCCGAATTCCTTGGCATCCCCTATGCCGCACCGCCTCTTGACGATTTGCGCTGGGAACCCCCTCAGCCCTACGTCGCTCCCCAGTCAAACTCTCCTTTCGCCAATGGAACCGTTCTCAACGCCACGACACTGCCGCCTTCGTGTTGGCAGTACATCTCGATCCACCCGGCCATCCAGCGCGTGGATGTGCCCGAGTTCATGATTGGCGATGCTGGTATGGACGAGGACTGCCTCACGGCTAGCGTTTGGGCCCCTGCCGGCGCCGTTCCCGCCACCGGCGAGCAGCAAGCTTTCGGAGAAGGACTCCCAGTCATCATCTGGTTCTATGGTGGTGGCTTCGAGACAGGCGGCACCGATGTACCCTACCAGATGCCCCAGAACTGGATTCAGCGTTCTCAGTCGCACATCTTTGTCACCTTCAACTACCGCATGAAGCTTTTTGGTTTCCCTAACTCGGCCGCCCTCAGGGAGCAAAACCTCGGACTCATGGATCAGCGCTTCGCCGTTGAGTGGATCCGGGATAACATCGCACAGTTTGGCGGTGACCCGGAGCGCATGACTATCTGGGGCCACTCGGCCGGTTCCATCGCCGTCGACTACTACAGCTTCGCGTACGCCGAGGACCCCATTGTCCGAGGCCTCATCATGGACTCTGGCACGGCGCACTTGGACCAGCTGATGAACCACGACGAGACCCACTCCAACTTCACGTTCGTCGCGCAGCAGCTTGGTTGCGGCAACTCGACGACCGCCGAGGCTGAGTTGGCATGCATGCGCAAGATTCCTGCAGAGAAGCTTGAGAACTTTGTAGCTACTTACAAGGATTCCGAGGTCACGCCTACCATTGGTTTCTCTCCTCAAGTTGACAACAAGATTGTCTTTGCCAACTACACCGAGAAGGCTGCGCTTGGCGAGCTTTCCGACCTTGTAAGTTCATGTTAGGATGAGGTTAAAGCGTGAGTGATTTGCTGACAACTCGCAGCCCGCGATCATTGGTTTCAATGCCGCAGAAGGCCTGTTCCTCGCTCCTTACGATGCCGAGAACGGCCCCGACCCGGCCGTCGCTGACGCGTTGTCCTACCAGTTCTTCTGGTGCCCTGCTACCAAAACTACCAAGTGAGCATTCCAATCCATGTGACTATGTGCCCACCGCAAAGACTCCTATTCTAATTGACGAAATAAGTGAGCGTCTGGCTGCCGAAAGAACCACCTACCGCTACTACTACTCTGCCGTGTTCAACAACACCTCGCCACGCTCATGGATGGGTGCTTACCACGGCAGCGAGCTACCCATGATTTTTGGCACGCATGCCGACTTCCGTGGCAACTCAACCACCTTTGAGTACGCGCTCAGCCACGTCATGATGGATGCGTACGCCGCTTTTGTCAAGGACTCGACTGCAGGTCTGGATGCTATCGGATGGCCTGTTTACACGGCTGAGGAACGTCTGGTTCGTAGCTACGGCCAGAACAACAATGTCACCGTTGGCAAGCGCACTCTGTCTGACATTGAGACCGAGTGTGCGACCTTGGGGCTTTTGTAGATGAATTGGCTTCTCTGATAGCTACCTTAGTCTGTCTTACTTCTTGTCAATAAATTGAGAATCATGATTCATGAGATTCGTATACCTGACATGCATTATTGGGTGAATATGTGCACAGTCCGTGAGGCCGAATTTGCTCTTCTGCCCCAATTCTCTTCCAAGCGACCAATGAGTCTTATGTACATGTAGGTTGTTTGTACATGTATTTTTCGTCAAGAATCCTGTCGATATCTGCCCTCGACCGCTGGTACCGAAACTCGTTTCAAGTTTTGCTACTCAACTAGGAAACAGAGTCTAGTTGGCCAGAATTGCAGCCCGGACCGAAATTTTAAGTATAGAGTTGCAGAGATGAAATTTCCCCTGTGGTCTGGTAGTTTCCAGCTTGCCAGGAATGCGAAACACCAATGAAGTCTAGAGCTCGAGGCTCGTCCAAAGGCTGGAAAACATTTTGACTCTTTGTCGCTTCTTGAGGCATCTGGGCAAGATACATTCACCCAGACCTTGTTCCCACATTTGCCCTTTCATTCTAGATTTTCTGTCAAATCTTTCTACATTCTTGTCCAAGACCTCTTACAAGGAAGTGCAGAAGTTTAGCGTACCTAAAGTAATTAAGTAGGTATCTCAATGATGATAACGCCCAGCTTGCCAACGCTGGGTTTCGGAAAGAAGTCGAAAAGTCAACAACGAATGGAAATCAAAAAGCCTAAGCAACCTGCACCACGGTATTCATCACATCCCACACACATATCGTTCCCTCTTCAATCTGTGAATAGATCTCATTATGTTTGGTAGTATATACCATATACAGATGTGAACCCAAACATCCTGATCTCCTTGGCCATTCGTCTAAAGAAATTGGTATGGCATTGAATCATTCTCGCCTTTCGTCCTGTTACAATGCTTTCGTCTCAACTAGCCGTCCCAACTCCAAGAATGATCGCAACGTTGGATAGCTCCCGCCGTCTTAACAGTTCACTTATGAGATTGGATAAGGCAGCTCCAAGTATTCGACTTCTCTTGCATGACCTTCATTGCCCTCGTTTTCTCCGGGTACTGCGGCTTGAATAACCCCCGTCATTTGCGTCTACTGGGGCTCTCCTGGCCCCAGCTGTCCCATTCAACTGCGGCTTTGAAGGCATTGTGATTCCTGAGGACGGCTCATCATGCTTAGTCGACACACCATGATCATGTGCCATTACGATTAATCGTCGAGGGCTTTTCTTTTGTTTACCTTACTCTTTCTCGTCGCGTCCCTCGCCTTCCGGAAACCTCTTCGTTTCCTCAGTCGCGATCTTCGTTGCTACTGTCTACTCAATTTGACACCGACTGTTCCATCGCGCAAGTACCATCATCGAGATATATCATCGTAAGTCTCTCACTCTCCATCTACTGAATTACTGGAGACGCATAGCATATTGAGAAGCATTACTTACCGCGGGAATTCATAGCAGTTTCGATCGCTTTTTCATATCCATCAGAGCCCGTCACGTTTGCATTTCGCACGTCGCCAAACAGTTCCCTATTGTCACCCAATTCTTCAGTCACCCAGCTCTTCGGCTATCCAATTCTTCAGTCGTCCAGCTCTTCAGTCATCCAGTTCTTCGGTCAATATATCTCCACTCGTCCTTCAGTCGCACGGCCTTCATTATCCCCTCGCATACCTGAGTACCGTGAGTACACATTCTGCCCTAGACCTCTAATCTTGTGTCTCGACCTTGCGATACTAATCTTCTGCGTACTCAGTCACATCATGGACCACCGAGACATCCACGAGCAGCAGCAGCAGTCTAGCGACACCAATCTGAACCACATGACCAACGCTCCGACCCCGTAAGTATCCATCCCTGAACTCCAACATGTCCTCTCAATTTTTTGCCGTACTGATGAGGCCAAAACCCAGCAACAACTTGAGCGCCCATGATGATCATAGCCATCACGGCCAGCAGACTCATGGTTCTCAGCAGCCTCAGCACGGCATCATCTCGTAAGCATCCATCACTGAACTCCAATACCTCCTCTCAATTTCTGCGGTGCTAATAATGTCGAGAAACAGCAACACGATGAACGCCCATGGCAACCATGGTCAGTACGGCCAGCTTGGCCAGGACCACCATCGTGTGCCCGACCTTAACTCTTTCCCCGTCATGGCCCCGTAAGCCCCCATACCTCCACTCTTACATACGTTACCCTCTGATGTTCTACGATACTGATGAGATGATGGCCCAGTACTCTCTCAGGCAATTCGTTGTACAATAACCTGCCCATGCAGCTCCTCGGAGGTCTCCCCGTGCCCGCCCAGTTCCCTATCCAGTAAGCAATCCCCCATTTACCTCGAAAGTCTTCTCTCAAACTCTGCGATGCTAACCAAAAGCAGGCCCGTCAATGATCCCAGCGCCCAGCTGCAGCAGAACGTTCCAACTCAGGCCCACGGCCAGGCCCTTGGCCAGAGTCTTCAGCAGTATGTGCCCAATGCTGTCGTGGTGGCAGGCTTTTCCAACAACCTCCTGAACGCCATCGTGGCCAGTCAAGCCCCTACTGTCCCCCAGCCAAGCATCAGCGGACTCTCGGCCCCTCGTGCGTGCTCGAAATGCCGCAAGAACGGCAATGTGGCATGGAATACTCGTTGGCGGAACCCCGACGCAGAGGTGCTCGTCAGAAAGACGTTCGCCACTTGCAACCATTGCAAGTGGTCACCTAACCTGGCGAACGAGACAGCTCTGGAATGGGTCCGCAACAATGCGCCTTGGCTCGAGGATGACGTGAACGCATTCTGCTCCTGCTATTGGGGTGTTCCGGGTAACCACCCGCACCCCATGTGCATCGTCCGCACTCGCGTGAGTGCCGCCGCCGCCGCCGCTGCGCCCGCGCCTATTCCTGCCGTGCTTGCTCCCGCTGCGCCCGCTGCGCCTGCTTCCGCCGCGCCTGCTGGTCCCGTGGCCCCTGTTGCCCCCATGGGCCCTGCCACCGATGCTGATGCCGACGATGGTGATCTGCAGTTGTTCGTGGGACAGGACGAGTACAACTAAGGTAGTTTAGAAGTTGGGCGCCGCCCAGGACGAGAGAGAACTGCCGCGCTACTTGGCCGCGCTTTAGGCTGTAGATTAGAGAGCAAATCAAATATCGAAGCTCCAGAACGACGTTTCGATTAGTTTCTTTGGGGTTCAGTGACTCACATACTACAATGAATTTCTTTCATGATTTGGGGAGATCCTATTCCTGATTCACGTATTCGTAAGAGAATCCGTTGCGGCTAGTGGGAATCGAGGCTCGGCTGCTGGCAGTAGAGCATACTCCCGGCCCTATGGCTTATTACCTCGATGGGCCCTGCGGCTGCTGGCAGTAGAGCATACTCCCGGCCCTATGGCTTATTACCTCGATGGGCCCTGCGGCTGCTGATGCCGACAATGGTGACCCGGAGTTGTTCGTGGGAGAGAACGAGTATAACTAGGTTAGACGTTGGGCGCCGCCCAGGACCCGAGACAAAGTTTGGAGGCGGTGGGAACAACAGTGCGACATGGCTGCGCTTTGGGCCACGAGGCAAGTATAAAAAAAGTAGAGCGAATAGGGAGTATAATAGCAGATACCAATGTTCCAGGACAACGCTTTGTCTGGTTCCTCAGGCTGTGGTTGGTTGTGGCTATTTTGTTATACGTCGACAAGTTCTGTAAAGGAAGACGGCGGCGTAACATGGCTAGAAGAAGTCTCCATGTCCCTGGATATAACATCATCGGCAGGTATGGTTCAGTGGTTCACACGGCACAAAGTTTCTCTTTGACGTTTCGGGGGTATCCTATTCCTGATGTACGTATTCTTCAGAGAATCCGTTGCTGCCAATGGAAGTCAGGGCTCAGAGACATCTTACTTGTAGATTATGCTCCTGATCCCATGGATCTAATTGTAATCCTAGTAATCTACATGTAATATTGGCCGATGACCAGGGCGTCTGTTGACCCTGCCACTGGGGAGACGTGGATGACCACGCTCTTCACTCGATGTGTTTCCCGCGCCGCCGTGCGAGCACTGCGGGTCCTGCTCCCGGCCTCATGACTCTACTTGCCCCCGTGTTTCCTACCTCTGGTTTATATGGCCCCTTTTACTACCATGGCACCCACCTATGTTGCCAAAATAAACGATGAAGACCCTGAGTTACAGTTCTCGTAAACGGTAGAGCTTGATTTGCTGTACAACTGTAGGTTTTCTTCAGATAAGAACACGTTCGGGAATTCATTATCCCTCAACGCCTTGCTGGATTGCTAGTTGATTTAGTAGTTCGCAAATCACGACGTGTTTGTTTCATACTTTGGGAGTATCATATTCCTACCGCAGGTATTTATACGATATATGACAATCCGTTACAGGTCGTGGAACAAATAGCTCGGCCGAGGCAGGCCGAGGAGAGAAACCAGAAATGAGACCAGAAATGGGGAAGACAGGCCAGAAATTGGGGAAGACAGGGAATTGATTCGCGCGGAACTCCACAGCCGCAATTGCAGGTCGTGACTGGCTGAGGCCCTTGGGGGCGACGGCAAGAGAGAGGCTTGCAGCCGAAAGTCAAGGGGCATTCCCTGTCGACCTGGCAGATGCCTGCATGAAGATGGTGTCTATTTTCTGGGGGAATCGGATGGTGGGAGTGTCAGTCCCTCCAAATGGACGTGACCGCGTCTTTTGGTGTAGCCAACGAACCTCGAAATGGGCTTTTACATCGGGGATTAGGCCCACGACCGTAGTCTACTCGGCGCCAGGTGTCAGCATCAACCAAGCTTCTTGCAGCTCTCAGCCATCGTCCATCATGCCTTCTCGAGCCGTGTCCAGTCCAGGTGATGCGCCAGGACAGGGAAGAAGAACCAGAAGCCAGCAGGCTCTCAGCGGACAACGAACAGGCAAGGGGCATGGTGTAGTCAGAGTCAGCTGTTCGACGCAGGCCTAGCGGACGTTGTTGGTCGTTGATTGTTCTCCTGAGGTTGCAATGGCTGTCGTCGGGTGCTACCGGGCCAGGGTACGCACCAAGCTCCGGGATTTTTTGATTACCTTACCTAAGCCCGTCACGGAGATGAGGGATACGTACCTAGACATTCAAACGTTGCTCTGCACCTCGAATTTTTATTCTCTTCGTGATTGATTCTACTCTGCTCTTCTGATTTAACAAGACACAATTATTGAAGTAGGCACTACCGTTAAGATCATCATCTTGAGGCACACAATAGCTGCAAAGCATCTTCTTCAACGAAGCCACAAATGAAAACGAAATGGTCGTATTGCAGATGAAGGGCACAAACTTGGAGAAACCCAACAGTAAAAAGGTGCGGGCTGGGCCTGGATGGGGAAGTGCTTCAGCGCATCCCTCCGCTAAGACGATGGCCATTAAGGCCCAGACGATTGCCCTACAGCGAACTCCAGCAACTCCTCAGCGGCCCCGGGCATCCAGTGCGGCCCATCACGCCACTAAATCCCCAGACTTACCCCACATTTCCTTCCTCATCGGATCCACCCTCTCCACTTTGCCCTCGCTAAGGTTGCGCTAGGCCTCGCCAAAAGCAACCCTAATCCTCTTCTGGGCGCGCTAGGCCCATTGTCTCTTCCGATCCCCCAGGATATCCGCCGCCATCCCCAACCGTCAATTTCGAGCTGGCGAGAAGTTCCACCAATTGTGCTCCTCCAAGCCTCGGACGACATTTCCCTTCTAGCCTCTTGAAGTCAAGTTTGTCTCTTACGCTTCCTCTTTGCTTGATGCCTCGAACTCAGACTGACCCAGAAGCCCCAGATTCGACGGTCCGTCGTCCCTACTGCGCCGCCATCCTGCCTCCCATCCTGACTTTCGTCTACCCACGCAGTAGTCACCATGGTCACCAACAGTCACGAGTACCCACCGTCTCCAGACTTCCCCTTCCTCCAAAGGTTTGGCACCACATTAGCACAATCGACCGTGGTTCATCAGTAATCTGCCTCTCCCCGCCTCCGGTTGGCTTCCCTTGGCTTTTGCCGCCGGGGTCTTGGATGTCTCGACCATTCACAACTTGTCAACTCCCTCCTTTCTCTCCGCAGTTTCTTCCCCATGGCCTCATCTGTCCACTCAACATCTTCCAAAACCGTCAATCCCGCCGCTAGCCACAAGGCCCCGATCGGCTTTCCGCTTGAATGTGGGCTCTGCCTCGCACATGGCCAGCATTTCAGTTGTCCGCCCAGACAGACAGTCCCATGAGGAGAACATAGCTTGAGTGTGAACGGTTTAGCATACCCCGGCCGGCACCACGAAGGATCTCCAACACAGTCTGATTGGGGAATGGGCCATCCAAAGAGGCCAAGCTTGGGGGAAACAAACTGCTTCTCCATGGGGTCGGCTCACTCGAATCCAACCCAACCATCTTATCCTCGTCCCAATACCATGCATTCTGCAGACTGCAACCATGGCATGAGACCAGAGAAGCCGACTGTCTGGTACTACCTTGATCTCGCGTCGACGCAACTTTAAAATACTCCAACTGCCCACCCCCAGCTCACCGTGCCTGGTTCTCCTGTCTCTCCTCGATACGACTCTGCTTCCAGGAGCTTGCTCATCGTCAACACTTTCAAGCAGCCCGAGAGCGTTCGCAGCCATGTCCAACGACATTACTCACAAGACGGCGTCCCAGCCGCAGGACCCTATTCACGTCGAAAAGGGCCCATCTCACATCACTCACCTCAACGATGTCAGCCTCGACGACAAGGGACTCAACAATGACGCCCATGAGGGTACCAACATTGAACACAGCTTCGGTGTCTGGCAAGGTCTCAAGACCTACAAGCGCGCCGCGTTTTGGTCCATCCGTGAGTTGTCCTCTCAAAGCGATACTCATGTTACAATGTCACCGTCTAACACTTCCCTTCTTCAGTCATCTCAACCTCGGTCATTATGGAGGGTTACGACGTCACCTTGATCGGCTCCTTTTACGGATATCCCGCATTCCGCAGAAAGTATGGCGAATACCTCGACGAGGAAAACGGCTACCAGATTTCTTCATCCTGGCAACAAAAGTTCAACGCCATCGGCGCGCTTGCAAACATCGTCGGCGCCCTCATGAACGGATACTTCACCCCAAAGTATGGTCACCGCAAGGTCCTCATCTTCTCTCTCGTCTGGCTCGCCGCCTTCGTCTTCGTCGTCTTCTTCGCCCACAATATCGAGATGCAACTGGCTGGTCAAGTTCTCTGCAACGTTCCTTGGGGTGTATTTGCTACAACCGGTCCCGCCTATGCCGCTGAGGTCACGCCCCTAGCTATCCGTGGATACCTGACTTCCTACGTCAACCTGTGCTGGTGTATCGGTCAGTTCATCTCTGCTGGTATCCTCAAGGGACTCGTCGACGTCGAGGGCCAGTGGAGTTACAAGATTCCCTTTGCCGTGCAGTGGGTCTGGCCGATCCCCCTCATCATTGCCGCTTGGCTCGCCCCCGAGTCTCCCTGGCACCACGTCCGTCTCGGAAACCTCGACGCGGCAAAGAAGTCGCTCGCGCGCCTCTCAGAGCCCGAACATAACGTTGATCTCGATGCCACTGTGGCCATGATGGTCCACACGAACAAGCTCGAAATTGAGGAGCAAGCCGGCGCCTCTCTATTTGACTGCTTCAAGGGAACTAACCTACGACGTACCGAGATCGCTTGCATGGCCTTCATGTCTCAGATTACCAACGGCGGCGCCCTATGCTACTCTGGCTCCTTCTTCTTCCAGCAAACCGGCATCAGTCCTTCTGCTTCGTACGCCATCAGCTTGGGAGGTACTGGCATTGCTTTCGTCGGCACCTGCATCTCTTGGCTTTACATCTACAAGTTTGGTCGTCGAACTATCTGGATTGTCGGATTCTCTCTTCTTGTTGCCTGCCTGTGGATCATCGGATTCTTGTCTGTTGCCCCGAATCAGACTGATGGCATCATCTGGGGACAGTCCATTCTTTGCGTCGTATGGCTTGGCTTCTACTCCATGTCCGTCGGTCCCATCGTGTACACCCTCGTCGCCGAGGTCGGCTCTACCCGTCTTCGCACCCAGACTGTTGTCTTGGCTCGCAGCACCTACTACGTCGGTAACATCATCTGCGGTGGCCTCATCCAGCCCAAGATGCTGGCACCTGGTGACTGGAATCTGAAGGGAAAGACTGTAAGTGGCCATCTCACATTAAGGCAGCATGTGGTTTCATGACTAACTTTGACTTTCAGGCATTCTTCTGGGCTGTTCTTGCCACCCTGACCTGGATCTGGGGATACTTCCGCATTTTCGAGACCAAGGGCCGCACCTTTGGCGAGATGGATGTCATGTTCCAGAAGGGTATCTCGGCTCGCCAGTCTGGCAAGTACCAGCTCACCTCGGAAGAGGTGTTTCTTGCCGGGCAGCACCAGACCCTGAGCAGGAACCAGACGGAGAAGTTGTGATTTACGATCAAGTTTACGAGTTTAAGATACCAGAACATATCCCTTCCGAGGGGCTCAGTCATTTATAGCCACCTAAATCAGACGATGAGACTGGCAGCACACCTACAGGCGACCCTGCTAAGTTCAAACTCTGTGAGACATAATACCCAATATGAAGCATATACCTTGCAGAACATATACCTTGCGGAGATGATCTTGTGTCTACACGTTTACTTGAGTGGCAATTATTAGATGATGCTATTACTGATACCCTACCCCTTGAGCCTCACTCATTTTCAACTCAACCCTCAAACTGATAGAGGCAAGACTTCAAATGCAGGAGTCTCGTAGACATCCCAGTTATCCGAAGCCTCAGGGTTCCCAAACGGAACCAACGCAGCGAATCGCATCTTGTACTTGCCCGGTGCGATCTGCGTACCATTCGCCAGACGGCCCAGCCACCACAACTCAACACCGTACACGCCAACAATATCTCTAGGCACGTCACGCATGGGCAGTGTAATGATATCATTCGGATCATCCACGCTGGGATCGATGAACGTCTTCCCCGAGGCCTTTGACCAGCTCGTCGCTGCGCCCACGAAGCCAGCCTGCCCGACGACGGGAGGGTACTTCCAGTCCCTTTCCACCCAGGATGCATCGAAAATGTCCCATCGCAGCTCGCGAGTGGCGTACTGCACGCGGGCGTAAAGGTTGGGAAAGTCCTGGACCGCCGGGTCGAGGTTGAAGGTGAAATTGGCTTTCTGGGCAATGGGGACGTCGCTACGCGTGGATGTGATGCGCGGGAAGCCCGTCGGATACTGGAACATGATGCCCACGTCCTTGTGCAGGTCCGCTGCCAGGCCCAGGTATGGTACACCGAGCGTCTCGCCGTTACTTCCCTTGACCAGGACCTTGCCGCTGTAGATAGGCAGCTTTGCCGGGTCGAGGCCCTGTGCCCCTGCGTCAGGGTAGTTGAAGCCGAACTGTGCAGCCTTCGTCTCACCCGGCTGGACAGTCAGGGGTCCGGGGAAGGATATGGAGGGCGTCATCTTCTGGGGTGCAGCCATGACCTCCTCGAACCATGCAATCTTGGGCGTTCCCCAGGCGGTCGGGTCGAGGTTGACGGTGTTCATGCCACCAAACTCCTGCTGCTCAAAAGTGTATGTCACGGACTCAGCGCCGGCGTTGGTGATGTCGACGGCGTGGTACCGGCTAAAGTGACGTGTATCGTTGAGAGCGAATTTGGCAAAGGAGAGGGCGGTGCCGTACTCGAGGACTTTGGTGGCGTTGATGAGACCCGTTCCAACTTGGGCTACGGGCGCGAGGAAGTCATATGGGTTGTTTTCAAGAGCGCCGTCGTCCCATTTGATGGCCTCGCCGGAGGTAATGAGACGCATGGCGAGGTTCTTTGCCCACTCGGGCCCGTGAACACTACGTCCTCCGAATTTGCCTGCCCAGAGAGCCGCCACACCGGCGACGTAGGGACAGCTCATGGACGTGCCGCTCAGGATGGAGTATCCCCCGCCAACGTAAGAACTCAAGATCTGGCCGCCGGGCGCAGCGACATCAGGCTTGATGAAGAGGTCATTCGTGGCGCCAATAGAAGTGAAGGAGCTCGCAACTCCACCGTTCTCCTCGTTCTTAATGCCGACAATATGGAAGATGGGACGCTCCGTAAAGTCCGCCGTCACCTTGCCGCCCGCGCGGACGGTGTCGATGATGGCGGCGCCGACGCGCGCGTCAACCATTGCGATGAGGCTTGACGTGTCTTCCGTCGTCGGGCGGACGAGCGGCATCTCGTTGCTGTAGAAGAGGATGTGCGAGGCGTTGAAGGGGGCGAGGTTGCGCTGCTTCTGGTCGAAGTTGCAGCCTCCCCGGCGGACGAGGGCTACCACACCCGTAAGGTCTGGTGTGGTTCCCACGGGAAGGGGGTTACACGCCTCGTCTGCGGTACTGGTGTTGAGGTTCAGAGGCACGATGGGCCAGTCTTTTACTTCGGAAGGATACCAATCCTCGATAGCACGATACGCCACGCGCGTCTCATTCGTCTGTCCCCCGAGTGAAAAGACGCCCCTGAAGGACGAGGAAGCGAGGACGTCGGCCTCGACTGAGGCCACGGCAACGACGTGCTCGCCCGAGGAGCCGCTGCTGGCCGCGTAGGCGCCGGCCTGCCCGTCGTTGCCGGCGGAGATGGTGATGACGACTCCTTGGTCTACGAGGCGCGTGGCGACGACGGCCCAGGCGTTGTCTGTGAAGCCGCTGATGCCGCCGATGGAAGAGGTGATGATGTCCACGCCGGCTTCGTAGGCTGCGAGGAAGGCTTCGATGAGGGTGTCTTCGTCGGTGCCGTCTACTGTGCCGAAGACTTTGTAGGCGTAGAGGGTTGCGGCAGGGGCGACTCCGGTGAGGCTTGACTGTGTGTCAGCCTTTGATTTCTTCGGGGTGATCAATTACCGTGTGGTGCGAGTTTTTGACTTACATGCTGCTGTTACCGGCGATGATGCCGGCGACGTGAGTTCCGTGGCCTTGCTGGTCTAAGGGGTCGACATCGGGGTTCTTGACTTCACCCTCGGTTGGCCAAGCTGAAGCAGTCAATATCTGGTTGGACTTCAGGGGAAACCAAAGTGAACTGACATCCATCACCAACAAAGTCATAACCACCGGCAACCTTGAAGCCTTCACCAAATCCACCACCGAGCTTTCAAAATGGTCAGCAACCCACTCAACATTTCACAACAGAGTCCTATCCACATACCGCTTCGTGGGTATACCAAATCCCAGTATCAACAACAGCAACCTTGGCACCCTTTCCCAACACACCAGCCTCATGCAACTTATCGACACCAGTCATGTGGTGAATATCATAGTCGATAGCGGTAGCATTCTCCACAAACGACGCCAACGGCGTGCTGGGCGCGAGCTTCAGCTTCCTCGACTGCCATGCCACTTTAACTGGCTCGAGAGACTGGAGCGAGTCAATGTTCTCCACATCCGTCTCGACGGCGGCGCCGGTGAAGATGTCGCTGGTGAAGACGCGGAGGACCTTGACGCCGCGCTGGTTGGCAATCTCTGCAGCTAGAGCTGATGCGTCGGCCCCCTGGATGGTGTTAGTCTTGCTTCTCGGTGCCTAGGTAAAGTCTGAAGAAGAGAAGGATGGGATGTTACCTTGCTGAACTCAACGATGAAGCGTTTGGGCTCGACTGTGGTCTTGTTTGCTGCCGTCTCAGGGGCATTGTCATCAGCTCGGCGCATGAGCGGGTGATTGCCTTGAGCTGTGATGCCTAACACGCTCGCGGCGGCGAGAAGGAGGGTGGGTAGACGCATCCTGCGTCAAGGGTAGATTACCCCTTTCGAACGATTAAACGAGTGTGGGATCACAAGAGATCTAGTGACGATGAGCCGTAACCTGGGAAGCTTCCCCTCTCCGCAACGATGGGTTAACATCGCGATGGTGTTATATACAACATGAACATCCTGGATAAGATCGCGACTCGTATCCTGAGCATCTAATTTCCATTATCCAGCGCGTCCGGCGTGTTGTTGCATCAGCCAGTGACCCCAACGCAAGTGACATGCCAATGCAATTGCAGGTTGTTCGTATTCGGCACTGTGACCCTATCAAGCATGGATTACCGACCAGGGCATTCATTAAACATCTTGGCAAGTTGGTGAGCTATCTACCACTACATTCTTTATCACGCCTCAATTTGCCTAAGCGTGGTGTACCTATTCCGCAGATCAGAGGACACGCCATATCTCGTGAATAAGACTACATCTGCAGCTCACAAAGCATCTTTTATGAATCCAAGCCGACGTCGGCTCTGCCATACCTTTTTCTCGTGTCCCAAGAGTCGAGGGTGGCTTGATTGCCAACGCAACTTCACATTTAGGCTTAGCACGACTCCATGGCCAATGTAACCTTGTCACGACCTTCTTCTTTCTCTCTTGCGCCCGGCAGGCAAGCTGCAGGAGCTGCAGGAACGGGGGCTCCGTGCGATGCATGCCATTATGTGCCACCGCCAATCCGTTCATGCTTCCTGTACTCCGTAATAATGCGGAAGAAGCAAACAGGTGGGCCAATTTTTCACGGGGACCGAGGGAGATGCGGATCCCGGGATGCCAATCGGGATCTTTCATGACCGTCCGGAAAGGGTGAGCTATCGCGGCAATTGATAGCAATAAGTAAACGGACCTACTGTCTACACTTTTACTATTTCTGGTGCTTGTGCTTGATAGTTGCTGGCGAAGTCTTCCAACTCTACTCCTTCACCCGCACAGACGGCGAGATTTCGACACTTCCAGATGACAGACTGAATCGAAAAGAAGGAAATTCGGTCTTGCGGACTGTGGCAAAAGGCCGAGCGTGAAGAGAGAACACCGCGGCAATGAGACGACTGGTTTCCAATCATCCAACTTGACGGACGACAGATGTCTAGTTTCAAAAAGAACCAATTACTATGCCCCAGAACTTCCAAAACAATGGCGCCGTAATCCCAAGACGAGACGACTTAAGACTTTGACGGGAACCAATTGGAATCCGGCGAATGAGATTGGTCTGTCGGTAAACGGCAGTCGAAAAGAGAACCAGCTGCCGGCGTCTCGAGTCTCCGCGTGGCGTGGACCATAGCGTTTGCTGTCCGAGACACGACTGTTTGTTCTTCCCCGCAGACCGTGACATGGACTTGAAGCTTGGTCCAGTGGGCAGACGTTGAATATTCTGCTCGCACTGCCTACCAGCTCACTGCGTCTCTAATCAGGACGTCATGTCTCTTGGCGGTTGATATATCAAACATTGTGCCGACAGGGCCTACAGGCGACGTTGTTTCTAAGAGCTTACTCCAAGAGCGATTGAAACTCCTAGAGCACAACTCAAAGTATATTGGTGAGATGTCTAGTCTGACAAACAGCTCTGTAAGTGGGATACTTTTCGCACTGCCTCCAAAATCCTGAATTAAGTGGGATAGTTACCTCACGTATTTATCTGTAAGCCGAATGCTCATCTAAATGGCATTCTCTGGGACGAAATGACAATCTTGGCCAATCTCGATGGCTCGAGCTCGCCCAGTCACTGCTTGACATGCCTTTTAGGATGACGCTTGATGAGACGGCGCGACGATCTTGGCTTGTTTCGGTGGCCAAGACAACCAGGTGACTTGGCTAAACATCAACCCAACTTGACCCATCTTCAACTTCCGCCGCACATTGAGCCATCCGTCCGGTCAAGAGGCCAGAGGCACCGACACTACCGTACTCCGACAACTGCTATTCGACGTGGGGAACGGCTGGGAGCGAAGGAAGGCTGACTAGTCCCAACGGCTTCCACCCCGAGTTTAAGTTAGACTTTAGAGTCGAATGCTTCAGGCCAGGGATGACACCTCGACGCGCCGTTTTACCACGATTTCATAAACCGCTCAGAGGAGGCAAGATTCGCTTTGCCGCCGCTTAGAGAAGTGATCGAGCCAAGACTCCTCACTTGTTTCCCGTGTTTCGTCTGCCATCCCTGTTCAGCCCTGGAAAAGCTTGTGTTCACTCTTCCCTCCTACGTCTCCCCCCACGTCCCATTTAAGTCGCCGCCGGGAGCTTAAAGCTTTGTCAACGACCGAGAGAGGCCTGCGGATGCCGTGCCGGATGAAGATTCTCGCTTCCAACCAATTGCCCTCATCATCGCCTTCCGCGGCGAACTCTGATAGCAAGCGCTCTCCTGGCTGGCAGGGCGTTGTTCACTATTCTCCTTGTCCCAAAGAACGCCTCCCATGCTTTATACTTTGAGGAACAAACACTGTCCGCCGCACCAGCTTCATCTGCGGCTGCACCCTCCTCGCGTCCGCGTCCACTCAGCGTTCATCGGGATAATATCGTTATGCTTCTTTCCGCCAAGCAAACAACCTTAAGCCTGCTAAGCGCTTGGCATAGCGGAAGGGATCTTCAGGGGGTCTCTAGAAGCGTTGCTAGCTTCAGGAACATACTTGCCAAGATGCCGACGACGTAGCGCTTCGTGGGATAAAAGTCTTGTTTCTTGTTCGCTTGCCGGCTCCCGATGTAAGGTGGCCCTGCCTGTCGGTTTTATTCTCCGGTCGAAAAGCTTGAACTGCCGGCCGCGACTACCCAAGTGACCAGACCTGACCCCTGGCGTAGTCCCCAGGAGGAAAATGAAGTTAAGCTTTCCAAGATGAAGCGTTGCGGTTGGTAGTATTTGCCGATGGTCAACGTGCCTTGGATCCAGTTCATCGAACCAGTCAGTGCGTTCCAGGCACGATATCAACGTTTCAGGAACGGACCATGGCCACGGCCACTTTTACCGTGAAGAACATCCAGACTGATGTCAGTGGGGGGGATAGGAGAGGGAGGGGGTGTGCGAGTGTAGTCGCGATTCAGGCTTTTGCTAAATAGTCTCGACACGAACCTCTTCCCCGTGGTCTGCGCACTCGTACACTTCTCCGTAGTTCTGCCAGACAAAACCTGTCATCCAAACCCGCCCCAAGATCCATAATGCGATGTGGACAATGAGCGAAGACGAGCTCACGGCCGCCTCGCCGCCCCCGCCAGGCATCGTATCCAACTTCGACAATCCCGCCGAGTCCCTCGTGCCACAGGTGTTGGTCGTTGCCATCGTGCTCAACCTCCTAGCCATTATCTTCTGCGGGATCCGTCTGTACACGGTCAAGGTCGTGATACATCGCCACCAACGCGACGACGACCTCATCTTTATCGGACTTCTCTTTGCCACGGCATACTCGGTTATCCAAGTCTACGAGACTAGGAATGGAGCTGGGCACCACATATGGGACGTGAGCAGGGCGGACGCCGTGGCTTTCCATAAGCTGAGCATGGTTGATCTCGCGGCGTATAGCCTCTCTGTTCTCTTCACCAAGGCCTCGATCCTCGTGTTCTACCTGCGGTTCCCTCTCAAGCGCGCCGTGAGGATCGTTGTGTACGTGGTCATGTTTGCGACGGTGGCGTATTCGCTCGCTGGCGCGCTTGGCTGGGCATACCTCTGCACTCCCATGGAGAAGATTTGGGATATGGATGTGCCAGGAACCTGTGTCGATCGGTCGATGTGGTGGTTGATGTTGTCGGTCTGCAATGTTGCCACCGATCTCGCTATCTTGTTGCTGCCAATATGGATTCTCTCACCCCTTTCGTTGAGGCTGGTCAAGAAGATTGAGATGACTATCTTCCTCATGGCCGGAGGCTTGTAAGTTGATGTCGCCGACTTAGAATTACGAGTCATCGTTAACACCTGCAGTGTCCTCGGGCCCAGCATCGTTCGTATGGTTATGATCCCTCTAGGCTTTAATAACGCGGACTTCACCTGGACAGCTTCAATAAGCATCATTTGGTGGTAAGCATCTCACTGCGCTTGAACGTCATTATCTTCACTTGCTAACTCGGTGTAGCGTTGTGGAAGCCAACGTGGGCATCATCTGTACCTGTCTGCCCTTCCTCAAGGCTTTCATGAAGCATGTGGCGCCAGGCATCGCCAGACGATTTTACGTTCCAGATGAGCCGCAGTCACCCACAGTTTTTGACCGCGCCGCCGCGCTACAAAGTCTGCCGCCAGTTCCAAAGTCAGCACGGCGCAAGAGCTTGGGCAGGCAGGCCGTCGACGACGTGCCGGGTGCCGAGATGCGCACCGTACGCTCGAATTGGCCATTGAAGAACAAAGAGCCTTTTGATCATATCGAGCACCAAGATATTAGGCTGTCGCAAGATCACAAGACGCCGTACCCTGCGAAGCCTGTTGATGTTGCTGAGATGGTGTGAACTGGCACTGGCTGCGTTTACTTCTTGATGATACCCCCATGGTTTACTGCGCGTCGAACTTCTTTGGCCTTAGTTTGAAGGTTGCGGAGGAGGGTGTTGGGGACAAGGGCGCCTCTGGTAAGTTCTGGTTTCTCTTGGCTTATTCTGTCACTGTTTGCTAACAAACTTCGTCAAGATATGATGATGTTGTGGGCACTGTTGCGCAGGTGTGGGACGACCCGGTGGGATCACCGGTGTCTTACCCACTCCAACTAAGCCTGCGCCGCACCGGACATGTTCCTAGATACATGGCGCTCGTCTCGGAGCCGTCGTATCAAAGCTCCGTATTTTGCATCTCGACAGAAGTAATGTCTGTTGACAAGCTCGGCGGTAGCGTAGATGGCGCCGAGAAGATTGAATTGGGGAAGATGAGAGGTCCTATGATCGTGGCTCCGGATCATGCTGCCGCTAGCGTGACGAACGTGCCTGCGAATATTGAATCTTGAGGGCAACCCGCAAAGTCCGTGAAGGTGGTCAGCATATAGCTAAGAGTCTAGCCAAAGCATATTAATAATGGAGAACTGGATGACAAACTAAAGAGCAATAAGCTTCAACATGAAAGTCCTCTGCTACTGGCGCCAGTCTTAATGATGCTTACTTCAGAGATTTCCCATAAGGCCAACCAATCTCGGCGAGGAACGCACATGCCAACGGCCCATGAAACCATCGTCGCGGTGGAGACGTCTCGGCGCCGAGATTTCCTGTAGGGGTTCGAGATGGCAGTGTTTGCTAACAAAGACAGTCTTCGGCCTCGGCGCTCATGAGAGCGCCGCACGCCGAAAGGATTTCCATCGCCGCCTCCTGAGCGCGCCAAACCCACACCATCTCGCGCCGCGAACAGTGCTAGTGCACCGAATCACTGGAAACATTAGTCTAGATTGGAAGCAAACTTGACTCAATGACCAGGTTCAGGACCCTCTCGGTCGTAACGGATACCGATTTCCAATGCGATTCTGCCCCCTGGCCCATCTAGGGTGACGATGCAGATCTCCCTGCGGCGCCCGGTGCGGACGAGGGCCGCTGACGCTGAGATCTCTTCTCTTTGTCGTTTGGTCTCCCGCAACTGACACTCTTCCTTCTGTTCACCCAGAGAAAGAATCTCGAGAATTACTTAACCCATGCTCTTCCCGGGGTAGAGAGACCTTTCGTCATCAAGAGATTCAATCAACAACATCAACAACTCAGCTCTCAATCGAGGCCTCGATAGAGCTTCTAAAGCTATCAACGCGGCTCGAAATCCACCATCAAGCCTTTGGCCGACACAACAGAACCTCCGCCGAAGATGTCGAAGCAACAACAGCATTCATCCCCATCGGACCCCCAGATGACCTTTTCGGACCCGCATCCGTCCGTAGCAGACGTCAAAGTAGATCAAAATACAACGGATTACTCTTCCGACCACCCTTCCACGATACGGCAGATCGACCCGGAAAAAGGTGGTCCTCCGGCCGACGGTGCGAAGCCGTCTTGGCCCGGCAGCGATGCGCCGGACGGAGGTGTCACGGCATGGCTTGTCGTTCTTGGCGCCTGGTGTACATCGTTTTGCAGTTTCGGATGGGTAAATAGTAAGTAGCAGTTCTCGTTGCGACGTTGAGGCTAAAGTCTATTTTTTTTTTTGGTCTGCCAGATTAGGGTCGCGGAAGCTAACAAACGTTGTCTTGCAGGTGTCGGAGCTTTCCAGGAATACTACCAGAACGACTTGCTCCGCAACTACTCGCCGAGTACCATTTCATGGATTCCTTCTCTCCAGATCTTCTTCATGATGGCAATGGTAATTCATGATCTTTCCAGTACCACAACTTGAACATGTAAACTGATTCTTTCTTAGGGACCCATCATCGGACAGCTTTACGATCACTACGGCCCCCGCTACCTCATCCTTGCCGGCACATTCCTTCACGTCTTTGGTCTCATGATGACCTCTCTCGCAACTCAGTACTGGCAAATCCTCCTAGCACAAGGCGTGTGCTCCGCCATCGGCGTTGCAGCCATCTTTCAGCCGGCACTAAATACGATCCACGGTTGGTTCAACGTCAAGCGCGGCGCCGCTTTCGGTCTCCTTTCCACCGGCTCCAGCATCGGCGGCATCGTCTTCCCGATCATGGTGACAAGATTGATCAAGTCGCTGGGTTATCCCTGGGCAATGCGCATCTGCGCCTTCATGATCCTCGGTCTCCTCATCATCGCGAACCTCACAGTCAAGGCCCTCCACCCGCCGCGTCCCCAAAAGATATCCATGGATCAGATCATCCGCCCCTTTAAGGAGTATGAGTTTGTCTGTGTCGTCATCGGTTTTTTCCTATTCACATACGGCATCTTCGTGCCTATCAACTACATCCAGGTCCAGGCCCTCGAGGCCGGCATGGACCCTAACCTGGCGCAGTATCTCGTAGCCATCCTCAACGCTGGCAGTCTCTTCGGCCGAATATTCTCCGGCCTCATGGGCGACAAGATTGGAAAGTACAACATCTTCGTGGTGGTGTGCTACCTGACCTCGATCTGGATGCTTGCGCTCTGGATCCCGGCCAACTCGGACGGCGCGCTAATCGCCTTTGCCATACTCTTCGGCTTCTGCTCCGGCGCGTACGTTTCGTTGATTGCACCCCTCATCGCCCAGATCTCGCCCCTCCATGAGATTGGCTTCCGCACGGGAATCACGTTCTTCACAAACTCTATTGGCGGTCTGACGACGAACCCTATCAACGGAGCTATTTTGGCTGGCTCGGGGGGGTGGGTCGGCATCAAGGTGTTCTCGGGCGTGTTTTGCATTGCAGGAACGACTTTTATCCTTGCGGCGAGAATTCACCGCACCGGATGGAAGGTCTTTACTGCATTCTAGACTGAAGGCGCGGCAAGGAAGCATTGTTATATTACTAATGACGGACTGGGGCGGCAGAATGCAACAATCTTTACGTGAAGGAATTTGGCATTGGCATATAGATTAAGACATCCGTACATTTTATATTTAACACCCTCAACTCTTTTCACAGTCTCCTCATACAGAGCGCCTAGAGAACCTGGTTCGATGTGGTTGAAGACTCACGTCATATTATGAAAGATTAGCGCGTATCGTAAAGACTTGACGCGACAACGTGCCACAAACGATACGATGGTCTCATCAAGCAATCGTTATGACACCCTATCCCATAGCGTCTGACCAATAGAAGTCTGGAACGTTGGGCACTACAACCATCGCGGCTATTACACTCATCAAAATCGATTTACGGTTCTAGAGCAAGGACCTCACAGCTCGCACCGTGCAAAAGCTTATTCCACCTAGAACCTCGTGGTGTAGAACCAACATGAAGGCCTATTATGAGATGAATCTTGAGTCTCAGAACCATGATCCAAATGCAATATGGTCTTCAAAGTCAATCGCCCACTCGGTCCCTACTCAAGGCGATGACTGATTCTAGTCGACGTCGTCATCGTGGCCACCTTATCAGCACGATGTAGAGTTTGAACGGGCCGATTCCCGACTGCATGGCGGTTCGAGAATACACTTGTGCAAGGCAAGGTGGGCACCAATAGACTCTCTCAGCTGACTTCAACGTGATTTGTATATATTCTCGACAGACTAGTAGATAATCAGTTCATCGCCGAAGTTATGTTGCGAGTATCGTGGGGGCCGAAATTTGCGGGCGACCAGAGATCGGTGTGTGGTCATCGGGCACGTTGTAACCTTTCTGGGTGACGGTGGCCCTGGGCGTAGACTCAAGTCGACTTTAACCCTCTTCAGCGTTTTTACCAACGAAGAGTCGGTGATTAAATAGTCTAAGCGGCTTAGGTAACGTGAAAAGCATCGCTCGTGGAAAGTAGGATAATCGACGCTTCCACCTGGATTACTGATCTTAGCAGTCAAATCTTTTAACGAGGTTCAAAGACAGCACTTGTATACAAGAATACCTTGAGTATGCAGGAGTACTGAACCGGAAAGCAGCTGTAGTCATCCTACCACCTTAAACTTTCGCGCTTGTGAAGGTCTACAACTCTTATTAGGGTGAAATGTCATATTTTGGCCTATCCAGCTCAATGAAAACCAAGACATAAGTCAGACCTTCCGCGTGTTATGTCATAGTCAAGTGATTCCAGAAGTGACTATTTCATTGGGATTGTGGCAGGAGTACTATATCTCCTCTTTACTTATAATTGAAGTCTACAGACGTGTCATGTTGAAGAAACGATTAGACGCTGAGTTACGTAGTGGATTGGTTGCAGACGAAAACGACTGGAATTATGCGTAGTATCTCACTCAGATTGGTCATGGTCGATGAACTTTTATTCACTTACATTCTTAGGTGAAGTAGCCAAGCAATAGGAAAAGGAAACAAAAGTGTACAGATGGATTCGGGCAATGAGCCCGACTTCCGGCCAAGTTGGTCCGGGTCGCCGGGCCCTTGGTGGATTTCAAATTCGCAAACAATTGAGAAAACATCCCATTGGCGGAATGTACCCTCAACATAGAGTTCTAACACGCCCTCGCTGAAACCCGCATGCATCTGATAACGGATAGCTCCGGGATCTGCATATGTTCTCTGAGTCTCTCCGTAGGGTTGTCAACATTAGTTTAGACAAATGTGATGCTGTGCTGCAAAGTCTTGAAGCGGAGCTGTCGAGGCGGGGACTAGTGAGCCACGCGTAAGATACGAGAAGGAAATGACAACACATGCTTGAAACCAACTATTACATCTCCTCTTGTCCGTCTCGGAGACATGGATGAGTCAAATATGAGAGGGGGTTGGTGGCATCTTCACCTTGATCAGTTGACTGCTTGAACTCAGGAAAAAGACTCCAGTATAAAGAGTCTCTCAAGATCCCTCCCCTCGCCGGCTTTTGATGACAATTGCATATACTCCAACAAGTTGACCCAGGTAAACTGGAAAGCCCATAGTCAGCATGGTTTCATCATTCTCCAGTTTCCGATTGCTGCTGTTACTTCTCGGCCTCGCCACGCATGATGCCGCAGCAGTATATCCAGGCTTGGCTGGCCTGAACACACTCTTCACGTTGTAGGTGAAAGTCTTTTGAACCATGCAGTTGTTTCAAGGCTCAAATGTCACTGCAGTGGAGATTCTTATACGAGGACTGGATTTTATGCCACTCGCGACCAGCCCTCCATCGTCAATCCCCTTGGTAATCCAACGTACCCGGGCCCTACCAGCGCAAACGGACAAAACTGGATCCAATATCTCACCACCAAGCATAATGCATCGCTGCTGCTGACCTACAACTTCGCGCAGAGCGGTGCCACCGTCGACACCACTCTTGTGACGTCCAGCATCGACGTTGTAAGCCAAGTTGAAAATGGGTTCATCCCCAACTACACCGGGAACAACCAGACTTGGGGTGCTGACTCTTCTTTGTTCGGTTTCTTCATCGGAATCAATGACATTGGGAAATCTTATACCAATGGCAACTCCACGGACCTTCACCCGCTAATCTTTGATAGATATGCGGAGTTGGTGGAAGAAGTCTACGAGGCGGGTGCCCGTAACTTCCTCTTCCTCAACGTACCTCCACTTGAGCGGATGCCGAGAACAACCCAGTCCAGTGCGGCTGGAGAGCGCATTCCTCTTGAAAAGGCTGCGGTTGAGGATTGGAATGAGCGCCTTGGCGTGTTGGTCAACGACTTGCGAGAGACTCACGGAGATGTGACCATGTTCCAATACGACACGTATGGATTGTTTGACAGGGTGATAGATACGCCTGGCCGTTACAAAGAAACTGCGGTTTACAAGAACACGACGACATACTGTTCGGCATACCAAAAGTAAGCCATGAATTTCACACTCTCTCTAGATCCGCAGAAGACTAATTCCACTAACCTTTGGCCCAGTGGAACACCTGAGCCAGACACTAAGTGGGATAATTGCACCTATGCTGCCAATGAGTATATGTGGATCAATAGTCTTCATCCAACATCACCCGTTCACTTGGCACTGGCAAGGAGTATCTCGAGAGCTTTGGCTTGATTATGACAGCTCGTAATCGACAATGCCGCAGAGATATTTCCTCGTGTACTAAGGTAGAGGCTTCAAACGAGTACATGTACTTAGTCCTCATCGTAGAAAACAAATGCTCGGACCTCAATGCTCGCCCTCGGCTCACCAGCGCCTTCTGGCAAGTCAGTATCCTTAAAGGCACAGTGAGGCACTCTTCTAGGAACACTAGGCTTGGTGCATGAGTCCACTTGCTTGAAGAATAGCACGTCATCGACTTGTTGTTGATCTTTGAAATACCACTTGTGCTGCGAGGTAGTCGGCGGGCGAACTTCGACGGCTTCAGTATCGTGGTCCGGAAATCGCACTGGTACAAACACCAGGTCAGAGTCTGGTATAGTCCGGGCATCCGACACCGCGAATGGGTCCCGAGTAATTGGACGAATGGGTCGCCACATCTGTGTAACTCTGTCAGCTTTGTTTTGGGAGTTGGCGAGCAGTGTTCACTTGCGTTGATAATCTGGTACCGTGGTTTCTTGAGCAGTTCTTCTGCTCTTTCCTTCAACCATCTTTCAGCGACTCCTTCAGCTGCCTTGAATGACTGGTCCACGTGGACGCCGTACAAAGGCGCCGGACCTTTCGGGCCCTCGCCATCCTTAGGACCGCGACGGATGATGTGTGTCATGATATGAACTAGACAGGGCGTGGGCCTATGCGTGTCAGCATGATGCCAGACTTGTGATATTGTTGGTGGGCAGAAAAAGCTTCATCACGCCGCACATAGAAAGTCACTTACATATTCTCGGTCTCGGACAGGACCTTGTAGCATAACTTCTCCATCTCGGGATAGTTAACCCGCTTGATTTCCTCATCATCATCCCAATTGGTTATTTGACTTTGATGCTTGACATAGTGGAATCCTTGAACGTCGAGAGTGAACTCGTTTTCTCTGCCAGTGATGTCGGTGATAGTTGTCGGGATTTCGACTTTAGGTTGAGGCTTGCCAGGTTCCGGACTTTTCCATCACGAATTAGCTTCCCAATGAATTAAGTCGGGATTGGCATCTTACATACCCTCCAATTATCATGGGCACCAAAGGCACACCCGGATCATCGAAATACTTGATCTTCGTCTGTACTTGACGTCCCTGTTGTCCCATTTTGCCCATCGATGAAATATTCGACAGCGTTTTTTTGAGAAGATCGAGATTACCACTCAACTGTCCTCGAAGAAGGAGGAATGGCCGCTGGCTTTGAAAAAAACCACGTTACATATGGGTATATCGGTTTATCTCTTTCTATCGCCGCGAGTCAGGATATTGGGGTAAACAGAGTGCAACAGCATGGCCACCCTGGAGGAGAACATGCATCAATCCCCATTTCGATAAGCAGTCCTAGAATCTCTGGCCCTGGTGGAGGTGACCCCAATCACGCAGTGCTTTTCAAAGAACTGCGAATGGTGTTATCAAGGCTCAACTGGAGCTCTGGGTGAGGACTCAGACGCATAATCCTGTAAAATAACAATTGGCCACTCGATGCCAAGAGATGACATTCGATGCCAGAAGCTTGGCTTCAAAAGGGCGTACATAGTACGGCGTTCGCAGCGAGCGGCCCGCTGCCCCTCTGTTTGCAGTGCCTAGTCCGCTGTAAGAGACGGAGAAGCGCATGAATCGCGAAGGTTTGCAGGGAGTCAAATATACGACCACACAAATTGGCAATTGGGCTTATCTTCGAGCGATCTACATGGGGTTCATCTGATGACATGTATTCCAAACTGGGCCATTCCTTGTAGTGTTGCAATTGTTCAGGATCCTCGGCCTTGATTCGTTGGTGACTTCTTTGTCACTTGACTTGGTCAAAGAAATCTGACGTTGCTTGTCTGATTGTTGTGTGCTTCGCAATCGCGGCAAATCCAGTCGTTCGGTACGTAAGCTTTTGTACCGAATCAGCAGCGGGACCACCCGAAGACGCCATCCCGAGATCATTGAAGCGAGGGTTGGGGGAAGATCATTGATGGCATCCAACTCGCGTCAACGAACCACGTGTTTCATTAGCATGAATAGGTAAAACGTGAGTACGAATACTCGGTGCTACCCAAATAGCCGTTTTGGTTTCGTCATGATGGAGACTTGGTCCACAACAGAACTAGGAACGACATTGGAAAGTCCCAGGCTCATGTTTGAGATGTTTAGTCATTCCGCCGGGAAAGTTCACCCTTGAGCACTGCGCAGTGCATTAGAAACTTATTACGATATTCAGTGGAGCTTCATGTTGGATGCTGAGGCTCGAGACGAAAAGAAAGCATTGAAAGCTACATCGAATCCTCCGATCAATTAAAAACAGACCTCGCTCATTATCACAAAGAAACGACAATCTTCTTCGCTGAGACTCCCTTGTAGCTGACCTCGAATGCCTGCTGTAAAGATTCCAAGCCCTTTCCAGCAACATGGGGTTTGGGCGCCGGAACAAACTTGCCCTGGGCCAGTGCTTGAGGTAGAAAGTCTCGGTAAATGGCGGCACCGACTTCGTTCGCTATCACATCGCTCCCCCATATGAACTTGCTTCGCACACCGCTCGTTCTGCACTTGAGTGTCGCAGTCGCGCTCTCGGAAGCCATTGCCCACAGTAATGAAACGGTTTCCGTGACGTTTGTGGGCGGCCGGCCAGGTCCAGCGACACTGGCTTGAGCGACGAACTTGCGGCCCTTGCAACCAGCCATGATGTTGATGCAGGGGATCAAGGACCCCGCGCCGATCGCGATTGCGCCAGCTGACTTCCGGCTCTGGAATGCCTTGATAATGTCCTGAACGACCGTCGGACTGCGATAGTCGAAAACTTCTGCGGCGCCAAGAGACCTGACATAGTCGAAATTCTTTGAGGATGCTGTTGCAATGACTTCGTAACCAGCTCCAGCGGCGAGTTGAATGGCGTTTGACCCCACGCTCGTCGAGCCACCCCAGACTAAGAATGTCTCCCCGGTCGGTTTTGCGGAGACGTCTGGGTGTTGAAGGCCGACAAAATCCTTCATGAAGAGACCGCATGCAGCAGTCGAAGCACCCAAGGGTATTACACATGCTTCCTCAAATGTCAGTGAATCGGGAATCTGAGAGGTCAGATCGGCCCGCAAGACGACGTAATCTTGAAAACCGCCTTCAGATGACTTATTGCTTCGCTTGTCAAGACCCACGGCGTGGGCAACAACACGGTCGCCAATCTTGAACCGGTCCTCGGCACCTGGGCCGACTTCAACGATCTCGCCGGAGACGTCATTGCCGAGGATACAGGGATATTTTACCCATTCGTAGAGGATATCACCGGTTTCTTGCTTGAACCAGTCAACCGGGTTGATGGCCACTGCTCGATTCCGAATCACCACCTCATTTTGGCCGGCTGATGTGTATGGGGCTGATTTGACCTCCAAAGGCTTGGCTTTCTTAGCTGTCAACCAGGCGGCTTGATTGATAGGCATTGTGCGAGTATGAATTATCGAAGGCTATGCGAGCTTCTAGAAAAGGTAGGACCCCCCAGGTGGATGAGAGAAAAGTTCGGAAAGGGAAGTTGCTGTGCTTCTAATGGGGGGTGATAGGTACTGCTGTGTTCAAGACGTGGGTGTTGTAGTTCGTTGACGATGGTGCAAATGAAGTAGGTATTATATATCTCAACGTTTGGAGCGTCCGCCCGCGGCTTAGACACTTTGACGTCCAGAACGGAATTTAGATATCTCCAGAATGTACGCATCATTCGCATTATCGTTATTCGCATCTGAGGCTGAAACGAAGTCGCGATTTCATCGAAGAAACAGTTTGTTTCTCATCTGGCGCAGAATGGTTCCGAAACAGGCATAGCGCTTGTCTGCCACAATGTTGCGGCGCATGTCAGCAACGGTTTGTGGGCGATGGAGTTCTGGGGGCGTCCGGCGCTAACTTGACATCGTATCCTAGCTCCCCCTTTTGTTCGCTCAGCTTATCCTGATGTCATCAGAACGGCCTTAGCTGATTAAAGGGTCTGGAACGGATACATATCTCTCCGCTACGGACAAGCGAAACAGGTCTTCCGAAGTTTGTATGAAGATCACCAGCGAACCCTCACCGCCACACCAATCCGCACCATCAGTCTGATGGGACTCGCAAGAGACCCGCTGCCGGGCCCGTGTGGATCTCGGAGTTCGCGGCTAGAAGATCATGTTTATCGGCCGGCGATCGGTATCGGCCCCCAGAAAAGCTCCTCTAACAGCATGAGGTGCGGGTCATTGTAGTAATCATTTGCGGAAGCAAATTACCCGAAGTCTCGAGCGATCTTGTGTCAAGATGTGATACTTCTTGAATAATTACACATTCATATCATATTACTTCATTAACTTGGCTGTACTTGCGGTCACATCGGCCATCGCACTATTCCATGCGGATCTCCTCAACCTCCCAAGTCCTCTCCACCAGAATACCGAATTCGCCCAAGAAATTAGCGGCTCCCTCAGACATGGAAATACTGTGGTTGCGGGACGTTGTAACCATGGTGCTTGTCCCACCATTATTCAGATTCAACTCCGATTGGTCTCCTTGACTACCACCTGTTGAGCTTCGGAGGAACTTCTCCTTCGTAAACACCTCAAAAACTTTGCTCAAAGAGCTTGTGGACCTCGGAGATCCATGGTTACCGAGAGCGCTGTTTGTTACTGTGTGAGGCCATCTGCTGTGGATCAAATCGATTTCGCTGCCGTTGGACCGAGTGTTGAATTGCTGTGGATTCGTCTGTGACCCGACTGTCACCATGGCGGACTGTCGTCGAGCCATTTCTTGGTGTCTTTGGAATAATTCGTTCACTTTCCGGTCCATGAGCTGGCGAATGGTCGCCAGAGATGCCGTGGTGACGCCGACTCCCAACTCCGCGATAGTCCAACACGCTGTGCTCATGTACCCTTTTGGCGGTGCGTGAGTCAAACTCCAAATACGACCAGCTGACATGATAGGGACTCTAAAAGGGTGTTAGCCGAGGTTGCTCTGTTCAGTACCTTAAGGGCAAAAGCTGCCGCTAGCTGGAATAACTCACAATGCGCCAATACCGAATACACCCAACGCTGCCCAACGTTGGCTGCTGTTCAGCTTCAAAGTCCAAAGAGTAGGAAGTGGTAGGAAGAGAACAACAACATCGGTGACCAACGTTCCAGTCGCATTGAAGTATGTCGATAGCACGCTTGGGAGACACTTGGCGGTCCTTACGCTATGATCCCAGTTGGCTTCTATCGGCAAACAGATCAGAATCTGGAGTAATATCTGCGCCACTGTCCAAGCGCCAACAAAGATGATGGCGCCGACATAGACTCTTCTCATGATGCGCACGTATCGGAAGATGTGATAGAACTGAAATAGGAAAGTCATCTTCAAGGCGGCCATGGCGATGTTGTACGTAATTCCGACGGCATAAGGGATCTATCGACTTTGTCAACATGACGAAGCGTTGAAGTCAACAGCGAAGGCCTACCTTTGATCCTTCATTATCGACTGTGACCATGGCCAGCATGGTGGGCAAATACTTCTTCGTGAATACACTCTGCATGATGTTGACAGCAATAGTGCTGAACTATGCATCTTGTAAGTTGGCTTATAATGGCGGCAATGGGGACAGGATTTATCTTACCAGAGCGAGGACTGCCCATGCATCATCTATTCGAACTTGCTTCGTAATGAAATAACGCGTGTAAAGCCGAGCAATTACAGAGGCAGTTGTGATGATGGTAATGATGGCGCCGAATGCGACCGTTGCGTTGGCCTGGCTGTCGCTATAGACAAAGTCCGTCTGCGCCTGGGGCGCATCCCCTTCCGGCGTCAACGGCACCGATCCATCGGCGGATAACGGCGGTGCGCTCATTTTCTCAGACGGAGACGACAAGCTGAATGCCGCTCGTATGAATCAAGAGCATACCCATAAACCTCTGAACTGGCCGACGAGTCCCATTTCTCAATGAAGGATGAGTTGGATGCGGGTGCGGAGCTGCAGCGCAGCAAAGAGCAAAAGTGGTGAAAACAAGCTCTTTTGACTGAATTGGTCTAACTGAGTACGGGTGGTATTTTCAACTTCCTTAAACAAGCGAACAAATGCAGGCTAGACTTGAGGAGGCAGGACGCACTTTAGTGAAACAAGGAGGCAGCATGTGTAGACCAAAAAGTGCTTCCAACGGGTGTTGGTAGCCGTGATTGCAAGGCTATTTTGTGGGATTGACGGAAAGGTTGCTTGATTTGGGAACTCAACGCCGGGACTTGTTAACCAAGTCGAACTCACCCTCGCCGTCTTTGTGCATCCAGGGGTTTATAGTGTCAAATTTCTACCGACTGATGGAGTCTACCAATACCGTTGGCCTACCGGATCCTTGTAGACAGGGTAAGCGATGATTTCGACTCGTGCAAGAGTCTAAAATGGCCCTATGGGTAATCCAATCTGCTGCAGAAACCGGGTCACTATCCTCAATTTCGACTGTGGCCGAGCAGACCCTCCCCACTCTAAGTGGTGGCATGACACTCCAGAAATACGAAAACCTAGCCGCTTAAGCCGACCCTTGATTATACGCAGTAACATGGAGGAATAGAAGGCACGGAAGGGTTGAAAGGTAGGATTGACAAGTGCCACTGTATCACATTCTTACGATGGCGACAGACCATAACGCCTCCTGAACTTGATCTTTGCCACGTCTGTCAAGTCAACCCGTTGGCACTTCTCAAAGATGATATCGTCGCCAGCGGCGCGCGTTGATCTATCGGACTTCGAAACAGTAGATCACCCGGGAGGGGGCCTGTGCGGAAACGCCTTCCACTTGGGCTCTCGGCGCTGAGATTCGTGCATGGTTTTGTTTGGCCTCGTGGCCTCGAAATCAATGTCCGAACCCAACCGATGGCATGGGTAATCCAAAAAGTAGAAGATCTGCGAGCCTTCAGATCATCACAGCACATCACCCTGGGTCCGATCCAAACAACGCAGTGAACTCTGCGACGAACGGCCGCGATGCCCCTCCGCAGATCGCACGTCCGTGTGCACGAAATGCTCCGGGCTGGACTTTGAGTGGATTCCTTCCCCCTCCAAAGAAAATAAGAAGAGTGTTGAATAAGAGGAGGAAAATGAGCGAGCTCAAGCCTGAAGGTGCTCGAGAGCCACGATTCTGATTGAACCATGTCTTTCCGGACACCATGTCCTTCTTTATCAGATCAAAAGACCCTCTTGAGGATACAGTGGCACGAGTGACCCGTTATATAATCGAGGACATGGATGCGCGTGATGTGGAAATTAGTAGCAAACGTGTTCTGACCGTTTTGCAAATAATACCTCATGATCGCCGTCTCACTCGCGCCACGTCCACAGTTGCTGAGACATAGAATCAGACTGTAGGTAATGAGCTTCGATGTCAATCTTCTAGCAGAATTTTACTTATTACTCCGGATTCGGGGCAGAGGCAGAGTAGACCCTAGTCTCAATGGTTCCTTTTCTCAGGCCCTTATAAAGGGAGTGGTGCTCGCATGTTCGGCACGAAATTCTGCTCTGGGGGGCATCGGCCAAACACCCACATTTCCCACAACGACCGCCACTATCCGGCTCTGGGGACCGAGGACTCCGGTCCTTAATGGGTCTTTGAGGAGACTGGGGTGCCGGGTTGGTCCAAGGTTGAGAGAGTTTGTCCACAAATGCAGTTGTTTGCTCTTCCTAGATCCTACTTAATGAAACGAGTGTCCCTTTTCTCCAGAACGCTGTCGTCTACCAGTTGAGATGCCGGATGACAAATCTCCATGTCGTCATACATTGGAAGAGATTTCTCGAAAATGGCATCAAGCTTCTCCATACGCCTGTCTCGAGGCGTAGGCCGAACTCATGGAGAAACGCCAAATAACGAGCAGCTACAGCTTTCGAGTGCACGACCTTGTGATACTCTAGTAAGACAAAGCGAGAGGAAACACTTGGAAGAAAAAATCCCACGATGAGGAGAAACAGACAACAAACGAACCAGGTACACAAGAAAACTCAAATCCATGAGGATGCTTCCGCTTGAAGCATGACCCGAGCATCTTCCACGCCAAGGATTATGACGAGTAGTTAATGGAAAGTCCTTCTAGAAGTTTCATAAAAAGCATCCCATATGGAACACTCATGTACTACCCGCAGCTTAAATCTCTGTTCTTCGATTGCTCACGTCGTGCCGATTTACGATAAACTCAGTGATTGCTTAGGCGTTGCAGTTGTACGGAGTACTTGGCGGAAGACCATTCACTCCACAGTACGGATTCCGCATGGGACTGTCTGTCGGTATGGAAACACAGGTCCCAATGGTCTTGTTAGTGTTCTTATATATTACGGCGGTCTGCTGTCACCAACACTCGCAAGTTCAAGGTTGGTATACAATGCGGATCGCAGGTCAGGTTGCGGTTCCTCGGTTAGCACCGGCACTATCACACACTTCAACCAGCTCTTGAGTCGTGGTCGGCGTGAATGACTTCGGAGCAAAGACCTAGCTTCCGTGTGATTAGAACAATGTCCCTAAATTTATCGTCGGGTACGCGGCTTCAACTGAGGAGACAACCACACCTGCGGCGGCAGCGAGAGTAGAGATATGCATCTTCAAGATAGATAGGGTGACTCCGAATTTCAAGTTCTGTGACTTGTGATTTATCCCGAATGAGGTGTATGGCTGGGCTGAGGTTGTTCATAGCTCTTAGATACAGATTCACAGGAAGATGAAGAGCCTCCGTGGCCCGTGGCCCTGTGGCCAGTCTGCATGCCCGAACGAGCCGTTAACTAGCGTGATCCTGCAAATGGGCATGCGCATCTCGGTTTCTTGATGTTCTCGTCTAAACCTCTCAGACTCCATGTCCGTTACAGAAGTTGAGCCTTTGCCCTATGCGGGCCGACATGCCACAGGCAACCTGAACTGCAGCTTTCTTCTCGTGTTGACCTGCAAGATATTGCATGGATCTATGATTCAACATTCAGAGTTCTGTCTGGATGTTGCAGAGAAACTACTCGTCCTCTTTCAACTTACGAAACGAATCTATATAGACCTACTAGGCTTGTAAGCCTCTTCCCTGACATGACAAGAGAATCTGCACCACCTTACAAGGAAGGAAACGGGTAGCCAATCGTAGTGGGAGCGCCCTACAGGCTACTGCCGGCGACACTGCTGTTTTCATTGCACTAAGCGGGATATGAGCAGAGGAATTACCTAGAGTCGCATGCGGTAGCAACTGTTGGGGCTCCAAGTACTCCTCATATTCGTCTGTCCATGAGTATTTAGGTATATGGGAAGAGACGGATTTGTTCCCTCAAACAAGCCGAACTTGGCTGCAAGACACTCGAGATGATCCATGAGTCTGACTAAAGTACCGCTTGGCAAACTCTGCTTCTCACTTCAACATTGATGACACATACATTCGGGAAGTAGTCAAGATGAGAACTATCTTGTTGCCCAAAAAATGATTTGAAACCCTTTCTGTCCTTGGAGGTGTCTAGACCCCATGGAGTATGTGGTGAATTCTCACTGACGTTCCGCACTGAATACGTAATTTCGTAGAGTTAAGCACGAGCATGCTCTATCCGAACCTGAAGAAGTTTATGAGATTCATTGAGATGCTGAAACCAGGAAGTAGGTGCCTGATGGTAAAGTGTGTAAATCAGAAAGCCAATGAAATCATCGAGAAAGTAGAGCGTTATCTTTCATCATAAGTATTTTTTTATGTGCTACCGGGCTATCGGCTGGCTCTGAATACAAGGCCGGTTGGCCAACTATTAACCACTATGTTCAAGAAGAGAAACTGGGTGCTATCCAGTCACACCTTAGCTTTGAAGACCTCTTGATCCTCATTATAAACCAAATCTACATCTTTAAAAACGGCGGAGTGCCTTGGAGCTGCGTCTCGTGGCGGAGCTGACGCACTGGGAGTACCACTCGTTTTGAACAACGCAAGAACTTCCAGCTACGCATGTCGTGGCACCGGTCCAGCCCTTTCCGCCACACTGGTGATAGTTCTGGACAATGGCAGATTCGGTGGAGTTTCCGGAAGCAGTCTGCTGGCAGGACGCTCTCTTGGTTGAGGTGTGAGTGCTGGGAGTGCTGGGAGTAGGCTTGGCCTTGGATGTGTGAGCCGCCTTGGTCTTGGAAGACTTTGCAGGCTTCGAGGAATGAGCGGCCTTGGAGGTGTGGGAAGGAGAGGCCTTGGTAGTGTGGTTGGCACCAGAGCTAGGAGTCGCGACAGCAGTAGGGGTAACCGTGGGAGTCGAGGGGGCCTTGACAGTGACCTTGGCGCTCTGAGTCGCGGCAATGACGGAGGTAGCCTTGTGGGAGGAAGTGGCAACAGTTGTAGGGGTAGCACCGGAGCCGGAGCCGCCAAGCTTAGCGGGACCGGCGTTGCCAACGACAAGGCTAGCGACGGTATCGGCAGCAACGGGCTTGACGAGGTAGCCAGAAAGCTTCGCGAAAGTAGACAGGACGTTGGTTTGAGCCAAAGCCTTGAACTGACCGCTCTTGGAGTCAACGCTGTTGATCACGCAAGCACGGCCGATCTTTGAGGAGCAGGTGGCAGCAGACTTGGCGTCAGGGGCGTTGAAGCTGTTGGCGAAGACCTGACCAACGTAAGGCTGCTTGACGTTCTCGAACGCATTACCCTCAATGAGAGCAAGGGTGGTGGTGAACAGCTCAAAGGTGTGGCCCTGAACGTTCTGGAAGAAGTTGTTGGTAGCATGGAAGGTACCCTTGGGGCCGAGCTTGGGGGAACGGCCAGAGACGTTGACGTAGTAGTTTCTGTCGATGGTGATCTGGTCTCCGTCACCGAGATGCATCTCAGTCCAGTAATGGTTGCCGTTGCAGGTGGTAGAAGCCGAGGTAGCTCCATCGAAGTAGTTGTTGGAAATGGTGACGCGGGAACCAGCGAAGTGGGTGACAATAAACTGACGGCCAATCTTGGAGATTCTGTTGTGGTCAATCCAAATACCATCGTTGCCGCCCTGCAAGTCGATGGCATCACCTCCCCAGACAACACTAGGGTTCAGGTTGGTGATCTCGATGCCCTGAATGATGACGTTCTTGGCGTTGGTCTTGACACGAAGGCCCTTGCCGTTGAGGACACCCTTGCCCTTGGAGCCTAGAATGCTCTTGTTGCTGCCGACAATGAGAGGCTCGGTGGCAGCGAGGTCGTAGCTGACCGTGGTCGCGATGTTGTCGCTCGTGCCACAGGAGAGGTCTCCGAGGAAGAGCTGGCCGCCGTTGGCGACTGTGCAGCTCTTTCGGCTGCAGCCCTTGCCTTTGGCAGAGGTACCGGTGAAGTCGTACTCCTTATCGATGACGATGGTACGGGGAGTATCGTCGGCAAGCCACTGGGTGAGTTCATCGACAGAAGAGGGGACGGCAGCGGCAGCATTGCCACCACCGGTGACACCCTTGGCAAAGCCGTACGCCGTGCCAACGACAGACTGGGCAGACGCTGACGTCGCGGCTGCAGCAGCCAAAATGGCGGATGCTGAGAAACGCATGTTGTTCGAAAGGAGAAAAAGAACGTGATATTTGATAAAAGAATGGACGCGTGAAATCGATTTGAAAGAGTGACCAAATCACGCCAGCGTGAAGCTGAGTTGCAGTTGAAGTTGATAATGTAGAATGTACAGAAAGAACGACTTGAGGAGAGACAAGAGATACGGGACAAGAAAGAGGGCAGTCACTTTGCCGCTGTATCTTATACCTCCAATGTTTCTTTCCAAAGTGAGGCTCATGCAGGAACCACTATGGAGTAGAGGGTCGAGTAGAGGGTCCGGATCGTTGGGCAACGGCCACAATTGGGCGGTCGTTTACGAACTATCCCAGGTGGAATTGCCAAGATATTGGGGGCAGCGGGTAAGTGGATACAGTCATTATGATTGTCAGTTTCCTGATATATTTTTGCCCTGCGTTCTGCTTGGCACTGTGATCAGTCCTTGCTCAAAGTCGGATGAGATCCGTCCTGCCATCTTAGGGCTGGTGGGTTGCATCGTGACGTGTGCCTCGAAATCCCCTTTTCATAATGGGGAGGATGGGGGGTAGAGGTAAACGGCGGAGCTGACCGCTACGGCCGAGATCCGTGTTGTCATCTTCGAAGTTGAGGCTGCTTGATCATGAGTCGTGGCGTGAGCAGTGAGAATCCCCCTTGCCTACATTGGATGTCCGGATAAATGTAAGTAGGATCCAACAGCGGGGCTGTTCGTGAAGAGCACGTTCCTCACATGCACACTGCACGTCCACGAATTGGTGTCACTTATCACGACCACGAGCGCAATTTCAACTTTGGGCGGCTAATTCAGCGAAGTCTCAGCTTTGCAGTCATCTTCTCGCGGGATACCATGCCTCAGCATCTCCTCGTCAGTACTGACTTATGGAACACATGATGAGTGATGGCTGTCTTCGCTCAGCTGCACGGCCGTGGTTATCTGATGTGAGTTGAAGCTTCTGTCAACTCTATTCAGAAGTGGCAATCACTTAGGATAAAGTTCAAAACGTCATAGTTACTTCGGAATAAGCATGCTCTGAAGCAAGAAAAAAAAAGCAACTCAGAGGATGTCCACAATGCTATGGTCATCGTGAGGTTTGACAAAGAGAAAAACTGCCCACGACAAAATTTCGGCAGCTAGCCAAAACTTTACATTGATGAAACAGCCCCTTTCATCTCCGCCGGAGTAAGGATATGGAGCAATGAAAATAAGATCGGAAGAATGATAATAGTCACAGCAGAATGACGATTGATCGACCTCATGCGGATCGAGTATTATTGAGCTAAGGGATGATCTGTGCCGCTATTTTAGGGTACCTTGACAATGCAAGTACAACGCTTCTGATAGGAACGTAACGCATTGTGACAGAAGGAGATTCTTGAAGAGCCTGGAAAATTAGAGCATGGTGCATACAAGTAATCGGCGAGACAATTTGGATAATCTGTATCAAATTTCGGGTCATCAGTAATGATAATGTGCTTGGTACTTTCACAAATACGTGCAAACAAAACTTGTAATCATGATAAGACACCGATACTTGCTTCGACTTGTATGTCTTTAGTTACAACCTAACCAGTTGCTTGGATGAGAACACACCGATGACCGAAGCCTGTCTGCCCACGACTGCATGTAGGAAAACCTAGATTTCTGGCTCAGTGTCATCAGTCTAGACTAGATGTGGATCTGAACTAGTCATAACATGATTAAAAAGCCCAAATAATTAAGGAGCAAGATGGAATTTGAGGGTTTCAGGTCTGACTGCCTTCTAAGCCGGGCATCGAATTATCCACCTTAGGCGACAAGTTCTCTTCCCCATGTAGCAAATCCCAAATGTTATATATCGTACGGAGTACCGCGAGCTAGACAATCGTACTCTTAGACTCAATTGTGGGTTGGCCGCCGCAGTCCGCAATATAAGAAGCTGGGTTTGCACATTGCATTATGAAACTTGCTGTAAAGGCTTTTGGCCGGAGTAAGTAAGAGTGGTAGAAGTGATACGGATGGAACGAGTTATTGAGCAAGTCTTTGCGTACTTCAATCAAAAACACTTCCACTCGCGGCCTAGACCAACCGAAGCCCCTCGCAAAAGGCAAGTTCGTGATTGCTTCAATCAAGTCGTAGTTTACTGCGCGACAATAGTCTCCAATGGCACTCAAATCTGGGAATTTTGGCCACGTTCCTACGGGCACCTTTCTCATGTCGTGGATCTGATTCGTGAAGCCTGCTGATTCCAAATGACCTGCGAAGTCCCTAGCAATATTGATATCTACGTTGAAGGTAGCCAATGCCTCTGTTCAGTAGCGCATTGTCTCTCGTGGCTTGTATGCCTCTGTGACTGTGCCGTCGTCGCAGAGAAAATCTAAAAGCAAATCTTGCATCTCAAACTAACCCCCAGGTTTGAGAGCCCTATCTGATGTCAACTGAGGTCTTCACCACTGGTTAATCCATGAGGGTAGGTAGAACCTAACCTGTACGCTTGTGACAAAAGCCTTGGCTACTCGTTGGGTGAACACAGTCAATTGAGTTGGGTGCGTGCAGCCAGTCGGCTTCAACATCATCAACTGTGAAGTGTACGTCTGGGGGCACATACACAGGTTGAATGGGACTTAAATCTAGGCTGATGATCTCCGCCTCTGGATAGTCGTCACCCACTTGAAGCAGACACGTCAGCGCCACTGGCAGCGGGACTTCATTCGGTTATCAAGTAAAACTCACTCTCCATGGCCCATATACCAGTGCCAGTGTCTATATCAAGAATTCTTTGCGGACTACACAAAGGAGCATTATGTTAGCTCCGTCGCAGAGGTTCACTATCAAGGCGTATTTCAATTCCTCGCGATCTTGCTCAATGTCGTCATTCGGCAGCATGTAGCGACCCGCTTCGTATTTGTGATAGCGGCGTTTGTTTTCAAAATTGGAAGCTCTGAGATTCGAAATAAGAGATTCGGTGCCGTCAAGATCATTGGCAGACGACAAGGAGGATGAGAACGAACCACTGCTGTCGCAACTAGGTCTAGGATCTAGCTCTCCGTCAGGCTCTCCGTGAGGCTCTAAGTCGTTGGTATCAGCAGGCATCCTCGTAATGGAGGCCAAATTGTTACCGCAGCAGGCTCGTGCATACTTCAAGAGATGATGCGCATTCTCCTATCGACCCAGGATGAGGAGGAAGATGGAAAATTGAAGATGGGGGATTGAAGGCGGGAATGGTTCAAACCAACAAGAGCAACCGCGTTCCAACATAGGCGGCCCGGTTTTCATTCCTGTTGGATTGGATTTGGCAAGGATGTTGACCAATGTTTGCTCTTACTCGAACTCCGAACCATCACTCGCATTGAAGCACCCTAACACCATTGGCTAATCTGGAGTACTTGTGGGCTGACTTCTCGAAGAGTGAACCAACAGGGCGTTGAGCACTTTCGGACCTCGTTGGCCTTAGCCCAATTTTAGCTAACTGCTGGGCTTGAGAATCTTCAAAGAAAAAAAAGAAAAAAAAAAGACATGATACATCCTCAATCGATGAAAAGCGTCGCTCTACCGTTCATCAAGTGCCCTGTATTATACACGAGTAGGACTTGAACAAAGCAAGTCAATGGCATTAAATTATTCTCTGGATACAAGCCAGAGTGATGCGAGTGCGAACAGAGATGAGCTGTCCATTTAAACATTTACACTCGACCCTATCAAAGAAGTACGATCAACTTCTGAAACGGAATCTTGCCCAAGAAGAGGGTGCGCTGCTGGGTAAGAGACGACATCTATCCGCCCGAATTCAGGCCACGGTCATTTATACCATCTGCACTTCACTCTGTGAAATCAATTCAGCTTGAATCCTTCACTTAGCTAGCTATGTAGTATTGGCGTCTGGGGGAAGTGGGTCGGGCTTGCTTGCAACTACCTGGTCGGTAGTCAAGCAACCAACTTGAAGGAGAAAAAGTGGCACCGCAGGCGCGATAAAGCCAGCGTCTGTTTGAGCCTAAGCATTAAACCAGGACAGTGCCATAAATGACTATAGGAAAGTTTCAGAGAAATAATATCTATTTACAGATATCCAGAGAGTGCTTCAAAGAGTTTCGTCACTACATGTGCTTACTCTGAAGTTGTATGTCGCAATTGTTTGCGCTTCAACCTCATTTGTCGATGATCTCAGCGGAATCGGAATGTGGGGCTCTGGTTGCGACCCAATGCTGTGGCTGGCCATCTGGATTTTAGTTTTCCCCTCAATCCGAACTGAACAACGACACATCCCCGGTCGCCCGTCGCGAAGCCACCCACCTGGGCCAATCGAGGCATCAAAGAATGGCGGAATCAGTCTCTCAATTGCCACGTCTACCACAGGAGGTGCTTGGACTCATATTTGCACACACCTCGAAGTCGACGGCTCACGCCGCTCGGTTGGGGAGCAAAATCCTGTCCGCTGCGGCAACACCCAGATCATTTCAGCATGTTGTACTGAAGCCACCCTTCTGTGATCGTTTCACGCACATTGCAATAGATACAATTCTTCGGCGGCATGTCAGAGAGGTCACGTGTGATGCTCGCTCGTTTCTGGATTACCGCCCCTTCCCCATGGATTTCCTCGAAGCTCTGCCACACCTCAGATACTTCTCTGGGCTCAAGGTTCTAAACTTGAAGTTTACCGACTATGCAGACGATGGCGACGAGACCGCTGAACCGGAAAACTCCACGAGCTATCGCTTCTATGACATATATAGTTTTCGGCGCTTTGTCATACTTGTCTCCTTTTACTGCATACACGGAGGGAGCAAAGATGATCAGGATCTGGTTCAGTTGTCGCATAGCCTTGGGACATCAGAAGACTTTCCCTGGATGGGGAGCCTGAAAGTCCCGGACATGTCTTGGAGCACAGAGGACAGGCTTATTGGTGGCGGATTTCCCATTATTCAGCTAGAGGAGTTGACTATTTTCAATCTAGCCGAGGATATCAACGATGGTCAACATCATGAGATGGAAAATCCATTACATCGGAGGCACCTTGCGAATTGGCCCATCTTCAATCAAGTGATGGCCCTTCCAACACTTAAAGGTGTAAAGTTGATGGTAGCCCCCGATGACCCGGATAACTCGTTATGGGACAACTTGGAGGATGAGCCGACCGAGTACAACTATCAGTGGCAAGACCTCTATCTCCGCGAGCTCACCTCGTGGTTCAAGCCACAGCTCGCACACAACCTAACCACTTTGTCTCTATACTACGACGATATCTGGGGCTACCAGCCCAAATTCGACTTCCGCCTCATCAATCCCGGCAGCGGGCCAGAGTGCGGTTTCCCTCACCTGAGGGTCTTAGCTTTGGGCAGGTATTGCTTCAGTCACGAGTGGCAGCTAGATTGGTTCGCTTCTCTTGGAAGACAGAATTCAGCGGGTGGGATAGAGGAACTATACCTCGATGAATGCGTGGTGGTATCGAAAGCATACTGTACAATTCCTCAATGGGAGATCTGGGACCTGGATCGAGACCGCAACTATACCATTGTCACTGTCCAAGATGCCGATGGTAACGATGTGGAAGTCTCCAATCGCGGATACTTGCCAACCACATGGGATATCGATCTTGTCGACGACACATGGACAGAGTTTTACCACTCCAGCATGTCTTGGCATGAACTACTCGACCACTGGAGCAGCAGCATGGCTGCATTGAAGACATTTAAAATGGGGACAACGGTCTCTCTTGCGTCTTGGTCCGGGATCGATCTGGCAGCTCATGTAACGCCCGATAAAATCACCGAAGCTATTGTCGCTCCTGGGAGCAAGAATAGCCCCATGAACACGGATATCCATGCCAAGTTCGATGATCACGCGTTCCGCAAAGAGGTTGGAGTGATGGAGTTGGCAGTGCCGTTTTACGTCAACTATTCGCCAAAACCGAGCGGTATGCCCAACTGGGTTGCTCGTCCTTGGTTCTTCATCCCAGTGAGCAGCGATGAGGCTGTAGTTATGGAAGAGTCTCCAAAGGAAACGAGACGGAAAGATATGGTAGCATTGGATAAAATCAGAGAAGTAGTGGATGAGAGGGCAAAGGGGGGCAGTCAGGTTTGAACGAGACCAACGGAGCCTTTGCCCGCGCAATTCGACAGTTTCCCGGCGGTTGCCGAGCTCTCACCCTAGACAAGTACAAAAGTGTTTCTCCATTTCAAGCCCCGCAGGCTCGCGCGACGTATTGGTCACGAGGTCGTCGACGTTTGCGACTTCAAATTGGCGAACGGCGAGGAGGACGAGACAATCATCATACTATGGTAAAGTAGTTGAGGGTACCATGTTTGTGAGATCTTGTTTAAGTCTTAATAATGGGAATGGGATACTCTTACGGAGGTCTTCTAATAGCTCACGGCTTCGCTACTTTCATCGCGCTCATGAGATGTACGCGCTCAATGAGTCGTGACATATCGTATCTTTGGTTATCGGCAGGGGTCGTCTTCCCGGCGCCGCAATCAACGCGAGTCGCCGGTGGGCGGATACCAGCGCCTAGCCTAGTGCCTCGATACTGTCTACGAATACGTACGGATATGAGACCAGAGCGTGCCATGGATCCTGGCAAAAGAATTTCGCAAAAGACTAAACTGGATCCTGATATCTTGGCTCCTGTCTCACCGGTCAAGACTCGTCAGCAAAACGCAGTGCAGAAAAATGGCAGCTCCGGCTTGGGGACGCGCGGGACCACCCGCAAGCAGGACGGGATTTGCGGATGTGCCGCATGTGCTCCGAGCAAGGATCATGATGATCGGAGAAGACTCATTGGCGACGATGAGGGGAGCGCTCAACCAGCGGTGGGGGAGAGTCCAGCGGAACTTCCTGAAGCTGTGGATAACGGCTATGCAACGACGGACGAATGCAGCATGTGGATATTGTGGTGGTTCGGCCATAAGGTGACGAAAGGGGCGAAAAGAGACTCATGGTACGGCGCCGAGACCACTGGAGTTTGAGGACAGGTGGAGGTTTCCCTGTCCGAGAAGGATGTTTAATGACCCAGTCGTCCGGGTCCGACTGACAGGATCAGGTTTCGAAATCAAAGTGGCGGTCAGAACGGTTCGATTTCGCCGTGGAGAGTTGACGATGTGACGCCGTCATGGAAGTTGACATGTTTGCAGAAATGTGACAGACTTTAGCCGATGAGCCAGTTATCACAAACAAAAGTACGCACGTAAAACCGCTCGCACATCACACACCGTAATCCAAGATGACAGACATGACAGCAGATTGAGTTTCGAGTCGGCGGCGCGGGTGTGGCAACGCAGCTTGGACCAGAGGATGCCAGGCGCACCCAGACACGCGCCAGACTCACGCCAGACTAGGCTGAAGGAAATCGCCGGAACCACCGGGGGCGCCGTTGCGCTTTGTCTTGCAGCATTTGGGGCTACGCCGCGGCGCTGCATGGCGGCTGTCTTTGTGCCCCTGAGACTTGAGCCAAAATGAACGCCGGGCCCAGACCGAGAGGTCACCGATTCGCAAAGTTGGCCGGATGGGACAAGTCATTTTGTCGATTGCAGTCTTAGCAGAAGATACCTTGACGCATATCCCAGAGAGTATCCATAACGACTGGTAACTCCACACGTCCCAACTCTCAAGTACCGGACCCAGATGGCAGAAGGGCGGCCACAAATGATATGAGAGGTTCCCACATATCACATTCCCGAAGAGAGGAAAGACGACATCCTCGGCCAATCTAAGACAATGGAATCCAAAAACCACACACCACACAAGAGCCGATCCCTCTCGCAGGGACCGCCCCGCTGGAGATAATTGCCTACCCCGCTCAGGTCTCGAGGGTCTGATGACGAGAACAAGGAAAGACCTCGTTGTCGCAGGGGACTAAGTGGCGCTACTGCACCCTTGGCAAGGTCTATCCACCACGATTGAACCTCACAATTGGGTTCACTAGCATGGGAGGGTCGAGAGGGTCCCTCCGACGGACTGGTTCGCCCATACGCACGTATGGAACCCGAACCATTAGCTCGGTGTTAGGTCCGGTCCTTTTCCTCTTCCTACCTATTCCTGGTCTTGGGGTAGGGGTTCTCTCTCTACTCCTGACGGGCTGACAGGAAAGCGAGAAACTCGGGAAGGCAAAGTAAGACCAGACGAGACTGGACTGGGCCGACCCAAACCAGACTTGACCGTTCCATGTTCGCTACCACACTTCCCTCCCCTTCGGTTCTCCTTCCACCCACCGAGGTTCGCCATCGTCCCTACACTAGGTAAGGTGTACCACGTTGTCTGTGCGGACGATGCTAGTCCAAGGTGTGAGGTAAGCCATAAGACCCGACCGTTTTCCCCCATCGTCTCATGAGCGGACTTTTCTCCCACTCCCTCACCAAATTTTCCCGCTATCACTCGTGCCCTTACCTTCTCGCTTTCTGCTATCCCTTCGTGGCGGTGGAGGGTGGTACCCCCTTCTTCAAAGACGTCCCTTCATGTTTCACAACATCGGAGGACCCTGCAGATAGGGCACGTTGAAAGCTCACGGCCGCGCACGCTAACCAACTATGCCTCTCAAAGTCGCTGTCATCGGTGCCGGGCCCGCGGGTCTGGCGACGGCCAGATATCTGAAATGGGCGCACTTGTTCTTCGCGATTGAGCCTATCCAGGTCCGGGTCTTTGAGGCCGAGGATGATATTGGGGGGACATTCAAGTATCGAGTGTACGAGGATGCTGAAGTAAGTTTGCCGCCATTGAACTCAAACTGTTGTCTGTTCCTCACAACATGTGTTGTCATCGGAGGAAAGGTCTATTTGAAGCTGACAGCATGGCCATAGCTCGTCTCGTCTAAATATCTAACTGCCTTCTCCGATCACCGCCTGCCCCAAGATGCAGCTGATTATGTCACCCCGGCTGTCTATGTACAGTACCTGAACGAATACTGTGATCGTTTCGAGCTTCGACCTCACATCGAGTGCTCATCTAAGGTCACTCGCACTGAAAGGGTAGATGGTGGAGGGCATATCGTCACCGTCACTCGCAACGATGACACAACCTTCGACTACGTCTGCGATGCCGTTGCTGTCTGCTCCGGGCTCAACCTCGAACCCCGTATTCCTGACATTCCAGGGTTAGACAAAGTCCCAAAGGTCCTTCACTCATCGCAGTTCAAGAGTCGAGATCAGCTTCGCGACGTCAAGAGCGATAAGCCTATCGTTGTCATTGTCGGCACCGGAGAGACTGGCCAGGATCTCGGTCAACTAGCGGCGACGACTGAAACTGTTCAACATGTTGTGATGTGCCACAGAGATGGATTCGTGGTTGCACCCAAGGTAAGAGATTCAACAGGTTGGAAGCCTGTTTGTATGGGTTGATATTGATTCGTCACAGACCGCGCCGACGCCAGTCATGTTCGGATTCTGGGGCAAGAATAGCAAAGTGAACGATAAGCCCGTCGACTGTTCCATCGCTAGTCTCTTCGATACGGCATATGTTCCCCAGAAGTTGCAGTCAAGCCAACTGCTGTGGGACTTTTACAACCAACAGATCGACGTCACATTCTCGCTAATTGGTGGAACGCTTGAAGGCTGGGACCAACACGTCGGCGGCATGCGTCGGGAGAGAATGCACATCGATCACTGTATGCGGCCATCTGCACCAACTTTGGGGGGACCGGCTAACCAAAGATTGCAGTCTTCCCGGCCAAATCCACCCGTGCTGTGCCGTACATCTCCGCGCCTTGGCGGCCGCCTCTCTCGGTTATGGAGCGGATCCGCCGATTCTTCTTCTACATCAAAGAGCTTGACGTCGATACCAAGGGTCGGTACATTGACGTTGCTCCCTGGCCCGAGTACGTTGACGACGATGGCGTGTTGCACTTCCGCGATACTGGTAGACCAGAGTCGGAGAAGATGAAACAGATGGTAGTGAAGCCTGATGTTATCCTATTTGCAACTGGCTACACCCGTCGTTTCCCTTTCCTCGATAAGAGCTATGGCACACCCGACACGGCCGATGTGCGAGCCATCTATCACAGTAACGATATATCCGTGGGATTCATCGGCTTTGTGCGGCCGAACCTAGGTGAGTAGTTCATCCCAAAATGACTCTTCTGCATGCTCTTCTGCAAGCATAACCTCTAACAACGCTTCTCAGGTGCCATTCCGACACTCGCCGAAATGCAAACCCAATTCTGGATCCTTCAACTTCTTCGATCCAAGTACCCTAACGTCCCTGGCTTAGCAACCCCGTCGGCAGGACTAACACTAGACGCAAACGCCCTTCCTGGCTACGATATCGACTGGAAACTTCATCCACGATGCGGCCGAGACCCATGGGCCGAAAAGCGAGGCGTCGACCACGAGAGCTATGTATACCAGCTAGCCCTCGACATGGGCTCAGCACCGCGTTTCACTTATGTATACTCAAAGGGCTTTAAAGCCTTGTACACCTGGGCCATGGGTAGCAACTTCAATGCAAAGTTCCGCCTAGTCGGTCCCTGGAAGAACGAAGAAGAGTCGCTGCGCATCATACGCGGTGAGCTCTACGGCATCGTCAAGCGGTCTGGCGGTATGCTATACATGATTGCCAATACCTTGATACCCTTTTTCTTATTCGGCACGATGAGTATGGCCATTCATACGTGGGAGTGGACCAAGAGTCTGTTCCACCCGTGGATGCGGAAGGGGGGCCACATCCGTCTTCCCGAGTGTCAATAACGACGTAATGACCATTTCCTTTAAGTTTAGATGTTCGAATTCAGAATACTAGCGACGAGAAAGAATTTTCCAAACAAGACAAGATAACTCATAGTCGTAATTACTTAGGTACTAGTACACAATCAATCCAGGACATGTGCGAAAAACCTTGCCAGCTCGTACAAGCATTGCTTCCATATGACATTAGTGCATTTATCGGCATGATCTGATCTCTCTATAGGTATTGTAATAGTTTCATCTTTGTAAATAATATACCAAGTCTCGATCATATCTATCGCCTCAAGAGCCATCCATCGTATGATGTTGAAGGGTATCTCGTTTCAGCTTGCTTCTCGGATGACGTTGAACTGGATGGGAGATTGGCTAGCTTCTGGATAATTCTGCCATCCAGATTAGGATCGGGGCCTCTGTAGTTGTACACCGACGCATTGAACTCAGGAATAAGACGAGGTCTGCAGGCGAACAGCATCTTGTAAAGCTGGTTGTCTTGCCACTTCCCAAAAGCCGTCGACAACGCCAGGTCAAAATACCGCCCAAAAGGTGTGAACTGCAGAATATGGTTGTACACATCGCCATCGCCGATGTTTTGTCCTTCCAGGATGCTACTTTTGAGTCTGTCAAGCTCGTCGTAAAGGGCGTTCTTCGGTATAACGAGTCCTGAGGGATCATGCGCGTCGATGCACTCCAGCATCCACTTGAGGACAAGGTCACTTAGTACCTCATTCGGCTTGATCGTCTTGCTAGACCAAGCCCACGCTGGAAGAATTCTCTCGATTCGCTGCGGCAACACGCCTCTTACAATCTTGAAGCTCTGTCGACAGACATCGTAGTGTGTTCCCGGGAACCAACGCTCAGTGATGCCGTACGACGGCCCGGACTCTGTGTCGCGGGATATCAGACACGGCTGGTAAGCGTAGAGGCGGTCGTGTAATGAGACGGCGTGGTACACTTCGGATACGACGCTTGAAACATGCTGGTCGTGAAATTTGGGCCAGTCGATGCCGACCGCGCCCGCGAACTCCGGGATGCCGTGTTCCCCAACCGTGTCGAAGATTCCCATAAAGCGAATTGGCGGTTCAACGACGTCCCCATCTCCGATCAAGGCCCAGCTGTGCTTCCTTCTAAAGGTGCGTGATTGTGCTGACTTTGGGGTGTTGGCTTCTGACGGGCATCGGTAGATGCGATAGACCTCCTGGCACAGTTGGTGTGTTTTGTGGACGTCAACATCCCCATCCAGACCATAGACTGGTTTCACGATCCCACAGTTGTTGATCATTCCCGCAACTGATCGAACGACAAAGGCTCCTTTTGAAACACCAAACATCCAGATTTCGGTCTCCTGTGGGGTGTAGCCGTGAACCAGGTACTCGTAGGTATCTATGCATTGCTGCTCGATGTCTTGAACGTTGAGGCCGTGGATAACATGACTTGAAGACCTCGATTAGCGACATATTCTTCCA